>NC_054486.1:101398270-101699659 GCF_017639515.1 Carcharodon carcharias
TCTCCTGCTGCTGGTTTGCCAAGTCATTACAAATGAAATTTCCAGAACATTCCTATTTTCAGCCATGTCTTGCTGCCGGAAAAAAAAGAAAACAGCGCTTATAGATTTTCTTTTGAAACATTTCCCGAGGGAGATTGGTCATTGTCGGAGGAAATGAGGCTGGAGATGATTGGCTGACTGAGCTCCAGTGATTGAGAGATCCAGTGCAATGGTCTTGCGTGTAAATGAATGTGACCTGAAGAAAAGGAAAGCTTACACTTCTACCGTCTGAGAAGACCAGGCAAGGCAGTGTGTTTTCATATGTTTAGATGAGAGAATCCGTGCAATATTAGCTGCTTTTCTTGGCAGTTTATTACTAATTGCCTTCGGAGCTTGTAGGATTAATAATCAATCTGTCACCAGCTAGTTTTTGGGGAGTGGGGAGGGGGAGGCACGATCAGTCTTTTTAGCACAAGGGTGACATGCCGATGGGAGTAGGAAGCTGGGCCAATCCTTTCTTCCTCACTTGCCAGCCGTGCTGCTACTGATTAACCAGCTAACCTGGCTCCCAGAGAGGCTTCTTCCCACTCTGGTCCTGTTATCCCTTCAAAAGCTGTGATGGTCTGAGTTGTGGGAGCTTTAACCAGTGCTGAACTAACACCCAAGCACATGAGTGTTATTTTGGTGCAATGGTGAAAATAGGTGCAGCGTTTTTTTTTCATTTCTTTGTTCAAGGGATGTGGGCATCACCTGCTAGGCCAGCATTTATTGCCCTTGTTCAGACGGCATTTACGAGTCAATCACATGGCTGTGGATCTGAAGTCACATGTAGACCAGGTAAGGACAGCAGATTATTGGTGAACCAGATGGGTTTTTAAGACCATCAACAATGGCTTCATGGTCATCATTAGACTTTTAATTCAAATTGCACCAGCTGCCTTGGTGGGTTTCGAACCCAGTTCCCCAGAGCATCTGGAATACTAGTCAAGTGACAATACCACTATGCCACCACCTCCTCTTGTGAATGAGAGTGTGAATGAGACATGTCTGAAAGTCACACTGAAAGACCCTCTCTCCTTCAGCAGCTGGTGCTGCCCTGCCTGGCTTCCTCCGATCCTCCTGTAAACCAAGTGGGCACTCTTACTCAGATGCCTATGGCAAGCTGTTGATTACCATAATTTGAGTTTTTCTGGAGGTGCTAAACCAGAAACCTGCAGGCTTAGCGCTCAAGTGCTGATTAGATGCAATTTTCACAATGGCAGGTTTCAACATGATTCAGGGACTGAGGAAGAGGGCACACAGATTCTCGGAGGTGGCATTGGAGCTCCTAGTATAGGAGACCCAGAGGAGGAGGGATGCCCTGTGCCCACAGGGGGAAGGAATCCACCTCACCCTCTTGACCTCCTCTCTCCTTCAGCAGCTGGTGCTGCCCTGCCTGGCTTCCTCTGATCCTCCTGCAAACCAAGCAGGCACTCTTACTAAGATGCCTATGACAAGCTCTCCTTTCTCCTGGTGACTCCTATCAGGTAGAATAGCACAACTCTGCTCATTCTAGGTGAGGCCTCAGAGAATTTCCAGAATAAATGTTATTTGAGCGTTGCTGAAATCTTGACATAGCCTCCCAATGTGTTTCAAACATTCCCTTCAAGCCTCCAGCAGAAAGTGAACAGTAAAAGGTGATATATCCTTAATTAGCACTCAAAATCCTCCGCGATGACTAGTTTACTTTCAATGCGGAAGGCATTTCCAATCCAACATGGACTGCCTATGATGGCAAGCCCTACTTCACCAAGGTGGAGCTGGCTTTGAAGTAGGGTAGATGACAAAGGCGGAAGACGCAAGAGCAAAAAGAAAGCTCAAGAAGGCATGCAACCCCTCACGGACTGAGCAACTATGATTGATGACTGCCTGTGTGGATTGAGGATTTTGGATTCTTTCTTCCCCTCTTAATACTGTTTCTCCCTTGCCTTTTACTCTCCCTTTTCCACCTTCTTTACCTTGCACTCTATTCACCCCATCTCCTGCAGTCTCTCTCCTTCCTTCTATCCTTTCTTTTTCTCTCTCTCTCTTGTTGTCTCTCTCTCTCTCTCTCTACTCTAAGACTGCATGGGAAGTGTCCTCCTCGCACTGAGGAACCACCATTGTATCATTTCCAATCAGCTGGTCGCTGTTAGGAGAGGGCGTCAGTTTAAACCCTAGCCACTAAAATGCTGTGCAGCCACCTTAGTAAGCGCTAGCAGGCAACTTAAGTGCCCATGAGTCCTTAACAGTCCTCTGGACAGCGTTCCTAGTGCTGGTTTTGATTCCTTTATCAAGGCGGTGTCTTGTGCTAACATGGCTGAAACCAGACTTTCAGCTTAAGATCCTATCTTGGTCACCTCTGAGGTTTTGTAGCACCTGAACAAGCCACCAATAATTGCATCCCTTGACTGACTGAATACCCCAACACTTTGATTTTAACCAAAAACCTTAATCCTTCCTCTTTTACCAAATAAGTTAAACTCCTTCACCCTACTCTCACTCCCCAGCTCCAAAGCTTCCTCAAAGCCTCTGTTTCTGACTATGCCTTCAGCTAGTTCTCTTAAATCAGCTAGTTCTCCTAAATCACCCCCTAGTGCTCTGATCCAACTGGTCACTTGTGAAGTGCCTTGAGATGATTAATAAAAGGCAAGTTGTTGGAACTTTTCAGTGGATCATGACCCCAAAGCATTCCTTTTTCACCTTTGCTAATATCTAGATATGATGGCCTTGGTTGATTAAGGATGCTGAGTGATGTACTGAAGTGCTCAACAATCACATTCCTACATTTTCAAATGTCGGGTAAACTCTGGTCCTTTTTCAGTGGTGAGGATTGGAACCTAAGGTGAATTTAATGCCCCCAGCAAACCCCTCTCCCGCTACAGAGATGATTTCCAAGGCTGGGGGTTGCTGTTTAATCAGACGAGAAGGTGCTGGGTGGAGATCCTGCTGCCTCCCTACTTCCTCCCGATCAAGCTGGGGCAAGGAAGCTTGCAGGTTGCCTTCTTGCCTGGACACCAACTGAGGCCTTTAAATGGGTAATTTATGGCCACTTAGGGCCTCATCAACCAATGGCGAGCAGGGGAATCGCCATATGGGGGTCCCCTTCTTTAAAGGCTTTCAGTGCCTGTTCGAGGGACCGGACATTGGGAAGGAGGATGTCCATTTAAAGCCAACCCCTTGCCCTTTCTTCCAGACCCACCCCTCCCCACCGGTGACCACCCCACTGCCTTCACTAAGTTCCGCCCTTAATATCTGACTCTCATCTGATGACTAACTTCCACAGTATTATGTGGTTGGTGAATGCCCAGCATTTGACGTTCCTTCCTCAATCCTGTGTAGATGAAATAGTGACTTATGTACTAATTAAGTTATTTTCTAATTCACCACATTTTCATTAATATGCAACCTCTGAGTAGCACAATTCTTTCATGTTTCCCCCTCATTTTACTCTCTGAACTTCTCTAAAGATGAAACTTGCTGACTTTGAATTGTTTAATTGGCTCCATTTCCCTAAGTAAATTGTCTGATTAACATAACTCACATATTTTATTATCCTTAATAGCATAACAGTTCTACTCTGATTCAACCTTGGTGCCATGTGTTTTTATTTGAGTGCTAGGGGAAATGGCTGCATCTTAATTGACCTCATTTGTGAGATGTAAATTTAACTAAATTAGCATACCTGTATGTAATGGTTTTATCTGGCATAAAATAATGCCAATGGCATATCTATTGGAAATTTGAAACGGTTTCGCAGAAAGTTGTTTTACTTTTTTCCGCAAGATTGTAGAATAGGAATGGGTGAGAAAGGCCATTCAATACAGCCTAGTGCACTCATTCTAACTCTCTGATCTTAACGCACTTAACCAAATGCACTCATTCAAGTTCACTCATCCTAACTCGTTCACTCATCGAGAAAGACTCAAGAGTGACACCTACCCCTCCCTCCCTCCCCACACCGCTCCCCCATTGTGGCGTCAACTCTTTCTTAAAAAAACTCCGGGGTTTTCACCTCCACATCTGACTTTGAAGTCCATCCCATACATTGATCACCCTTTATGTAAAGCACCACTTCCTGACATCAATCCTAATTCAGCCTCTTGGATTCACCAGTTCTACGCTGCTGTCTGTCGGCTACATCTCGAACAAGGTCCCCTGTTCCTATGCCTCCTTTGGAAGATGAAGACTTCCGGAGGATTTCTGTGCTCTCCCCATATTTTTGATGAGGTAGCGGAGAGGATTCATGAGGCTTATGCAGTTGATGTACCGTATGTGGATTCCAAAAGCATTCATGAAGTGCCACACTTGTCGGAGCTCTTGGAATGAAAGGGATGGATAGAGTGTAGGCTGAGTGACAGGAAACAAAATGTAGTGCTAAACAGGTATTTTTGGACTGGAAGAAGATATACACTAAGGTATCCCAGGCGCTGATATTAGGGCCACTGTTTTTCTTGATATTTATTAATGACCCAGAGTTGGATGTACAGGGCATGAATTCAAAATTCACAGATAACACAAAACTTGGAACTGTGAACTATGAAGAGGATAGTCGTTTGGTAATACAGAACTTGAGTATTGCTAAAAAAAAAGACATGCTGTTGAAGCTTTTTGTCTTGCACTCATCAGGACAGTTTGCAAGAATACCAGTAGTAAAGGGAACAATAATTTATACTGCATGACAAGACAGTGCTGATTGGCTAGCAAGTAGATTCTGATTGATAGAGATATAGCCATGGGGAATGCAGCAGGGAACAGTTAACGGACAAGCTCTTGTTCAAATTCGAATCAGGCAGGTCGACTCTGATTGGTCAAGGCATTGCCACGGGGAATGAGTTGGACAACACTTGCTCAACAATCCTGATTGTGCTAAGAATTGCACTGAAAATCAATTTAAGATGATCAGTTGGGCTCACAGTATGGCTCACTGTGCGAGAAGCCACATATATTCACACAAAGGGCCTAGTCCTTGGCAGACAGAAGAAGCGTGTCCACATATTTCACCTTTTTCAACTAAACAAAACCTGGGGGACAGTCATTAATCTCCAGGGCACTGCTACTGACAATCCAAGAAAAAAACATAGGCTTACTAAAACAATTGGGATTTTTTGCATTTTCTCTGAACTCTTCAATTTATTAATTGTAAACTATTGGAGATGAGATTGTTGGAGAAAGGGCTGTTTGCTGTGATGGTGGGCAGAGTGTTGGGTAATTAGGGGATAAGCTGCGTCAGGATAGCTTGCTGACTCGTTCCCGTTCCCAGGGATGAACTGGAAAGTGGATTGGCTGCTTGCTCCATGGAAGTGGACAGTCAATTAACATTGTTGAGATTCTAATTAGGGGTGGCTTTGTGGCCTCTTTGTTATTTTGCCAGCAGTATAGCAGCTACCTCCACCACCCCTCCCCCCACCCCCGACCCCCCCCAACACTGCATGCAGACTGTGCCAGCGCAATGAAGTGGCCTTCCTGCAGCAGGCCAGGTGCCATTGGAGCCAGATGCCTTGTATCCCACAGAGGAAGTTATATTAACGCAGGTTGCAATCATGGCAGAGATGGATCCAGACAAGGGGTTACCCCTCCACCTACTGACCTTGATGCTGGTTATTTGAAGAATGATATGCAGGCCAGTGAGGGTGTCTCCATGTTGAGATGCCCTCGAGGTCCTTGACCTGCATCAGCAGCATCCACTTCTCCCACTCTCAGGGGGTGCGGAGGTTCCAGAGAGAGGGTCAACAAAAGAGCCCACCTGCTGTCATTATTAAGTTCCACATAAAAGGTTAATATGCAAGCTAAGGGCGCATGGAGTTGGGTAATGTATTAACAGAGATGGAAAATTGGTTAATGGACAGGAAGCAGAGAGTAGGAATAAATGGGGCATTTTCAAGTTGGCAGCTGTGACTAGTAGAATGCCATAAGGATCAGTGCTGGGGCCTCAGCTATTTATAATCTATATTAATGACTTAGACAAAAAAGACCATGGGTAACATATCTGATGAAAAGACTGTGGGTAATATATCTAAGTTTGCTGGTAATACAAAGCTCAGTGGGAATGTAATCAGTAACAAGGACACAAAGAGGCTGATATTGACAGGTTAAGTGAGTAGGCACCAAGGTGGCAGATGGGATATAATGTAAGGAAGTGTGATGTTATTCACTTGGGTAGGAAGAGTAGAGTGGCAGAATATTTTTTGAAAGGCGTGAATCTTTTAAATGTTGATGTTGAGAGCAACTTGGTCGTACTCATACGACGATGTTGCAATGGCACCCTGGTGGTACTTTTCAAGTGCTTTGAGGCGCCTGCTGTATGTCGGTTGTCCCAGTCTCTGAAATATAGAGGAGCATGGGAACCATTGCTGCCCAGTAAATCGTGACCTTAATCTCTGGTTTAAGATCCTGGTCCTCAGATACACTGGCACATTGGAGGCAATGATGATCAAGATGCACCAAATCCAGTGGCGAGAAAGATGGTCCAACAGCAGAGTCTTCTCACAAGCCAACTTGCCCAGCATCAAGGCATTAATCACTCAAGACCAGCCCTGCTGGGCAGCACATGTCGCTCCTATGTCTGACACCAGACTCCTGAAAAACAGCTCTACTTGGAAATTGGTTGTGGCAAGAGACTCCCAGGAGGACGACAGAAACACTTTAGGGATGTCCTCAAAGCATCTCTGAAGAGTTCAAACTGCCCCGCTGACTCATGGGAGTCCCTGGCTTGTGACTGAACAAAATAGAGGAGATTTATTTGGGAATACACCGAACACATTGGGAGACTTCATCGGAAACATGCAGAGGCAAAGATGAGGCATCGAAGAGAGCGCACAAACCTCCAAACAACTCAACTACCCACTCCTCCAAGCATCACTTGCCCCATTTGTGGCAGAACCTGCAGATAGCATATTGTACTTCTCAGCCATCTCAGAATCCATTGAATCAGAGTAGAAGCAAGCCATCCTCGATCTCAAGGGACTGCCTGAGAAGACAGAAGACTCCTACGAGGAACACAAAGTTAGCATGCAGGCACAGCAAGCAGCTAGAAAAGCACATGGCATGTTGGCCCTTATTGGAAAGAGATTGGAGTACAAGAATAAGAAAATCTTGCTAAACTTGTACAGGGTTTTGGTGAGGCTTCATCTGGAATACTGTGCTCAGTTTTGGTCTCCATATTTAAGGAAGGATATGCTTGGATTTGGTTGAACGAAGGTTGAATCAATTAGTTCCTGGGATGAGAGGATTGTCCTATGATAAGAATCTGTGTAAATTGGGCCTATATTCTCTGGAGGTTAGAACAATGAGAGCTGAACACATGAACTAAGAGCAGGAGTAGGCCATTCAGCCCCTCAACCTGCTCTGCCATCTGATTGTGGCCTCAACTCATCTTTCCTGTCTACCCCCCCTATCACCTTTGACTCCCTTGTCAATCAAGATCTTGTGATCTTATTGAAACATACAAGATTTGGAGAGGGCTTGGTATGGTAGATATTAAAAGGTTGCTTGTTCTGCTAGAGAATCTAGAATATGGGGGGCACTGCCTCAGGAAGCGGGATCGCTCATTTCGTATTTCTTCATTCAGAGGGTTGTGAATCTTTTGAATTATCTACTGCAGAGGGTTGTGGATTCTCCACTGTTGATGATATTTAAGACTGAGATTGATAGATTTTTGTTCTCCCAGGGAATCAAGTGGTACGGGAAGTGGGCAGGAAAGCAGAGTAGAGACAGAAGATCAGCCATGACTGTATTGAATGGCAGAGCAGAATTGAGGGGCTGAATGGTTGTTTCCTGCTCCCATGTTTTGTTTTGTAGGACGGTGAGCTCAGAGGTAGGCAATTTAGGAGACCGCCTCCGGGAAGATTACACCGTCCGTCTCGCTGCTGGCAAGTGCAGGCTTAGGACCCCCAATTGATCCTGATGTCGGGGTCCCAAGGCTAGGGACAAATTCCAGCCCAAAGCCTCTCTTCCGTGTTCAATTGGCTGTGGGAAGGCAATGCACCCGCAGGATGGACCAATAGTGGGAGCATGTGCACGGGATTGTGGAGGTGGGAGGTAATATGATTAAACCTCCAGGAACACACCCAACCAGAATTAAGAACCGTTCTCCAGAAAACCAACCCTGCTGTACAATATCACTTTGAATAAAGCTGGTCCTTTTGCCCATTTGATTATCCACCCTGTCCTCCTGGGATCGAGTGGAGTACAGAGAGGGACAAAAGCTCAGGGACAGTATGCATTCCTCCGAACCATGCTGCATTGAGTGTGAACATTGAACTATCATAGTTTCATAGTGAAGCATCCAAAATCAGCCCTATCCTAGCTGCTACCTCCTTGCAATAGATCATACTAAAGACATGTTAATGGTTATTGCACTGTAATTACAGTGTGCTTTATATGCTCATTCAAGGCCTCTTCAAAATGAAGTGTCATTGATACTTATTACTGTTTTATTTACCATACAAGTGAATATAACTACTGTAATCATTACAAATGTTATAAACACATATACAGACACAAAATATATACGCATACAGAACACTTGCATTTACAGGCCTAATATATGCAGAGACACACATAAACATACACAAACATACAGACACACACAGATACATACCTGTATGGACATGTATATGCACAGAGACGGACACATGGGCACAAAATTGCACTCAGGGACATGCATGCTTATGCGTGTTCATGCATGTTTGAAACTTCTGCCACATTCATGTGACATGCTGAATATTTAGCCATCATAATTAAGTGCTCCTAACAAAATTCTTTCAAACCTAATCAGCCATTTGCCTGCAGGCAACTGCTTCCCTGATGAAATAAACTGCAGATTATGACAATAAATGCAAATAATCTTAAACAAGACAGACCATTTGGACAGAGGAAAACAAATTATTTTTCAGCAATCAGACTGTAATCAAAGCCGAGTGTGCAAACTTTGGTAAGGCAATTGTATCAAAGAGGACGAGGTGCCCTGCTAGTTCTCGGTGTAACAATCAAGACTTGCCCATCCCTGTAGACCAGAGACAGATGTAACTTACAATCCAGCAGCACAATGTTGGTGGAAGATTAGCAGATCAGTGCTTAATGAGGCTGTCTCATTCATCAACTGAACGTGTTCAGTTGCTCAAACGCTGCCTTGGAATTTAGACTAGAGCCACAAGCAAATGTTGAACAGGAAGGTAGGTCGGATTCACATCATTCATTGGGGCCTTCTGGAGGTTTCAGTACAGAGTGTGGCAAGCTGGCTTTTCAAATTGGATTTTCTTCTAATCCATTGAATGCTCTTAATGGTTTATCGACCACAAAAAGCCATAATCCATTTCAGATCTGGTGACTAATGATCAATAGTCTTGTCAGTAGCCTTACTGTGGTTGAATTTGCTTTTTTTTTATTTGTTCGTGGGATGTGGGTGTCACTAGCTAGGCCACTATTTATTGCCCATCACTAATTGTCCTTGAGAAGGTGGTGGTGAGCTACTTTCTTGAACTGCTGCAGTCCATGTGGTGTAGGTACACCCAGTGCTGTTAGGGAGGGAGTTCCAGGATTTTGACCCAGTTACAGTGAAGAAATGGCGATATAGTTCCAAGTCAGGGTGGCATGGAGGGGAACCTGCAGGTAGTGGTGTTCCCACGCATCTGCTTTCTTTGTCCATCTAGGTGGTAGAGATTGTGGGTTTGGAAGGTGCTGTTGAAGGAGTCTTAGTGTGTTACTGCTGTGCATCTTGTATATGGTACACACTGTTGCCACTGTGCATCAGTGGTGGAGGGACTGAATGTTTTAAGATAGTGGATGGGATGCCAATCAAGCAGGCTGCTTCGTTCTGAATGATGTCGAATGTTGTTGGAGCTGAACTCATCCAGCCAAGAGAAGAATATTCCTTCACACTCCTGACTTGTGCCTTGTAGATGGTGGACTGGCACTGGGGAGTCAGGTGATCAGTTACTCGCCACAGAATTCCCAGCCTCTGACCAGTTTTTGTAATCACAGTTTTTCTATGGCTGGTCCAGTTAAGTTTCTGGAAAATAGTAACCCCCAGGATGTTGATGGTGGGGGAATTCAACATTGGCAACAGCTAATGCTGTTGAGTGTCAAGGAAAGATGTTTGGATTCTCTCTTGTTTGAAATGGTCAGTGTCTGGCACTTGTGTGGTGCAAATGTTACTTGCCACTTATCAGTCCAAGTCTAAATGTTGTCAAGATGCATTTGGACACGGACTGCTTCAGGTGCATGTAGTTGCACGCTATCCTGGCAGCTACCATGACGCTTTCATATCTTGGCAATCAAAATTGCTACTAATTTTCATGGCACTGTGGTTGGCTTCTAGGCTGGCATTCTGCTGCATGCCACTTAGAACCTTAGAAAAGTTACAGCACAGAAGGAGGCCATTCGGCCCATCTTGTCCATGCCAGCCCGAGGACACCCAGGTGCCCTTTCTAATCTCACCTTCCTGCACCCGGCCCATAGCCTTGCAGCTTACAGCACTTAAGGTGCAGATCCAGGTACTTTTTAAAAGAGTTTAGAGTTTCTGCCTCTACCACCAACTTGGGCAGCAAATTCCAGACACCCACTACCCTCTGCGTAAAAATGTTCTTCCTCATGTCCCCCCTACACCTTCTGCCACTTATCTTGAATCTATGTCCCCTGGTTCTGGAATTCTTCACCAAGGGAAACAATTTTATCTTGTCCACTCTATCTATTTCCCTCATAATTTTGTACACCTCAATCAAGTCACCTCTCAGCCTTCTTTGTTCTAAGGAAAATAACCCCAACCTATCTAATCTCTCCTTGTAGCCAGACTTTTCTAACCCTGGCAACATTCTTGTAAACCTCCTCTGCACTCTCTCCAGAGCTATTACGTCGTTCCTGTAATGTGGTGACCAGAATTGCACACAATACTCCAGTTGTGGCCTCACCAGTGTTTTATACAATTCCGACATTATATCCTTCCTTTTATATTCTAAACCTCTGAAATGAAGGAGAGCATTCCATATGCCTTCTTTACAACCTTGTCTACCTGAACTGCTGCCTTCAGGTACCTATGTACTTGTACACCAAGATGTCTCACTTCATCTACCCCTCTTAGTATATCCCCATTTATTGTGTAATCCCTGTAACTGTTTGACCTCCCTAAATGTATGACCTCACACTTCTCTATGTTAAAATCCATCTGCCATTTTACAGCCCACTCCACCAATCCATTTATATCGTTTTGGAGATTATGGCTATCCTCTACACTATCCACTACTTGGCCAATCTTTGTGTCATCTGCAAATTTCCCAATCGTGCCCCTCACGTTCACGTCCAAATTGTTAATATATAACACAAACAGCAATGGTCCCAACACCGAGCCCTGTGGAACACCACTTGAGACAACTTTCCATTCTCAAGGGCATCCATCTTTCATCTGTTGCCTTATTGCCATCAAAGAATGGAAACACAGGTTTGTGTTCATGCAACAGCATGTCCATTGTCATGAAAGATTATAATGTTACACATCCACAAATAAAAGACACCCAAGTGACCTGCTCAGTGCTATTAACGATGCAGTGGTTTTCCAGTTTCTTGCCACTTAAAAGCCCAAACCTGGATATTGTCCAGGTCTTGCTGCATTTGGACATGGACTGTTTCAGTATCTGAGGAGTCGCAAATGGTGCTGAACATTGTGCAATCATCAGCAAACATCCTCACTTCTGATCTTATGTTGGAGGGAAGGTCATCGATGAAGCAGCTGAAAATGGCTGGGTCGCGGACACTAACCTAAGGAACTCCTACAGCGATATCCTGAGATTGAGATGATTGACCTCCAACAGCCACAACTATCTTCCTTTGTGCTAGGTATGACTCCAACCAGTGGAGAGTTTTCCCCCTGATTCCCATTGACTTCAGTTTTGCTTGGATTCCTTGATGCCACACTCAGTCAAATCCTGCCTTGATGTCAAAGGGCAGTCACTCTCATCTCAATTGATTCCTCCTAATTTTTCTGCCTTGCTGGTCTGCTTCTAATCACACCCATAATATCATTGCATGCCTAATGTTTTGGCGTGCCAAGTGCTTTGACTCTACAACAACATGTTTGGCACATATTGACCTCCCCCGATGGTCAGTTTGCTAGAGTAGGGCATTATGGTACTATTATGGTAGTATTTGGTTCTGTTGAAGGGTCATTCGGACTTGAAGCTTTAACTGTGTTCCTCTCCGCAGATGCTGCTAGACCTGCTGAGTTTTTCCAGGTATTTTTGTTTTTGTTTTGGAGTTCCAGCATCCGCAGTTTTTTTGCTTTTATCATTATGGTACTATTGTTGGGTAAATCCCATCCCTTCCCATTAGGCTATCTCAGCCAGAGAGATAGGGAAGTGCAACAATTAGCCATAGAAGCCCTAATCTTGTGATTTGATTTAAAACTGGGGCCATAATCCCTATGCCACCCCCCAATCCTCAAGCTTTACAATCCTTTGAAGTCTCTGCACTCCTCCAATTCTGGCCTGGTTTTAATCACTCCACTGTTAGTGACTATGTTTTTGGCTGTCTGGGCCCTAAGCTCTGGAATTCTAAACCTAACCCTCTCCAACTCTCTCTCCCCCTTCAAGACTCCTTAAAACCTCCCTCTTTGACCATGCTTTTTGTTACCTCTCCTAATATCTCCAGAGGTGGCTTGGCGTCCAGTTCTGTTCACTATCGCTCCTGCGGAGCGCCTTGAAACATTTTACTATGTTTAAGGCAAGTTGTCATTGCTGTTGGATCAGAGGGGCTCGGCAGCATATATGTGATTTCCTGTTAATTCAGTTGCAGTGTGCTTCACAGGGAGTACCGTCTTAACTGGTGATGTATAATGTGAATCAGTGGTGGTATGACCAGAATGATCGATTGTATTATGAGGAGTAAATTGACTGTGTTCTCGCTGGAAAAGGGCAGGTTGAGAGGTGATATGATTGCTGTTTTTTTAAGATTCTAAAACTACTAAAAAAATGTAGACCATGACCCTTCACCTTGACCAGAACTGCTTAACCAGAGGACACAGACTGTGCTTGAAGTAGGATAAATTTAAAACTAATCTGTGGAAATATTATTTCAGTCAGTTAGTAACTCGATGGAAAGACTCCCTAGGGAGATGGTTGAAGCAGACGGTTTTGATTAATTTAAATGCAGATTAGATTTTTTTTCCGAAAATAACATTTTTAGATACAGTATATAAGTAATTTGAGACATGTGTGTGGTGAGTATAGCATTGCTTTGGAGAAGCGGGTATTTTTGGACCTATGGTTTCCAAAGCTCTCCACCATTGGAATTTTTCCTCACTTTGTATCTGGGTCTGTTATAGAGTGACTGATAGAGACTGATTGCAAGGATTAGTCAACCACTCTTCTTATTATTGTTAAATTGTGCAATCACCAGGATGATTAAAGACAAATTAGATAGATCTTGGTTTTCCATTTGTTCAGCTATTTCTATATATGATTAGAGCCTCTGCCTTATAGCAATATGTAGAGTCAAAGAGTCATTACAGCAGAGAAGGGGGTCATTCGGCCCATTGAGTCCATGCCTGCTGCCTGGAGAGCAATCCAGTCAGTCCCATTCCCCCACTCTATCCCGCTGTCCCTGTAAGTTTATTTTCCTCAAGTGCCCATCCAATTTCCTTTTGAAATCATTTGTCATCTCTACTTTCACCACCCTTGTAGGCAGCGAGTTCCAGATCATTACCACCCGCTGCATAAAAACGTTCTCCCTCACATGCATATCTTGCCCAACCCTTAAATCTGTGTCCCTTAGTCCTTGTACCGTCAGCTATTGGGAAAGGTTTTTCTTCTTTATCTACCTTATTTAAACCTGCCATAACCTTGTACATCTCTGCAAAATATTTCCTTAATCTTCCAAGCACTGAGAAGAACAGCTTCAGCTTCTCCAACCTTATCTTATAGCCTTGTAACCTTGTCCCTGGAATTACTCTGGTAAATCTCATCTGCATTCTCTCAGGGAGCCTCACATCCTTCCTAAAATGTGGTGACCAGAACTGGATGCACTACTTCTTCAATTGTGCCTGAACGAGAGCTTTATAAAGGTTCTGCAAACCTTCCCTGCTTTTGAACTCAATACCTTTATTTATGAAGCCGAGGATCTCATATGGCTTTGCTAACTGCTTTCTCAACTGCTGTCCTGTTACCTTCAAGGATCCCTGCACCCTTAAGACCCATCTCTCCCTACACACTCTTTAGAACTGTGCTATTGGACAGGATTTTCCTTCTAGGACGGGTGGGTGTGGTGCAACAGAGATTGGGACAGTTTCTGGTCCTGATCCTGTCATCTGGGGGGAGGCAGTCACAGCTCCAGATTTTCACAGGGGTGGACTATTAATTACGCTAGGTGATCACAAGACCACAAGTGGGTTTAGGTAATAAAGGCCCCATTTACCTCATCCTGCCAGAATATCAACTCTCCTGTCTTCCCAATGGAACATCTAGTTGTTTCTTAACTGAATTCAGTATCTTCACCTCAGTTAGCCTTTGTGGCAAGCTGCTCCAGCTGTTGAGCACTCTCTGTGTCAAGAAATACTTTCTGACATCCTGTCCTAGATTTACAGAACGTTATGCCCAGTGAAGGCATGTCCTGGTCATCACATTAAACACTAAACATGGACTGTGCTCATATGGAAGCTTCAGCAACAGTCTTATTTTTTAAAATGGGCACTTACAAAGTGGCTAAGATGGTGGCTAAGGACAGGTGGCTTTTGTAATTTCTGCCTCAAACCTTAAAAGTTCCTGATTGAATAGCTAGGGGTACCACCCCCCCCCCCCCCCGACAATCTCCAACCCCCGCAACCCCCTTGAATAGACATATGCACACTATCTGTGGAACTTACACTTGCCATTGTTTGGGGATTTACGTAAAACAAAAGTCCAGACTCCATGTCACTGAATTGGAAACCTAACAATAAAAGCTGGGGCAGTAATCAATTCATCCTGAGTAAGTGTGAGGAACTCATCCCTCATCTCCATTGTATAGCGATGGCTGCCAGCTTTAGGTCATTCTAGATGGACAATAGCGGTTGGTTATGTGACCAAAAATAGCTTGAGATAATGAGTTTTAATACCTGAAGACCCAGAAAGATCTTGGCAGTCTGCAAAGAACGCTGAAAGCTGCAGAACAGCAGCAATAAAAGGCAGAGTTATCCTTGCCTTTAAGAACCTGGAGGCTGTGAAAATCTCAGCCTAATTCCTTTTCTCTCAAAAGTTCACCTTATGGTAAGGAAGTGACTTTGTGATCTGCTGAGAAGCTGTCCCTTCGAGGAAATCCTGCAATAATCCTGATATTCGACTCCAGCAAGTTGATCTCCTCTAAACTACAATTCAGGAGGCGAAAAGACTCTTTCTTTACCAGGCCTGCAATGACTGTTCTCCTACAAACAAGTGAACTATAAATTATTGTTTTGTTTAAAACCTATAAAAGTACACTACTCTCTTTAAATGTATCTCCCTTGGGCGTGAGCGACGTAGCATTCAGTCTTTCAGAATGAATGTGTGAATAAATAATCCTCTTTATTTAAAACCATGACAGCTTGTGGCTGTTATTTAAATTGACCACACATTGGAGGTTAAGAAACAGACACATGTTCCTTTCTGAAGCCACACTAGTTACAGACAGTAAGTGAAAGGGTACAAGGGTTTCAGTTCTCTCTTGACCCTGTTCGTAACACAAGTCATGATCTACCTGAAATCCATGTCCTCTTTGGTGCTTGGAGTTTACTTGCTATCGCTTGTCAAGTATCTTACATGGTCCCATCTGAGGCAGGACTTTTTTAAGGCTTAAGAGCCATATGTTTTTGAGCCATTCCTCATACATCAGCTCTTTAACATGGGGGTCCAACCTCATTGTCGTCCTCTGCGCAAAAACGTTGGTTGTATTCTTGGATCACAGTGACCGGGACTATAGATTTAAGGAGGAGATAGACAGATTTTTAATTAGTAATGCGTTGAAACGTTATGGGGAGAGGGCGGGAAACTAGAATTGAGGCCGAAATGAGATCAGCCATGATCGTAATGAATAGTAGGGCAGGCTCGAGGGGCTAAATTGCCTACTCCTGCTCCTAGTTCCTATAGTCTTATGTTCTTATGTGCTCAGTACTCCAGGTGTGGCCTGACCAGGATTCTGTGCAGACTTCTCACGCTCTCATGATTTCTGGCGATTTGAACTCAATTGATCGGGTAATTTAGCACAACGCCCTATTCACATTGTTTATTGGATGTCACACACTCTATGGACATGGCAAGTAATGATTACCTATCACCCTTAAATCACCTTCAATTCTTCCACCAACCATCAACTACCACCACTCTCCCCCCTGCCATTGCCTCCCCTCACTACCTTGGCCAATTCTTTTCCATCCACCGAGTATATGCATCCTACTTTCTGATTCCCTTGTGCAGTTTTGACAAAAATTTACAATCCTGAAATGTTAACAATGACCTGGGTTTTACTGTGATAATGACAACGAAACTGACTGCATTCGCCATCAATCCTGCACTGAAACTGACAGCAACTTTGGGATTCTGCAGGTGTGCCGATGAACACGGAAATCCAGCCATTGCTGCCAGTGACTCTACACTTCCCGGGAGGTGGCAATGATGAGGTCTTCCCAGAATGTGATCAGTGGGAGATCTATGAATTGACAAGAACTTCCATTTCTACAATGTTAGGCTCGCGGTAAAAACCTTTGAGATAGTTAGACATTGTTGGTTCGGCCCGCTTCTACCTCCTACCCAAAATCCACAAACAGAACTGTCCCGGTAGACCGATCGTGTCAGCTTGCTCCTGCCCCACAGAACTCATTTCTCGTTATCTTGACTCCATTCTCTCTCCCCTTCTCCAGTCCCTTCCCACCGACATCCATGATTCCTCTGACACCTTACGTCACATCAACAATTTCCAGTTCCCTGGCCCCAACCGCTTCCTCTTCACCATGGACGTCCAATCCCGCTACACCTCCATCCTCCACCAGGATGGTCTGAGGGCCCTTAGCTTCTTCCTCGAACAGAGGCCCGAACAATCCCCATCCACCACTACTCTCCTCCGTTTGGCTGAACTTGTTCTCACACTGAACAATTTCTCCTTCAACTCCTCTCACTTCCTCCAAATAAAAGGTGTGGCTATGGGTACCCGCATGGGCCCCAGCTATGCCTGTCTCTTTATGGGGTATGTGGAACATTCCTTCTTCCAGTCCTACTCCAGCCCCTTTCCACAACTCTTTCTCCGGTACATCGATGATTACTTCGGTGCTGCTTCGTGCTCTCGTCGGTACTTGGAAAAACTTATTAATTTTGCTTCCAATCTCCACCCCTCCATCATTTTCACGTGGTCCATCTCTGACACTTCCCTTCCCTTCCTTGACCTCTCTGTCTCAATCTCTGGTGATAGACTGTCCACCAATATCCATTATAAGCCTCCTGACTCCCACAGCTACCTCGACTACAGCTCCTCGCACCCCGCTTCCTGTAAGGACTCCATCCTATTCTCTCAGTTCCTTCGCCTCCGTTGCATCTGTTCTGATGATGCTACCTTCAAAAACAGTTCTTCTGACATGTCCTCCTTCTTCCTTAACCGAGGTTTTCCACCCATGGTCGTTGACAGGGCCCTCAACCATGTCCGGCCCATCTCCCACGCATCCGCCCTCACGCCTTCTCCTCCCTCCCAGAAACATGATAGGGTCCCCCTTGTCCTCACTTATCACCCCACCAGCCTCCGCATTCAAAGGATCATCCTCCGCCATTTCCGCCAACTCCAGCATGATGCCACCACCAAACACATCTTCCCTTCAACTCCCCGGCGGCATTCCATAGGGATCATTCCCTCCGGGACACCCTGGTCCACTCCTCCATCACCCCCTACTCCTCAACCCCACCTATGGCACCTTCCCATACCCACGCAAAAGATGCAACACCTGCCCCTTCACTTCCTCTCTCCTCACCGTCCAAGGAACCAAACACTCCTTTCAAGTGAAGCAGCACTTCACTTGCATTTCCCCCAACTTAGTCTACTGCATTCGTTGCTCCCAATGCGGTCTCCTCTACATTGGAGAGACCAAACGTAAACTGGGTGACCGCTTTGCAGAACACCTGCGGTCTGTCTGCAAGAATGACCCAAACCTCTCTCTTGCTTGCCATTTTAACACTCCACCCTGCTCTCTTGCCCACATGTCTGTCCTTGGCTTGCTGCATTGTTCCAGTGAAGCCCAACGCAAACTGGAGGAACAGTACCTCATCTTCCGACTAGGCACCTTACAGCCTTCTGGATTGAATATTGAATTCAACAACTTTAGATCCTGACCTCCCACCTCCATCCCCACCCCCTTTCTGTTTCTTCCCCCTTCCTTTTGTTTTTTTCCAATAATTTATATAGATTTTTCTTTTCCCACCTATTTTCATTATTTTTAAATCTTTTATGCCCCCCCACCCCCAATAAAACTATACCTTGAGTGCCCTACCATCCATTCTTAATTAGCACATTCGTTTAGATAATATCACCAACTTCAACACCTCTGTGTTCTTTTGTTCTTTTGTCTGTGACATCTTTTGATTATCTGCTCCTATCACTGCTTGCTTGTCCCTACAACCACTCCCCCCCTCCACTTCTCTCCCTCCACCCAACCCCCCCCAACCTTAAACCAGCTTATATTTCACCCCTCTCCTTAGATTCACCCAGTTCTGCTGAAGCGTCATGAGGACTCGAAACGTCAACTCTTTTCTTCTCCGCCGATGCTGCCAGGCCTGCTGAGTTTTTCCAGGTAATTCTGTTTTTGTGTTGGTTGAGGGGTGATTGGGTGCTTAATGGCATACTAACTCATAATTACTGCTAAATGCCCTCAATGCTAATTTTAAATTTGTGGAATGTCAAATTTCTCCATTATGATATAACATTCCACATTATTAAAATATCTTTTTAAAGTTTACGATATTTCTGTCTTTATGAATTTATTTCACTATCTGCAATATTTGAATTAAACATCCTGGTTTTCTGTCTGTGGGAATACTTCACAGTGATTAGTTGCATACCTTGCAGTCTTTCATCACTGTGTTGATGCCTGGAGATGCTCTTGACTTAGCACCAGATTCAAACTGCTGTCAGGAATGGGGAAAACTGTGCCATAGAGACAACTTTCTTGAGCGCTGTTCCTTCACTGCTGATTGCAAAACCCACCCTTCCAATTTTCTCTCAACAGATGCTGAATGACCTGAGTATTTCCAGCATTTTCTGTTTATATTTCGGATTTCCAGCATCTGCAGTATTTTGCCTTTATGCAAGGTCTTATGCTCTGTATCAGCTACTGACAACGCCAGGTGTAAAACTATGGTGCGCTAAGGTAGCATGGAGGACCCACTCCAGAGGCATGAGCACAAAAATCTAGCCTGACAGTCCAGTGCAGTACTGAGGGAGTGCTGCACTCAGTGGTGCCACCTTTTGGCTGTGATGTTAAACCAAGCCTGTCCTCTGAAGTGGACGTAAAAGATTCCATGGCACTATTTTGAAGAAGAACAAGGGAGTTCTCCCCAGTATTCTGGTCAATAATTATGCCGTGCTCAACAGCACCAAAACAGATTTTTTTGGTCATTATCACAGTGCTGTTTGTGAAGTTTGCTGTGCGCAAATTGGCTGCTATGTTTCCTACTTTACAAGGGGAGGCAGTTACATAATGTATTGTCACCGAATAGTATTCCAAAGAACCAGGGTAATGTTCTGGGATAAAAGCAAAATACTGCGGATGCTGGAAATCCAAAACAAAAACAAAAATACCTGGAAAAACTCAGCAGGTCTGGCAGCATCTGCGGAGAGGAACACTGTTAATGTTTTGAGTCCGAATGACCCTTCAACAGAACTAAGTAAAAATAGAAGAGAGATAAAATATAAACTGGTTTAACTAACCAGTGATACCCACATCCCATGAATGAATTTAAAAAAACAGTGATTATAAAATGACTTCATTTGGTTGTGAAGTGTTTTGAGACCTCCTGAGATCATGAAAGACCACTCTATAAATGTAAGTTTTTTTTTTAACATTTTGGGAGTCATTGTGAACAGTATATGTTGAATTCCTGATGCTATAGACTCCCAATGGCACAGAGCCATATAGATGTATGGTTTGATATCAGTGTGGGCTGATTGTCTATGGGTGACACTTATGGTCTGGGGGTTGAGCCTGTATCAGAGTACTTGGCAACCTAGTAGTGATATATCCTCGCTGAGAAACCCAGCTTTTAATATTTCAAATGCTGGATTTAAATTATTTGGAACATTAAATGCCCTGAATATTAATCGAAGTGCATATATTGCAAATGTTTCCAGCTGAAGATGGGAATGTATCATCAGATGTTTAAATCAACAACAAAAAAAAAGGGCAATTCTGAAATTTAAAGCCACAATTTGAGGCCGGAGTTGACTGTTTCTCAGCTGTGGATCTTGTGTAACGTAACAGACTGAGGCCGTTCTCTATAATCAGCATCATTCACGACACTGTAGCAAGGGTACTTTCCCAGAGCAGTTGTGGCTGTTACATAAATTGGAACAGGGAAAACATTTTGGTTTTACTGCTGAGAAAGCAAGCAACGACTGACAGCGCAAAAGAAAACAGGAGCCCCTTTTCACAGCCTTGCCTCTGCTTTCCGTGCACACGTTTTGCTCATTTAAATATTCTCTTTGGGCTTGCAATCAAGACTGGCTTCCAGTCCTCTTCATTGCATGGACCACTTATGTCCCTCAGTCTGTTCTGGTACATTTCAGAGCTTTCTTTTTAATAATTCCCTTCTACCTCAGTTTTTAAAATTTGAATAATATGATCACTCCCCTAGGTGAGTCCTCACCCTCTGTGCCCAGAGGAGAAGAGTGCTTTCTTCCATTTTTGGTAGGCCCACTCCATATTGAACCAAAGTTGATCTCTTGACTTGATTTTAATGGTGGAGTGAGGGATATGCTGGGCCATGTGGATACAAATTGAGCTGGAATACAATCCTGCCTCTTCTAATAGCCCACATAGTGTCTTATAGATCAAAAATAAAAATACCTGGAAAAACTCAGCAGATCTGACCGCATCTGCGGAGAGGGATACAGTTGATGTTTCGAGTCCATATAACCCTTCATCAGAACGGTCATACGGACATGAAACATCAACTGTATCCCTCTCCGCAGATAATGTCAGAGCTGCTGAGTTTTTCCAGGTATTTTTTTTGTTCTAGATTTCCAGCATCTGCAGTATTTTGCTTTTATCTTAGTGTCTTATAGATGCCTAGTTTGAGCAGGTCTTGCGAGGTCATTGAACTTTTGCAGCACTGCATCCAGTTCCTCAGGGCTAGACTCCTGGCATTGACTGCAGCAGTTATCCAATCCCACTGCCTTTATCTGCAGGGCTCCTAGCCCCCTGTGGATAAATCATCTCTCTTCTGCTTTACACCTCCTCTGCCAAAGCACAGAGTGCAGCGTCAGAGAAGCTTGGAGTACACGCTGTCTTCTACTGCACCATAATTCACTCGTCTCATACCCTCTTTCACAAACAGTTCCAGCATTTGCTTCAGCCAAAATGCACCTCCCCTTTAATAGATGCAGGCTGTGTTTAAGTAATGCAGGCCAGCATTAAGAGCTGCTGGCCTTGCATGAACTTGAGCCTCTTGCTGGAACATGTAGTGTTATGATCTCAGTGGACTAATAACTTTTTTTTTGAAATCCAAAACCCGGGTATTTACTAAAATAATGAAGTCACAAGGTTGACAGTTTAAAGCAACAAAATCAAAGAATATGAATACCAATAACTACACTCTATCTTAAATAGTCAGGTACCTTAAAGATATTAAAAGTACAGTGAACAAAGTTACTTATACTCTAAACCAAACTTCTTAACTCAGAGTTCCTTTTACATCCACTTGGCTTATACCCTCAAGAAACTCGAGTCAGATACTTAGCAAATTGGAAGATTAACCACTTAGTCTGAGTACTTCATGTCCGGAGACCGGAAGACCTGGGTCAGCTGCTTATGTGATTCTGTGTCAACTCTCCAGTACAGCACCTTGGGATGACTGGCTATGTTAAAGGCACTAGATAAATGCAAGCTTTTTTTGTGTTATCTGGCCATGATTCATTGATTTATCTGGTCTCTGTCCTCCTCTGTTCAATATTTCTGATGTCTACGTACGGGTCTTGTCCCTTCATGTCTGTCTCGCAACAATAAAGACAAATTCAATCCATTTGTAGACTTATTCAGAGCTCAGAAGGCCGCCAAATGGCTTTTTAAGCAGAGTCTGCCTTGTACTCAATGCATTATATTGTCCAGTGAGGTAGTAACAGTAATTTTCAGTGAGCTGAACATATTCTCACAGCAGATTTACTGGTGCAGAAATCTTTGATGTAATGAGAAAATGATGGCTTTATATCTCAACCATGACTAGCACTGATTGATGGCTGAATTTCAGCCTCTGATTGGCTCATTTTAATCAGTGTAGACAAACAAGGTGCATTGAGAATTTCAGGTAATATCCAGTGCATAGCGTTTTTGCCTGAACTGTCTTGCAGTCAGTGTGGCTATTGTATTTTTTGCATTGGTGCAAAGCAGTTTTACTTCTGCGTTAATACAAACTGAGTGGTGTAATGATAACTTGGTTCCAATTCTGTCAAGAGGCCTGAGTCATTCTGCGGAGGATGCTCTCATCCAGCTTTGGCCTCACAAACACTGCATTACAACCATTAGCAAGAGGAACACAAGCTTTAGTCAAAAGCTCCTGTCAACATTAACACGAACTGAGCTTCACATTCTCTGGCCAGAGAGTGGGTATGGAGTCAGCAGTATGACTTTAGTCCATTGGGCATGCATCATCACCACTGAGCAAGCTTAAAAGATGACCCTCCATAAATTGGGAGCAATGGCAACTTATTAATTTCAAAATGGAGTTAGTGCTATGCTTTAAACTGCATCATTAGCCTTTTCTGAAACCAAATATAATAACCCATTTTTATCATTGTTTCCATTATCAGCTTTCCATTAACTTGTCAAAATATTGCTGTTTAAGTAGTGAAGTGCTGCCGGTATTTGGGGAATGGACTGGACTGATCGCAGAGATGTCAGTGGACGGTCAGTAATCTTTTCTGTCAAGTACCAATGGCAATTCAGCTGCCCAGAGCTTCAACCATCTCTCCGAGCCATCTTTCTTCACTCCTTGAACAAAAATATTTGACAACTATTTTCCCAGTGATCATGGATCCATCCAACTGCTGAGCTTCACTCATCCTACCTTTGCCTTGCGTTATGCTTGGGATACCTATTGGGCCTGTTGGAGACCCAATACAAGAAAGATTTCTGTTCCACCTTCTGCCTTAGCAACAGTTCTTGGGACTCATGAAATCCCAGGTCTTAGTCACCATCAGGATCTTTGAGGTCACCCTTTATGTGGATAGTGAGCCAGTGGGAGTATTGTGTATTTTCCACCCATGTTATCAACATAACAATGCCAGTGGATTGGGTTTTTAAACACGATGGGCAGAATTTAATGCTCTCCCTCCCCTTGGCAGGTTTAAATGCCCCCCACCACTAATCAGGCATGAGGGTGGTAAGTGGGGAGGGACCTTGCTGCCTTCCCGTCTCCACTCCAATTATGTCCGTGGCAGGAAGGCCAGTGGACAGCCTTCCCACCCTGCCACCAATTGAGGCCCTTAAGAGGGTAATTAATACCCACCTAAGGGCCACATTCTGCCGCTGGTATTAACTTACTGGCAGGCGGTGTGGGGTGTTGGCGGGGGGGGGGGGCTCACTATGTAGGCAGCATGACAAACACATCCACGAAGCCCCTTGTTCAACGGCATTCAACGTCTGATCGAGGGACCTGGCATCGGGAAGTGGAGGGCCTGCTAAGAGCCACACCACAACCCTTGCAACTTAACCCCACCCCTCCCACAACCTGCACCCTGGAATCCCCATCGCTTACCTGTGGCCTGGGATCCAGTGGCGAACTTAGGCCTTTGGCGGGTGTTGTACCAGCAGCAGCTAACGCTTCCCTGGTCTCTGATTGGTCAGCAGCTCTGTTGGATGGCAGTGCCACCCATAAGGCAGTGGCTGCTGCTGGTATGACACCCACCCGAGGCGGAGGATTGTCATCCATTCAGGCACAGGTGAGAGATGGTGGGGCAGCAGTGTGGGGGTTTGGGAGGGTGGGGGGGGGGAGCGGGTGGGGGCGGGGGGGTAGGAATGTGTGTTGCCTGTCAAGGGGGAAGGGTAAGTGAGGTGGGATCAGCAAGGGTGGGGGGGGTTGGTGGTGGCTCTCAGTGGTACCCCACACCTTTTCATTGCTAGCTTCCTCAGTCAGGCACTGAGTACCTTTGAATGAGAGACCATCCCCACATCTGGGAGCCCACAAGCAACCCCCCACAGGTTTGTTTGTTATGTTCCCCGCACGATGAGTCCCTGCCCACTGTTGTGTTAATACCAGTGACTGTGAGATGAAGCCCTTAAGTGGTCAATAATTGGCCACTTAAGGGCCTCAGTTGGCTTTGGGATGGGAAGGCCATTCACGAGCCTTTCTGCCACAGACATAATTGGGGTGGAGACTGGAAGGTGTTGGGATCCCCACCCGATTGAATGCCCTCCCTCCGCCACCAAACTCACCACTGTGGAGCGCACTGAATTCCGTCCTATGGGTATGATCCCTCTCCCCTGCAAATATTAACAAATCTCTGGGTACAGTGAGACCCCAGTAAATACTGACACACTCTAAATGCTTCCTACATACCTTGATGCACTCCCGGACAACCCCTGCAAATATTGATTCACTCATTGGCTGCCCCTGCAGACACTGACGCTCTCCCAGGGACCCCCTGCAGATATTGACACTGTCCCATGGAATCCGCCGCAGATATTGACGCTCTGCCAGGGACCTCCTGCAGATATTGACACTATCCCAGGGACCCCTGTAGATACTGACTCTCCCAAGACCTCCTGGAGACCTCCTGTTGTAACATTCAAAATCAGTGCCAGTAACCCAAAGAAAAATAAATGTATTAATGCAGAATTAAAATGTTTCATGCACATGCTATTCTATTAAGCAGCAATAGTCACATCCTACATCCTGTTCTCCTTAACTCAACTTCATACAGCGCCCAGTTCCCAACCATTAGTGACAACATTGCTGGGAGCCAATCTGAAATATTTAAAACGTTGCAAATTTGCTAATGTTAGTGCCAAGCCTGCCGAGAGGGCCAAAGATCCATGCTGTTTCCCTACTGGCAGCAATTGCTCCACCCTGCATAAACTATTCGTGAGTATTTGTGGACTGGTTGATAAAAAGCCCAGTCCTGGGTTCAATTAACACCCATTGGTGTGCACTTTCCAAAAGCAGAGGACACTGAATAGAAATCCAGCCATGGATTCCTGAGTGTTGTTTTCCCCCTCCATTCCAACCCCCTCGACCTCAGAGTGTGACTCACTTTCTGCATCCCCAAAGCCTGTCCACGTCTACAAGGATCAAGTCAGGAGTGTGATGGAATACTCTCCACTTGCCCGGATGAGTGCAGCTCCAACATCATCCAGGACAAAGCAGCCCCATTGATCGGCACTGTGTCCACCACCTTACTCATTCACTCCCTGCACCATCACGCACAATGGCAACAGTGTGCACCTCCTCGGACATGCTGTAGCAACTCATCAAGGCTGTTTTGACAGCACCTTCCAAATCCACCACCTCTACCACCTAGGAGGACAAGGCAGCAGATGCGTGGGAACACCACCAACTTGGAGCTCCCATTCAAGTCGCCATCCTGATTTGGAGCTGTATCGCTGTGCCTTCACTGTCACTGCATCTAAATCCTGGAACCCTCTTCCGAACAGCACTGTGGGTGTACCTGCATCAGATGGACTGCAGCAGTTCAAGAAGGTGGCTTATCACCACCTTCTCAAGGGCAATTAAGCATGGGTAACAAATGCTGGCCTAGCTAGCAAAGCCCACATCACACAAATGAATTCAAAGACCACCAATAGTAGCACCACATCAACTCTGATGAGCTAATTCAACAGAGGCAGGAGATTGATTTTTCAGCTTTTCTGTCTCGACATGACATGTTAATTTTTGGCCTGTCCAATTCCTGACACGTGCAGAAACCCACCACCATCCTCGAAGGACTTGGGCAGTTTCCATTTGCGTGGTGCCTTCTCCCTTGAGCGACAACCCCACTCCTCCACTAATTTTTAAATTTTAGAATCCAGATCAACTTCAATATTAATTATGGTAAAGTAATTAGCTGTGGTCCACAAAGGGACATAGGCATCTCTCTCCATTTGAGAGAGACAATTGGTTATGTATAGCTTGAGGGACACCACTCCGCAAGGGAGGGGTAAGGCAAGGAGGCAGGCCTCTATGAACTACCAAGGCTGGCACAAGGATTGACTCAGCGTCATTCTGCATCACAGTCTAGCTATTTAGATGTCAACTGAGTGGCTCAGTTAGTAGCAATGTTGCCTCTGAGTCAAAAGGGGCATGGCTTCAAGTCCCACTCTATAATCACAAAATCTAGGTTGACATTCCCAATGCAATACTGAGAGATGTTAATTAATCTAGTTAAATGTACACTGGCTTAAAGCACATCCTCCATACGTGCACAGATTTTCACTCCATCTCATCCCCAATCAATGGCTAAGTGCTCACTTCAAATCCTTCAGATGAGAGGCTAACCAAATGCTGTACCTGTTTCTTGTTCCACTGACTAATGACTCCAGTGGGAAGTTCTATCCTGACAAACACTTCTCCACTCAAACCCCACTGCCAAATGGCAAACCCTCTTAGTGATCATTTAGCTGATCGTTTATCTCACCGGTATTTGTATCATATCTAGTATGAAAAATGTCTGCCATATTTCCCTTTGTAATCCTCTTTTCAGTTCACAAAATTGTACACAAGGTGCTCATGTGATAAGGTGCTAAATCAATGCAAGTGTCTTTCTTCTCTATTTGTCTTCAAACAGCATCTTGGTTTTAAAATTCTCTGTGCTCCAGCACATCATTGAATTAAAAAAAAAGATTGAAGCAAAAAAAAATCCCTCTGGCCTTCACCCCCCAACCCTCCCAAACACTCCCCATACCCCATGCATGCCAACCTATACCACCTCATGCCCCTACCCACCCCCATGGCCTCTGACACCCCCATGCCAATAAACGCCTCTGTACCCATCCTCTATGGTCCTTCATATCACCTATGCCAACAGATGTCCCTCTAACCATCCCCAGGGCCCCTCATATTCCCTATGCCAGAAATGCTTCTCTACCCACCCCCATACCCCCCACATCTCCATGGCCCTTTATAGCCTCTATACCAACTTAGTGTCAACTCATGCCAACCCATGCACCCCACCCACCACCCTTTACCCTTACCTCCTCCATGCCAACTCACCTAGTATCCTTTGGCAGTTCTTTGACAGCTTGACAGTTCTTCGACAGCTTTGACAGTTCCAATGAGTTTGTGCACTTCTTATGCACAATCTTGTTTATTTTTAACAATCCCAAAGGGTACCTTATCTCTCCCAAAGGCTTCCCACGACCATATCCAAAGGGATATCTTACCTCTCCAAAGGGCTATCCAAACAAGTTCAAGCCAGCTCTTACCTGGCCTAACCTGCACACTGCAGGATGCACACTCCTGGTCTACCAAAATCTCACTTCCATGGAGGCAGCTGGTGTCTCCGTAAACTATGCGTACAAAAACCCTGGTCTGACTCCAGTCTTGCCCCTGCAAAAATAGGAAGTGCTATGTTTGGTGGTGGGATTTCCAAGCTTGCCTGTAGTTTTTGCCAGCTTTTGGAGAGGCTCTCCGTCATGGTGAGAATCTGGGCCTTTGTTTTAAAATGGTCCTGTGACTTTTGATTTGAATCAACGATTCAGGGCTGTCAGAGGGAGGAGCTCCTGTGCTGAAACCTCCTGGGATATGTTCAACCAGAGTTTGCATCCCCAACTGAGCTTTCAGGAGACTGAGAATGATCATGTTCTGGGCTTATCTGCTTTACCTTATGATCTGAAGTTGGGGGCTGGGCTAGGCTAGCGATTCTCTGTCGCATGAATCCTTACACCAAAATTTGCTCTCTTAATTGACTCAGGAACTTGGATTCACTGGAACATTGCACCCACAGGCTGTGTAAATGCACTTCGCTGGCTGGTAGGCTTGTCAGCGCCGGTCGGAGGTCTTCCTGGAGTTTTGGTCACGTTGCTTTCCATCCAGAGGTGGGAAGCCATGCCATCTTTCAGAGGAGGTGGTAAGCCAAGGTCCTGTCTACCCTTTCAGGTGTACGTAAAATGCACTATTTTGAAAGAGAGCAGGGGAATCACAGGGTGCCTGTGTTTATTCCTCAAACAGCACCATTACCCAGCAGATTACCCAGTCATTAACACATTGCTATTAGTTGGACCTTTCTGTACATCACTAGAAGTAGCAATGTAGGTTAATGAGATCATGAAAAAACAAACCAAGCACCAGGAATCAATTCTAGAAGGTTAGAATTGATAAGCAGAGAAGATTTGTTAAAGTCATATCCAGCTTTGGTTAGACAACACTTGGAGTACTGTGCACAGTTCTGGCTGCCATATTGTAACAAGGATAGAGTTACTGGTGATGCAAAACAGATTCACAAGGATGATGCCTGACAGAACATACTTATCAGGAAAGACTAAACAAGTTTGGATTCTTTTTTTTCTAGAAAAGTGAAGGCTGAAGAGTGATCTGTTAGAAATCTTTAAGATGATGAAGGGCTTGATAGCGTAGATGTAGAGAAAGTGTTTTGATTTGTTGGAGTCCAAAACTAGGGACGATAAATGTAAGATAGTCACTGATAAATTGAATAAGGAATTCGGGAGAAATTTCTTAGCCCAGAGAATGGTTCGAATGTGGAACTCACATTGTAATGAATAGCATAGGTACATTTAAGGGGAAGTTAGATAAGTATGTGAGAGATAAAGGAACAGAAGGAAAAGTTGATGGCGTGAAATGAAGTGGAGTGGGAAGGGACTTAAGCAGCACATAAACTACTTGGGCCAAATGTAATTCAAAATGTGCCTCAAAAATAAAACGTCCTGGGGCATCTCGAGGTTGAGAAGGGCGTTATATAAAATGCAAGTTCTTCCTTACCATCCAATCCTGGCATTCCCACTTGCAGTTACCTTTCTTTGTTTAAAAAATAAACTGAATCTTTGGAATTCCTGTCGTCGGGCACATCTGAATAAAGAGCCTGTTTGAGTATTGGAAAGTAAAGCTAGTTTTGGAGTGTAGCCAAAGTGTAGCGCTCCTCATTAGTCGCTATGTCCTGTCCCATCTACACTGCTCCTGACAGGCTAGTTCTTGAAAATGGTCACAGGTTCAGCCAATTCTATTGGTTTTCAGCACTAGTGCCTCTTTCACACTGGCTCCTCAACTCTTTCACCAGTAAGAAAACATCACTTCAAATGCTGATGGCAGGCTACCCCATGTTGCCCCCTTGGCTTGACACGAATGAAGGTGACAATCAAAGAAATCCCACAAAGTAACCTTTTGACCCTTCTCTCTCTTAGCTTGCAAACCCCTTTCAGTTCCAGCGATATTCCTCCTGTGTTTTAGATTTCTACAGAGACCTGAGCTGCATATGTCGCAGAGAAGTTTCTTATAAGGTGATTGATTTGGAATTGGATAACTGTTGGATAAATAGTTGAAGGAAGAGAAAATTACAGGGCTTTGGGGAAAGAACAATGGGAGCGGGATCAATCGGATAGCCCTACCAAAGAGCCAGCACAGATACAATGGGCTGAATGACCTCTTTCTGTGCTGTACAATATTATATTATGATACTATAATTCTATGACACATCTCCCTGACCATTTTCTTTGCTAACACTGCATTTAAGTAGAAACAACTGAAATACCCTCCTGATAGTACAAATCAAACCATTATTTTATGTCACAGAATCTTTCCACCCAAATCAGAGGTTAATAAATCTTACAGTAGAAGCCAGGAATCCATTATTACTGATGATGGTGCCAGAATGCCTAGGAATACAGCAAAAAAAAAGGAAATCTCTTGAGCTGGTAGTAAGTGGTAGTAAGTCCAGTACGCAGTGTGGGATGGAACCATGTAAACAGGTGGGGTCTCAATTCAATCTCTTGTCAGTATTATTAATAAGGCTGCCAAGCCTCCAGGATTGCCCTGTATTCTCCCACGGTTAAAGATTTATCTCCAAGACATTGCAAACCCCGGTGAAAAATTGTGAATATGCTTGCTTATTACTTATAAAAAATATCAAGGATGAAGAAAAAGGCTGTTTGACAGTCAAGAATCATCCAATCGGGCAATGAAAAGGCCCTATTCGTTTTCCAATTGGCATGGAAAGAGTCGGCCATTGACCAGCTAGAGGCAGTCTTTGGCCCAGATTTTGCTGTTTCTGTGACAAAGATATCCCCTTTCCCAATGTCAGTTTGAATGTGGTATTAAGTCAAGGGGATCTCCAGGAGCCCAGCAACAGCGATGCCATCTGGTATGACTGCTAGACTTTATAAGATTGTCGTGTTTTAAACTGTCTGTTTAAAGATTGTTGAAGGCAAGCGTGGAGAGGTCAGGGGAGAGAAATTTAAGAAGATGATTTGCAGTCGCCAAAAGAAGCCAGGAGTTAATTTTGCACTCCAAGATGACCTGATAATTCTTCCATGTGGTCCAGCCAGATCTGGTGGTGAATGGCAATATCCTTATAAGTCTGAGTCCCTTAGATTTAAGGAAGCAGAGTTGACGGCTGTACCTGGGGAAACAGCCAGGGTGTTAGAGAGCATTGAAGTCTAAAGGGCATCCAAGGTGGAGGTGAGTGTGCAATTGAGCAAATCAGTAGCTGCAGAAATGTGAACAGAGGGCCAAACACCAGGTAGTTGGGATTTTGAAAGTGCAGTTATAGGCGAATTGGGGGGGGGGCAGTTTTTTTTCCAAGTTGGATACAGAACAAAGTATACTTTGCATAAATATACATATTTAGTTTTCCAGAGCTAGACAGGTTGTCCAACAATAGTTATGACATAGTACACCATTAAAAAACCCAGTTATATCTCATTGGCCGGGTGTAACATTTGCAAGATTTTCCTCTCCAGCGTTAACACAGTGTAAAAGGGAGGTTCTCATCAGCTCAATGATTTTTAATTGATTGCCAAATGTGGCGACTTCAACAATCTTTGGAAAAGTCATTGATGGCATCTGTGCTATTATTCTATGATTCTATCTTCTGAATTTCCATGTTTAGCTGTGTATTTGTGGACTCCACAAGTTGCTGCCAGTTTCAGAGGAGTAATGACGGTGAATGCTGACAGTTTCGACATCATTACGACTGCAAAATGTGGGTCATTAATGAGCAAAGAGTTGGTTACTGGCCAACAAGGGTCAATGGCTTAAGTAGAATAAAGCAAAAATGACAGGGAGTTAAGGGGAAAAAAAACTAAATAGTAAATTGGGTTGTTGGATTTTGAAGAGAACACAGAAAGGTCTTTGTGTCCTTACTTTAGGAGCTCAATGATCTATTGTAGACAGTAAGCCTTCACTTTAATGTTCTCTGATGTACTACATCCTTTGAAGTATTGTTTATGGTGCCTTCACTAATAGAGAAACTGTATAAATCACTCTCTTGATAACAGGCCTCTCACTTTAATACACTGATAAATTCTCCGGTGTCAGGTTAAGCTGTTATGGTGCACAGTGTCACTCTGTACTGTAATTCTCCAACATTTATAGTTTGAATAAGCATTGCCATCATGCTCAAGTCATTACATTGCGATTGAACTGGTCGGCAATACAGGTTCAGCTTAGGCATTCTGTTCGAGTGGTAGCTCTTACTGACCTTGAGACAAAGCTCTGTGTTACTCATCACATCATTGGCTATGGTTTCTTTTTCTCTGGTACTCTATGTTGAAACTCGAGTGTTTGTGTGTTGGAGTGTGTCCTGGATTAAAATGGTGCCTCCTTTCCCAGAGAACTCTGGAGATTGCAGGGACCGGTGCTTGTTATTATTTTCACAAGCATGGTCTTTGAAGAGACCTGTTGCAAATTAATTGTTATTTTACGATCTCGAGATGTGAGTGATGCTGGAAAGGTCAAATTGATTGTCCACAGTGGTTGTCCTCAGATGATGATCTTGAGCCTTTTACCTTCAACCATTGCAGCTCTTGTGCTGATGCTGCTCAGTAGGGGTTTCAAGGAGGTATATTTCCAAACTGGGATGGTGTGTGACTGGGAGGGGAACTTGGAGGTGATGGTGTTCCCAGAATCTCACTGCACTGATCCTCTATGATAGGAGCCTGTTTGAAGCATACTTGGTGAGTTGGTGCAGTGCTTTAACCATACTTAGTGCAGTCACAATGCGCCAGTGGTGATGGAGAGAGTGGATATCATGTCCAGTGAATGGAGGAACCATTCATCACCAGGTTCCCAATGTCTGTTCTGCACTTGTCACCAAGTTGTTGATATGGTCAGTTCAAATGCTCTTCCAGTCAGTGGTACCCCCTAGGATGTTGACAGGGTGGGGACTTAGCAAAGGTTGTGCTGCTGAAGGTCCAGGGGGAATGCCTGGGTATTTCCTTCTTTGAGATGGTCTTACTCGATAGTCACCTTTGACCAGACACTGGACTGGACCAGCCGCATAAATACTGTGGCTGCAAGAGCAGGTCAGAGGCTGGTAATTCTGCGGTGAGTAACTCACCTCCCAACTTCCCAAAGCCTGTCCACCATCTGCCTACCAACATCTACATGGCACAAGTTGAGAGTGTGATGGGATTTTCTTCACTTGCTTGGATGAGTACAGCTCCAACAACACTCAAAAAGCTTGACACCATCTAAGACAAAGCAGCACCCTTGATCGGCAGTCCCTCCATCATCAGTGCACAGTGGCAGCAGTGTGTACCATGTACAAGATGAAGTGCAGCAGTTTGCTAATACTCCTTCAGCAGCACATTCAAATCCCACAGCTTTTACCACCTTGAAGGACAAGGACAACAGATGCATGGAAACACTACCACCAAGCCACGCACCATCCTGACTGGGAACTATATTGCCATTCCTTCATTGTCTTGGGATCAAAATCTTGGAACTCCCTTCCTAACAACACATGGACCTCCAGGGCTTGAGAATGTGGCTCATCACCACCTTCTAAGAGCATCCAGTGATAGGAAAGAAATTCTGAACTTGCAATGATGCCCACAACTTAAAGAATATATCAAAACAAGCGCCACTGGTCAGAGAGTCAGTACCCTGTACACCAGTTAGCAGTGAGGGGCTCACTACTCTGCAGAAGAGCTGCTTAACATCCAACCTATTCCTACTGTTAAAGTTTGAACCCGTGTTTCTCGACTTCCCCCCTCCATTCTGTTAAACTGGAAGGGACTGTCAATAGGATCTCTATCCAGCTCTGTAATTATTTTATAGACCTCTATTAGGTCACATGAGTGGAATAACATCAAGTTGACTCTTAGGCCAAGGTAATGGTTTATGAGGCCTGTGTTCTCAGTGCCTTGTTGTACAGCAATGCAGTATGGACAACTTATAGTTATCAGGAAATGATGCTCAACAATTTTCATCTACACTGTTTATGGTGCATTCTGGACATCACATGGAAGGACAGGATAACAAATACAGCAATGCTCTCAAAGGCAAAGCTTCCAACTATGTTAGCATTCATCAAGCAGAGGTGACTCCCCTGGTTTGGCCACATTTGTATGATGGAAGACAGCTGTATACCCTAGGATTTCTTGTACGGAGAGTGAACTGGAGCCAAAAGACCAGTAGGCCAAAGTAGACCAAAAGCTCTACTTCAAGGATGTTTGTTTGATGTTAAGGCCCTAAATATTGATTTTCGCACCTGGGAGACACCAGTCAATGACAGGGGGAAATGGCAACATCACTTGTGGGCATTTGTGCACCACCATGATAGTCAGTAGCTGCAGCAACTTGGCAATAGACGCCAACTTTGAAAACAACAACCGATAACACCTGATAATCACTTCATTTGTGGCAGAACCTGCTTCTCATGGATTGGTCCTTTCAGCTGTTGTGGTGTCTTTGATAAACGGACCACAGGAGTCTCAGGTACAGGTCAATATAGTTTATTCGAGCAATTGCAAGGAGAGCGCCATCTCAATACAGCTTGAGACAGTACTCTGCTAAACTACAAGTGTTCATCATATTTATACATTATTGGTCATGTACAAGAACAGTTTCCATATTCCAATCATGTCAACATATAGGTTTACATTAAACAGACATCTCTGGTAACAGTTACATGCATCGTATGTCCCTATTTTCCACCCAGGCAGATACCTTCCTCCCTACCTAAACTAGGACCATCTGTTCTTCCCCCATCTGTTGAAGAGCACACTTAACCTTAGTTGTTATTGCCAATGCTCTGACTGCAGTCCAGCTCCCAAGGCCTTTCTGTTGTTTGCAGGCCCTAAGGCTGTGCAAGGTTCATCTAGTAACCTTTAACTGCCAGTGTGCTTGGTAGCCCTGGAGATTTTAAGTAATTCATTCCTTTTCAATAAATTCTTCCTCACCATAAATTCTTACTTACTTTCTTCCCCCTAACACAGCTATCAGCAAAAGTGCACCATATGAATGTACTTCAACCCCAATAGATTTAATTTGCTGTATGTCCATCATCTTATGTAGATGGAAGAATACCAATGATAGGTCATTTTTATGTACAAGGGAGTTAAGGGTTATGGGGACAGGAAGGAATGTGGGCTAGGTGGGATTGGAGGGGATGGTGGTTGGTCTATCCTGATCGCCCACCCACCAATTGCAAAGAGCCTTCCCTGCTTGACCACCATCCTCCACACTGGCCTTACTGGCCCCAGCAGGCCTACCCTACTTACAAGAACTCCAGGCCTCCATTGCAGCTCCTGATGGGGACTGGGTACAGCTTCAGAAGTGGCCCTCACTTCCAGTGGTGCTGGTGGGACTGAATAGCTACCAGCTGTCTGGCTGGCAGCTCTTAGAAGTGGGACATCCTACCTCAGAGGAGTGGAATCTGTGCCCTCAGGCAAATAATTACCTGAACCACGCAAAGTAGCATCATAGCTTCCAGGCCAGACACCAAGCCAGGCTCCCCCCGACTTTCCAGCAGTGGGCGTAGCCACCGCTTCTACGTTAAATCATGGCCAAAATCCAATGTTAGCATCAAACGTTCAAAGGTCTGGATTATTGTGCATTACGTGTAGAATCAAAAATCTCTCCTTTATTCACATTATGTGAAGAGATTACGATCCCTTTCTTAATAAATGGATTTGCATAGGACATTGGGCCAAGGCCCATCTACCAAATCAGATGGATGCAAAAGGTCCCATGAATTATTTCAAAGTAAGCTTTTATCTTCTGCAGTAGCTTGGTTTATTTCCCCTCACCTCTTTGAAGAAAATTTAGAACCAGCAAAGGACCTCAATTGTCAATCTCACCTGCAACCAAAGATTTCCATACATTTCTTCCTGACGTCTGTGTGAACTAATGTATTAATATAGTCAAATCTCCTTATAGGGCTTGGCAGGGAAGATGCTGAGCGGCTTTATCCTCTGGCTGAAGAGTTTAGAACTGGGTATCATAGTCTCAGGATATGTCTGGGGTTGATTAGTTAAGATTGGCATGAGGAGAAGGCTCTTCAACTCCCATGGTCTTTGGAATTCTCCAGCCCGGATTGCTGTGGATGCTCAGCCATTGAGATTGGTAGATTTTTGGACACCAAGGACATCAAGGGATATGGGGATATGCGGGAAAGTGGGGCTGGGGGAGAAAATCAGCCTTGATATTAAATGGTGAAGCATTCGTGCCACACAATGACCATCTCCAACAAGAGAGAATCAAACCATCTCCCCTTGGCATTCACTGGCGTTACCATCACCGAATCCCCCACTATAACAAATTTACTTTCCTCTAAGACACAGAAACCCAACAGGAAAGGTGAGTCAACCGTGGTTAGCAAAAGAGGTTAAGGATTGCATTCGATCAAAACAAGTAGCTTCTAAGGTTGCCAGAAGTAGTAAGCCTGAGGACTGGGAGATATTTAGAACCCGGCAAAGGATGACCAAGAAACTGGTAAAGAAAGGGAAATGGGAATAAGAATGCAAACTAGTGACAAACATAAAGGTGGACTGTAAAAACTTCCTTAGAAATGTGAATAGGAAAAGATTAGCAAGGGCAAATGTGGGTCCATTACAGGCAGGGGCAGGAGAATTTATAATGGAAAATAGAGAATTGGTGGAGAAACTAAATAATTACTTTGTGTCTATTGTCATGGAGGAAGCTACAAAAAATCTCCCAGAAATACTGGGGAACCGAGGGACTTGTGAAAATGAGAAACTGAAAGAAATTATTAATAAAGAAGCAGTACTCAAAAAATTAATTGGATTGAAGGTTGATAAATCTCCTGGACCTGATGAGCTACATCCCAGAGTGCTGAAGGAGGAGGCTAAAGAGATAGTGGATGCATTGGTGGTTATCTTTCAAAATTCTATAAATTTTGGTAAGGTTCCTGCAGACTGGATAGTAGCAAAAGTAACCCCACTATTTAAGAATAGAGGGAGGGGGAGAATGGAGAACTGCAGACCTGTTCGTTTGAGGTCAGTAGTCGGGAAACTGTTATAATCTATTATAAAGGCTGTGATAACTCGAAACTTAGAAAACAATGATATGATTAGGCAGAGTCACCTTGAATTTATGAAAGGAAAATCATGTTTGACAAACCTTCTGGAGTTTTTTTTGAGGGTGTTACTTAAGGCATTGATAAAGGAGAACCGACGGATGTGTTGAATTTGGATTTTCAGAAGGCTTTTAATAAGGTCCCATGCAGGAGGTTAGTAAATCAGATTAGAGCGTATGGGATTCAGGGAAATAGACTAGTATGGATTGATAATTGGTTAACAGACAAAGCAGAGAGTAGGAATAAACAGATCATTCTCAGAATGACAGGCTGTTACTAGTGGGGTACCGCAAGGATCAGTGCTGGGGCCACACTGTTCATAATCTATATAAATAATTTGGGTGTAGGAACCAAATGTAATGTTTCCAAATTTGCTAATATCACAAAACTAGGTGGGAATGTCTGATGTGAGGATGATGTAAAGAGTCTTCAAGGGGACTTGGACAGGCTAAGTGAATGGGCAAGAACATTGCAGATGGAATATAATTTGAATAACTGTGAAGTTATCCGTTTTGGTAGAAAAAACAAAAAGGCAGAATATTTCTTAAATGGTGAGAGGTTGAGAAGTGTGGGTGCTGAAAGGGACCTGGATGCCTTGTTCTTGATTCATGAAAAGCTAGCAGGCAAGTGCAGCAAGCAATAAGGAAGGCAAATGGTATGGTGGCCTCTATTGCAAGGGGATTCGAGTACAGGAACAAAGATGTCTTGTTGCAATTGTATAGAGCCTTGGTGACAACATACCTGGAGTTAGGTGTGTCAGGAGCATGTTGGAATACTCTTCACTTGCCTGTATGAGTGCAGCCCCAATAACACTAACGAAGCTGAACCATCTAGGCCTAAACAGCCCACTTGATTGGCATCCCATCCACCACATTCAACATCCACTCCCTCCACTATTGACGCACAGTGGCAGCAGTGTGTGCCATCTACAAGATGCACTGCAGCAACTCGCCAAGCCTTTGACAGCACCTCCCAAACCCATGACCTCCACCACGTAGAAGGACAAGAGCAGCAGATGCATGGGAATGCTACCACCTGCAAGTTCTCCTCCACGCCACACAACATCCTTACTTGGAACTATATCACCGTTCCTTCACTCTTGCTAGGTCAAAATCCTGGAATTCCCTGCCTATCAGCATTATAGATGTAGCTACACTGGATAGATGGCAGCAGTTTAAGAAAGGCAGCTCTCCACCACCTCCTTTAGGGCAATTAGGGATGGATTAGGGGAAAAAAAAGCCTCGTGGGACTTTATGCTGTACTCCTGCTCCTATTTCTTATGTTTTATCACGTAACTTTAAAGGCTTTTTTTAACCCAGACCTGGATATTGGTCTCGAGAGAGAGGGAGGGCAACATGATCACTCTTGTGTGTTAATACAGTGAGATGGTTCTGGTTTTCTTGTAGATTGGTTTCAAACTAGACAATGTGAGCCCCCTGTTGCTGGCACTGTGCCAACTTCTACACCGAACACACATGAAACAAGCTGGTTGCTCGCTGGGCCTGTTACGTTCTTCTGTTTCCTTGTATCATTGTGCTTTTGCATCTCCAAAGGAGCCTTCTGTGCACCCAATTGGCTTTGTGCATTCATATGACCCCTGGAGAGACAAAGGAAGAGAGATTGTACGACAGCGCCAGATTCCATAGCAGGAGGCTCTGTTGCCATGTGTTGTGTGTGAAGGCTAGCAACTTTATAGTTGTCAGGAAGACTCATGTGTCAAGATTAAATGCCACTGGAATGATGCTTCCAGTTCTGGTAACATCTCAATTTAAAGATTCTCATCCTTGCAGCCCTACAATTCTTCGAAATCTTTGCCTAACCCTGGTCTCTTCCACATCCTCAATTTTCATTGTTCCACAATTGGCAGCCATGCCTTCAGCACCCTGGGCCCTAAACTCCAGAACCCTTCTCTAAACCTAGCTTCATGCATCTCCTCCTTTTTAAGTCGCTTGCTTAAAACCATCCACTTTGACCAAGCTTTTGGTCACTTATCCTAATTTCTCTTTAGGTGGCTCTTTGTCAAAGTGTGTTTGCTTTTGCTCCTGTGAAGTGCCATGGGTCATTTTTCTGTGTTAAAGATGCTGTATAAATGCAAGTTGTTGTATTGGAAAAGCACCTACCGGATTGCTGCTGGAATTAATTTACAGCGTCTCCCCATGAATTAAGGGATTCAATTAAAATAATGTAAAACAAGATGAACCGATAGAGGCGTCGGCTGAGAAAGGTGTAAACTACAAGCAGCTGCCAACGTTAATACAGCACAGTTAGATTGATAATACAACGACCGAATGTTTCGAGGGCTGGCAGCCACTGTCAGATTGCTACTCTGCACCTAGTTTTTTGCGCGCTAAGGGTGGAATTCTCCCCCATTGCACTAAGTGCGGGAGCGGGGAGAAAAACAGCTTTTTTCCTGTCAGCCACAATGGTGGGTTCTCGCGCCACATTGTCGGCTTCCCGCCTCATTCCCAGGAAACTCACCGGATTGCTGGTGGGTGGCCTCTGATTTGCCCGCCCCGCTGTCAGCTCACCGGTTCCTCACTCTGGTCGCCATATTTAAATGGTATCCTTGCACAACTTTCTCAATCTTTCCAGCCCAGGTCTGCTACAGATGGCCCCAAAAGGGAAGAAGACAAGCAGCCCCCAAGTTCGAGGGAGGCATCACTGAACGCCCGCTGGACGCCATGGAGGCCCCTGCCATGCCTTCTACCCCTGTGATGGCCGCGGGTGGTCCACCATCCTCACCACCCCGGTTTGGGAGGCAGTGGCAGCGGTAGTTAGCGCTAATGCTGCCCACGTGAGGTCAGACACCCTCAGCAGAAAGAGGATGCATGATCTCATCTGTGCCGCCAGGGTAAAGTCAACCATCTCATCACTCTCAACTCTCGTACTCAAGCCCATCACACAGTTACAGGGCTCTCACACACTGCCAGCTCAAGGGACATCACTACTCATTCTCACACACAGCTTCACATCTCCATCTGGCCTCATCTCCTCGCTTCCTCATCAAGTCCATGGCTCCACTCACCATCAGTCCTGAGCTTATCATCAGCCCTGGCATGTGTCTTGCTCACACTCTCTCCATCTGTCTTTATGGAGGACAAGCGCGTGCACAATAAAAGCGAGAGGCCCCAGAGTGCCAGAACTCAAGGTTCTTACTTCCTTTGAAAATCGCGCCATTGACCTGGCCGGAGAGGATGTCGACTGTGTCTACAGTGATGGTGAGGTTGGCGGCATACACCCACGTGAGGATCCTGCACTGGTTCATCCTTCACTCAACGCCACTGTGGGTGCACTGACCTGTATTTTATTCAGCTGGCATGCACTAATTATCTCTACTTTATTTCATAGTCACCTCTGCCAAGTGCCCAAGGCCCTCAACCAGCCAGGCCCTTAGCTCCAGCCCCGAGGAGACCTCAGATGAGGGACCTGAGGACAGCATCTTTGAAAACCTGTCACAGCGCTCACCCACACCCTCTGCAAGTGCACAGACACACACCTTGGTGGGACCTAGTTCTAGAGCAGCCTCTGGGGCAAAATCTGGTGAGCACAGCACACCATCTCATGATGCTCCACAGCAGGCGGAGGGAAGGACATCCGAGATCGCTGGCAGTCGGAAGACGACTGGATGACACGATTCTTCTGAGTCCGAGTCTGATGATGAACCTCTGGAGCTGCAGCAACAACCACGGGAACATCAGGAAGGGATGTCAGCTGCATTCCTCAGATTGCAACATACAGTGGAGGAGTCCATCCACATTCAGTCTGAGGACATAGCTCTGGCATGCTTACTCGTCGAGGTCAATACTGGCTGATGGTGGCAGCCATCAGGACCTTGGCCCAGGACATACGAATTAGGAGCAGGAATAGGTCACTCAGCCCTTCGAGCCTGCCCTGCCATTCAATAAAATCAAGGCTGATCTGTATGTAAGTTCAACCCCACATTCTTGCCTATTCCTGATAACCTTTCATCCCCTTGTTAATCAAGAATCTATATAGCTCTACCTTAAAAATATTCAAAGAGTCTGTTTCCACTGTCTTATGAGGAAGAGACTTCCAAAGACTCCCAACCCTCAGAGAGAAAAAAGCTCTCCTCATCTCTGTCTTAAATGAGTGACCCCTTATTTTTAAACCATGACCCCTAGTTCTAGATTCTCCCACAAGAAGAAGCATCCTCTCCACATCCACCCTGTCAAGACCCCTAAGGATCTTAAAGGTTTCAATTAAGCCACGTCTTACTCTTCTAAATTCCAGTGGATACAAGTCTAACCTTTCCAGCCTTTCCTCATAAGACAACCCGCCCATTCTTGGTGTTAGTCTAGTAAACCTTCTCTGAACTACTTCTAACGCACTTACATCCTTATTTAAATAAGGAGACAGGTACTTTACACAATACTTCAGTTGTGGTCTCACCAATGCCCTGTACAACTGAAGCATAACCTCCCTACTTTTGTAATTAACTCCCCTCATAAATAATAACATTCTATTAACTTCCCTAATTATCTGCTGTACTTGCATACTAACCTTTTATGATTCATGCTCTAGGACACCCAGATCCCTCTGAATCTCAGAGCTCCACAATCTCTCACCATTTAGATAACAAGCTTCTTTTTTATTCTTCCTGCCAAAATGAACGATTCCATATTTGCCCACATAATACTCCATTTGCGAGATCTTTGCCCGCTCACTTAACTTATCTATGCCACTTTGTAGCCTCCTTAGGTCCTTTTCACAATCTACGTTCTTGTCTATCTTTATGTCATTAGCAAATTTAGCAACCATTCCTTCAGTCCCTTCATCCAAGCCATTTATATAAATTGTAAAAAGTTGAGGCCCCAGCACTGATCCCTGTGGTACACCACTTGTCACATCCTGTTAGGTAGCCAATCTTCCATTCATGCCAATATGTTATCTCCTACACCATGAGTTTTTATTTTCCGCAATAACCTTTGATGTGGCACTTTATCAAATGCCTCTGGAAATCTAAGTACAGTACATCCACTGGTCCCCCTTTATCCCCAGCACATGTGACTCCTTCAAAGAACTCCAATAAATTGGTTAAACATGATTTCCCTTCACAGAACCATGTTGACTCTGCCTGATTGCCTTGAATTTTTCTAAGTGCCCTGCTATAACATCTTTAACAATAGCTTCTAACATTTTCCCTATGACAAATGTTAGGCTAACTGGCCTATAGTTTCCTGCTTTCTGTCTCCCTCCCTTTTTGAATAAAGAAGTTACAGATGGTATTTTCCAATCTAATTGAACCTTCCCAAATATAGTGAATTTTGGAAAATTAAAACCATTGCATCAACTACGTCACTAGCCACTTCTTTCAAGACCTTAGGGTGAAGTCTATCCGGACCTGGGGATTTGTCAGCCCGCAGCCCCAACAACTTGTTCAATACCACTTCCCTGATGATTGTAATTTTCACGAGTTCCACCCTCCTTTCCATTTCCTGATTTACAGCTATTTCCAGGATGTTACTTGTGTCCTCTATAGTGAAGACCTGTTTAATTAATCCGCCATATCCCTACATTCCATTATCAATTCCCCAGATACACTTTCTATAGGACCAATGCTCACTTCAACTCCTCTTATTTAAATATCTATAAAATCTCTTACTATCTGTCTTTATATTACTAGCTAACTTTCTCTCATACTCTAATTTTTCACTCCTTATTAATCTTTTTGTCATCCTTTGCTGTTCTTTATATTCTTCCCAATCTTCTGACCTGTCACCCAACTTTGCGTAATTATTTTCTTTAAGTTTGATACTGTCTTTAACTTTTTTAGTTAACCACGGACGGTGGGCCCTCCCCTTGGAATGTTTCTTTCTCATTGGAATCTATATATTCTGTGTATTCTGAAATATCCCTTTAAATGTCTGACACTGAATTCCAATAACCTATCCCTTAACCTCATTTGCCAGTTCACTTTAGCTAACGCTGCTTTCATGCCCTCATAATTGAACTTAAAGTTTAAAATACTGGTTTCGGACACACTCGTTTCTGCCTCAAAACAAATGTAAAATTCAATCATATTTTGATCGCTGCTACCCAGGGGTGCCTTCACTATGAGGTTATCAGTTAATCCTACCTCATTGCTTAATACAAGGTCTAGTACGGCCTGCTCTCTGCTTGGCTCCAGAATGTGCTGTTCTAAGAAACTACCTCAAAAACATTCTATGAACTCCTCATCTACGCTACCTTTGCCCATCTGATTTTTCCAGTCTATGTGTAGATTAAAATCCCCCATGATTATTGCTGTACCTTTCTGGCAAGCCCCCCCCATTGTCTCTTCTTTTATACTCTGTCCTACTGTATAGTTACAATTAGGGGGCCTGTACACTACTCCTACAAATTACTTCTTGCCTTTATCATTCCTCGTCTCAACCCAAATCGCTTCTACATCCTGGTTTCCTGAACGTAGGCCATCCCTCTCTAATGTGCTAATGCCATCACTAATTAACAGAGCCACCCCTCCACCTTTTCCTAATTTCCTGTCCTTCCTGAATGTCATATGCCCTTCAATATTCAGGTCCCAATCTATGTCATCCTGTAGTCATGTCTCTGTAATGGCTATCAGATTGTACTTATTTATTTCTGTTTGGACTATCAGGTCATCTGTTTTGTTTTGAACGCCTCGTGCATTTAGATACCGAGCCTTTAGTTTAGTTCTTTTATTATTTTTGTAGCATTTAGCCTTATCTACTCTTAGAATTGTACTCTCTGTCCCTACCTGTCACAGTCTGTTTATCATTTCCCGTATTAATACCTGTCTCTCTTGCCTTGTCTCTACTCTTTGGTTTACCACATATTCCCAAATTTGATCCCTTGCCCCCACTTGAATAGTGGGGGCAATGGATCAAAACCCTCTCTACTTCCCTAGTTATGCGGTTTGTGAAGACAGTAGCCCCAGCATGGGTCAGGTGTAGACTGTCCCAACAGTATAGCTCCCACTTTCCCCAATATTGGTGCTAGTGGCCCACAAACTGAACCCCACTTCTCCCATACCAGTCTTTGAGCCACGCATTCATTTCTCTAATCTTATTTGTTCTGTGCCAATTTGCACATGCCGAGAGACAGAGAGCACAGGGAGCTGCACGATAAATGACCCTTCTCCATGCATGAACACACCTCTCCTTGTACACTGCACCTTCACCTTTCAAGAATGCAGACGAGATAGGAGAACACCTCCGCCTCAATCTTACACAGCCAAGAATAAACATGACATGACCCTGCAGAGCATGTGAACGAGGTCCCTTCCACAAGCACTATTAACATTAAGGTCGAGGCATCATTGATATCAAGAATGATGTGCAAAAGGGGCACACATTGTGGTCATGTGGAAGCACCCTACATAGGCGATAGCGCCATGTGCACTAAGTGGGGGGAGGGACCATGGTATCACACCTGATTGACAACAACACAACTCATCATAAAAAGTAGGCATACACAAGAGGAGGTGTGAAATGGGTGCCATTCTATTTACATTTGTGAACATTATATACATGTTATGAGCACCCATGCTACAGTTGTGCTCCTAGATCTTTGTAACTTTCCTAACCCTGCAGTCACGAATGCTAATTCTAAATGGTAATTTCTGGAAGGCAATAGAGGCTTTGAGCATGCTCTGGAAGCTCACATGGTTGCTTTAGACAACATGTAAGGATGCAATGGGATAGGACCGAGGATGTACTGAAGCTGAAGTCTGCTCTTTATTAGCAATGATGCATGCCCTTGAGGGCTTCATGGTGTGTGTGCATTTTGGACTTGGCAAGGACCAAGGCTGGTACAATGTCAGCTTCAAAGAGGAGGCATTTTAATGTCTGACTCACAAGTGTTGGAAGCGCTATGCTCAGGTGATCTGCATCCATATCAAGCTAAGGATAAATGCAGCCCAGGATCCCTAACTGAGAGTGTCAATGTCAGTGTGATTTGGAAGAATGCACCACAGATGACTGAATCATTTCTAAATAGATTCACAGCAGTGGCGCATCATTGGCTGCCTTGTCCCAAGTGTGAATTATCTGATTCACCATGGATGTTACACAGAGTGTGTAGTTCCACTACTATAGATGGATCCCCTTGTGGAGCCTCGTCACGTTGAAGGTATACAGCCAGCAGTCCACTGAGGATCGACTGACAGCTCCTGGCTCTCGTGGGCTGCTGTTGCTGCGACTGGGATGCTAGAGAGAAGCTTGAAAAGGCAGTACCTTTTGATGTCTGATACCAGCACACCCTCCTCCAGTTAGCACCTCACCTCAGCAAGGACACATACTGCCGATGGTTCATTATCCTTCAAAGGATCAGGACAATGTGAGCCAGGTGTGTAACTATTTACTCTCATATTGAAGTATATGGGCGAAATGAAAGGAATTGCAATGCTGGTGTTCATGCTGGCCCATGATGGAGGGCTTATGCGCAATAGAGTACTCACTACAACTTACTCACTACAACTTGTTATCCTCCTGGTGGAATCTGGTGGCTATGAGGGCCTCACGTGCTCACCTGCCTCATCTAGCCAGTGCTATGGCCTCTTGCCCTGCAGCCTCAGCTTCCTTGAACTCATCACCCTCATCACCTTCTAGGTCCTCCTCATCAGAGGAGACGTGCAACTCCTCCATCTTGACATCTGACAAGTCCGCCCCCTTTGCAGCGCCAGGTTGTGCAGTGCGCAGCAAGCTGCAATGATCCATGAGGCTTTCCAGGGACTTTACTGGAGTGCTTCGCCAGATCTGTCAGGCATCAGAATCACATCTTCAGGATCCCTATGGTGGGCTCCACCAATGCTTGGTTAGTGCCAGGAGCCTCGTTGTACCTTCTTTCTGCAGGAGTCTGAAGCTGCTGCATGGGTTTCATTAGCCATGTCCTTTGTGGGTACCCTTTGTCCCCAAGGAGCCAGCCCTGGATTCTGTTTGGTTCCTCAAAGATAACCGGAATCTATGATCTACTCGAGATGTTTGAGTTATGGACAGTTCCTGGGTATCTGGCGCAAACCTGCATGGTCAGTTTCTTGTGGTCGCAGACCAGCTGTACATTGAACGACTCCTTTCCGGTTTATGTATTGCAGTGCCTGTTGCCAGGGAGCTTTTATTGCCACATGAGTGTAGTCAATGGCACCCTGCCCCTGTGGGAATCTAGCAATCTCAACAAAGCCTAGTTCTCTGGCTTGCTTGATCTCTGTCAAAGCTGACATAATTGTGGGCCTTGGCAAAAAGGGCACCTGTGATCTCATGTATGCATTTGTGCGTGGACGCTTGAGAGATCCCATAGAGGTCCCCAGTGGAACCCTGGGAGGATCTGGATGGTCTCCTCTTTGCAGTATCAATGTGTCATGAAACTATCATATTTTTCATAATATTATGGCAGGCTTATGGGTGTGAATGCGAATGGTTTGGTCTGCGTGATCGATTGATTTAATTAGACTAGAGATGCTTAGACTACAAGATTGAAATTATCAAAAGAGTTGGGTGTAAAGCAGACTTTAGACATGGAGATTGGTAAACTAGAATGAGGGTTCCACAGATGGGGTATGAATGAAATTTGCATTTTCAGATAAGTGAAGGAGTTGTTTGATTTTCAAAGGAATGGTGTAATGTTTACAAATAACCAGCTAGGAGAGGCAAAGCAATACATTTATTTTTCCCAGAAGTGCTGACCATAATGATGACATGAAAGTTTTTGTATTATGGGAAAAGTAAATTGCCAAATACATGTAGAACAATGGGATTTTACACATTAAAGAGAAAAACATATATGAAGAAGGGCAGAAGGCTATGAGGGGATGACAATGTAAAATGTTGAAAGGTACACCGGGTGTGAAATAGCCTTGGAAAAAACCTCTAACCACTCTGAAGAATTGCTGCACTAGTAACTAAAGTTGTGTTAAAAAGTCTTTGGGATTCCACTGTTGAGTAGGTGCTTGTGGTAACTTTGTTGGATTGCCTATTTAAATTTAAATTCTATTTTGGACTGTTGCCTTAAAGGGGGTGTGTAGTTGAGAGTCGGGTAAATTAGGAATTTTGGGATTTGTTACAATATTAAATAACTGTAATCATATGTATGGGTTTGAATTCTTTGGTTAATGTATAATTTAATTTTTAAAATCACTAAAGGCATTAGTAGACTCATTCCTTCTGAATTCAGTGCACAGATCTTCTCATAATAAATACTGTTGTGATAGCGTGGCCAAGTTTCCTATGTGGATTTGGTCTGCCTGGCACATGCCACATGCCACATCATAACAAATGAGAAAGAGATAAGTGCCAGCCTTAGTCTCCAAGGGTCCTCTTTCTGCCAATGACTCGTCAAGGGCTTTGTTCCTGTGTCGAGAATACTTTCCCCTGAAAGGATGGCCAGTGTGAGGTGTGTATCAAGGTTTGTTCCCCCCAGCCCTAAACATGACATACTGCTATGATATTGCTTTGGCCAGGCGCTTGGACGTGCTGCTTTCAGCCCAGGTGCTGGGAGCCTCAGTTACTACACCCTTGGGAATAATCATGAGGGTAAAGGTTCATTTAGGAAATGAGATTATTTGAGGTGGGCCTGAGTCTTCTCTTTAGTGCACTGTCCAGCGCCAACTTTCTAACAGGCTTCTGGAGTTTGTTCATTTGCCCAATTGCTCTGGAGTTTGTTATTACCCTGGGGAATTTCCATGCTGCGGACAAGGCGTTAAAACAAGAAGATCGACCAGTACCACTTTGTGAGATTAGTCTCTCATGAATGGGCATCATTGCTTCAATCTCCTGATTCCCTGCACTGTCATTGAAAGGTTCCTAATATGTCTCACCGGTGCCTTTCTCCTCATATGCGTGCCAATGTAATAAAACACCCCCCGCCCCACCAAGTACCTGCCCTCCAATCCGCCCACAGAACCCTCACCAGCAGAGCTTCTCTTCATTTTAATTTTGCTCTGTGCCATTACTGCAGTTTGGAAGATGGCGGTGCACAACTCTCACTGCCAGACCAGCTTGGACTCTCCCTGTATGAGTATGGAAACCCCTCTCATCATCCCAGAGGAGCTTCATGTTCAGGTTTCCCTCCCTCATATACCTCCCCATCCACCCCCTGTATTCCTCAATCCTATTTTGCTTCTGCTGCAAGTCCATCTGTTAGCCCCTGAACCTTTTGAAGTGGATGTGCGTATGGCCCTTGTGGACCTCACCCATCCGCATCTTGAACTGTTGAACATATACCCATCCCATCCCCAACCCTCCCCCCAGTCATATGTCTGAGTGCAACCTTCCCCACCCATAACCTCCAGTACAAGCCTAGCCCTGAAGCCCTTTCCTATGCCACAGGCCAGTTCCCCCCTTCCCCAGTGCAGCCCTAACCCTGCAGCCCATTAAAAGGCACCACCATGTTACCGCTGGCCTGGTAAGTGAAGACTTGCCTATGACCCCCTTGAAAGCGATGTGGTGCTGCCTGAATCCCATGAGTGCTGCGTGATGCAAGGTAGACAAACGAACCTCAATGTGATGAGCAAAGTGCAGGTCGCCAGGCGCACGATGCTTATATACGTTGTGAAACAGGTCGTAATAATTGCACGCAGAAGTGCTCTCATGAACAAGCATGGGAGACTGATTCTGGCGAGCGGGGCTTATAATGAGATGCAAATGCATTAACACGACGTTCCCGATGTGCCTTGGCGGGAAACATGGCCTGCCATCGATGGGCGGAGTGGACGATCACAAACTGGTTTCATAACAGTGTAGAACTGATTCTTGGCCTCCTCGTGATATTTTACGCTCCTGTCCGCCATGACACCCGCCATGAATGGGTGCGGAAATTCCCGGCCTAAGATGGGGCTCCACATTTCCGGCCCTGACATCCGTACCAGGTCTCTTCAGAAATGTGGTTCACTCCTGTTCTATAGTGCAGGATCGTCAGGCGAAGCCAAGCCACATCCCCTATTAACAGTATGAGCTGCCATATTTTTGTTACGTTTTCGTTTACTAATACACTGAAAAAGCTTTGGGACATTTAAATAGCTTTGCAGTTTGTGAGTGAGGTAATTGGGTAAGGTGATAGGGTGCAAGCGGGGAAGGGTGAGTAGGGTGGCAGGTGTTAGGTGGCAGGGTGGTGAGGCCAGATCAGGTCAGGTTGGGTCAGGGGTGGGGGGGGACGTCGGAGGGTGGGAAGGTTCAGAGGGGGAGGGGGGAGCTCAGAGGGCGGGGTGATCGGAGGGTCGGGCAGGAGTCATGGGGAAGTCAGAGGGCTGGGGGCTTTGGAAGGTCAGGGGGTTCAGAAGGTTGTGGGGGAGTCAGAGATTCAGGGGAGTCAGAGGGTCGGGTGGAGTCGGATGTTGGGCGGGGTTGTTGGAGGGTCTGGGTGTTCGGGCAGGGGTTGTACTGAAAGGTTGGGGGGATTGTCGGAGGGGGGGGGGTGTCGGTGACTTGGAGGGTCATGGGGGTTTGGAGGGTCGAAGGGGGAGTTTTGCGGGGGGGTGTCAGTGGGATTCAGGAGTGGGGAAGGTGTCAGTTGTGTAGTTACCCAGGAGGTAGACATGGTTTTTACTGTCTAACATTTCCTGAGTAACTATCCAGGTAAGTGAGTTGGAACCCTCTGAAGTCTGTGACCCTAAAGCAGAGCTCGAGACCTTTTCAGAGGGTTCCAGATTCAGGGGAATTGCCCATCGGAAGTTGAAACTTCCCAGGTAATTCCCATGGAATCCTTGCCTTGGGACTTCTGAGGGTTCTTGTAGTGCATCTTCTGGGGTACGTCTGGTTTCTGACCATCTGGAGACCAGAAGATCTGAGCCATAATCTTTGGTTGATTAAGTCCATGCTTATCCAATTAAATACTTCCAGTGGATAGTGACAATACTGTGTCTTCATGCTTATTGTTACTGCCTAGACTTAGAGGGATATGCAAGGCAGTAATTCGACTGAGACTTTTTGGATGACTTTTTAAACCCTGGTCCCTGAGGCTGTCTCTGTTCTGAAAGAGATGCCAAGGCTGAGGTTTCAAAGTGAAGTTGAGGCACTGTATCAGAATCTTTGATGAGTGCTCCATCAGTAAGTTCTACCATTCAGCAGTCTGAATGGGAGCTCAGAGTTAAAAACAGTTGTTGAGAAGGTAAGATAGATTAAGATGGCAGAGAACATTAAGCTGCAGCAAATTTTGACGTAGGGCCTGTTCTTGATGGGCTTTGACCCCGGTGAAATTTCTGGTGGACATATTGGACATAAGCAAATGAGTTGGTCATAATGGGATAATATCAAGCATCCAAATTCTTTTCAATATTGCTCCCACTGTACAAAATGAGTTTGTGAGCTGATCCTGTTGAAATGCCCTGAACCTGGAGAACCTTGGCTTATATCACAGCATTCACTTGATCAACTTGAACGTTTTATTCCGGATTTGTTGCGGAAGTCTACTTCAAACTACTGGATTGAAGGAATCAAAAAATAACCCATAAGCCTGTGAAAGTAAGGAGATGATTGACAAGTAGAGCTCTTTAATGATTGGCCTTCAAGCTCCATTTGACACAGCTGACTGGCTCTTACCAATATGCTGGGTATTTAGATGTGCTTTCCCATTACTAATCCTAATGGTTCGTATAGATTCTGACGGTGTGCCAGGTGAGAGACGTTTGACTACACAAGTGTATCAAGAGCTTCTTGAGGCTGAGGTGACTCTTGCCTCAGGCCTTCTGACTTCACAACTGCCTCACGAGTTGAGTTGGCATCAGGCAGGCTGAGGGTGCATGTGCTGCTACCCTAAAAGAAATGCAGCATATAATTTCGGAAGACTCCTGCCACGCAGGGTGGCCACTGAACAGTAGCAGAGCTGATCTCATAGCACCACCAGGAAGGCCCTGGTGAGGATTTCTTGCCACCCGATACCAACTGTTGGCAAGTTGGCACTGCTCCTTCTCAAGGGCTACCAGACCACTCTGGTGATGTTAAGAAGCACTTCTGCACACAAAAGGAATTTGGAATCTGGAACTCTCTTCCCCACCCCCAAAAAAAACTTTTGAATCTAGGTCAATTGAAAATTTCGGGGCTGAGATTGATAGATTGTGTTAGGTAAGGATATTAAGGATAATGGAACTAAGGCACATGGATGGAGTTATGGTAAATATCAGTCATGGTCTAATTGAATGGTGGAACAGGCTCAAGAGGCTGAATGGTCACCTTCTGCTCCTATGGTCTGTGCATCTAATGAGGAGGAATTAACTTGTCCTGGGACATTTGTGCTTGGAAATGCTGTCATATACCCCACTGATGCCTGCAAAGAGGAAATGAGTTTTTAGATGTTGCAGCATATGAGACCAGTGGGCAACCCCCTATGATTTCTGCCATCTGCTACATGCCTTGGGAGATGGAGCCCAGTTCCTGTGTTTATGTGTGATGCTCGTCGAGCAGTCCTCTTTCCAGAGGAGACCCTTGCACCTCAGCCATTGGCAACCATTCCCCCAGCCTCTGCTCAGGAACAGCTGAGTATGCTTCCACTCCCCACACCTCTAATGTTCTCCTGGTCTGCAACTCTCCCAGTGCAAATTCCTCACCACCACTACCTTTCTGCACTTGGTGAAGGTCTCTGAACTGAAATGAAAGAGTGGTTGAGTGTCATGAGAGGGTGTGTGGCTGTATGTACTGTATTCATGGTAGACTCCTCATTGTTTGAGTAAGTCCAAGCTGTAAATGATTTAATTGTCTCTGTGCGCCATCTCAAGACTGAAGCACCCAATGCGAGATTGGCACAGATGTCCATTGAACTGGCAGTTCATGTTGTCATTGTTGGTGCTTCGGGGAACTTCTGCAACTGCACCAGCTCTGGGCACATTGGATGTTGCGTGTTTGGTGTGGATGGTCCTTGATGCATGCTGAACTAGATTTCAGTGGTTGCCTCCTTGTGGACTCAACGGCTGCAATGTCTTCCCAAGAGAGATGGTCTGCAATGCAGAAGTTTGTAAGACTCTTGTTGAGGGTGTCCTTGTATTATTTTTATTGACCACCTTGAAGTCCTATGCCCTGAGACAGCCCCCCTATAGAAGACCTGCTTCGGATTCTGTAATCATCCATGCGGGAGGCATGGCCTGCCCATCTAAGGAACTTTCTGGAGGGTGTTCTCCATGCTGTTGATTCCAGCACGATGGAGGACCTCATTATTTGTAGTTTTGTCTTGCCATTGAACTCTCACAATAGACCTCCATCCCCAAGGGCTGGCAGGTGGGCAGGAATGGGAGGGGAGGTGCAGTGTGGTGTAAAATCAGGGCCCATGATGGTGATGCCATGCCAGTTGCCTAGCTGCCTGCGCTGGGATTTTACCAGTGACCGAAGAGGCATAGGACAGTCCCCTCCCTTGGCCCTTAAGTGGCCAATTAATGACCACTTAATGGCTTCCTTCTGATGCCCGCTGGCATTTTGTGAGTGGCGGGGCTGCCCAAGCCATGTGGTGAGGCTACCAGGTTTTACCTGATGGAATTTTTGCAGGCTATTGATGGGGGTTGCCCCTCCTGTTTGGGAACCCTATGCCCAACGGAGGCCCCTGTCTGCTCTCTGCTCCCTCGCCACCTCATCCCCAACCCCTGCCCTCCTGAACTTGGTCTTCTGCCCATCATGCCAGGACCTGCTAGATTGGTCGCAGCAAAACTGCCCCCCCCCACCCCCACCCTCCCCCCACCCCTGCCCCCGCTCACCTTGTTATCCAACTCCATAGCTCTTTGGTATTGGGGACTGCCTGCAGTCCCAGCAATGGCCGCTGCTCCCATTGGCGCTGCTGGGACTAGCGATCCAACTGATTGACTGGCAGCTCTCAGAGGGAGGAGTTCCTCCCTGACCCGGGTTGGCAGTTTCGTCTTGAGCCAGCTGATGGCCTGATGGCCGAAAATTAAAGGTTGGCTCACCCCTGACTCATCAGCTGTCTGTAAAACCCATCCCACTGATTATTTTTTTCGTGGTTAACTTCTCAAAGAGCTATCTAAAGCTTGTGAGATCACCCCCTCGATGTTTCAGGGAGCTTTTCCAGTGAGTACCTAATCCTATAGGTCCAGAAGGTCCAGGAATCAATTCCTGGCTTGCACTTAGCTGATCTTAGCTTGGACTATAATACAGTTTTGTTTTGGATTTCCAGCATCCGCAGTTTTTAGTTTTTATCTATAATACAGTTACCTTGGCAACTCTAAATGGCCTTTCCTTCAGCCCTATAACCCACCAAGAAGTCTGTGCTCCTCTAATTTTGGGCCCTTGAACATCCCATATTCTAATTGCTCCACCACTGTTGGCCATATCTTCAACTCCTAGTCTTAAGCTCTGGTTTTCCCTCTCTAAACCTTTCTCGCTCTGACTTTCTCTCCTCCTTTAAGATGCTCTTTGAAACCTACTTCTTTGACCTAGCCTTTGGTCACTGTCCTGATATCTTTGTGGTTTGGTGCCAAATTTTGTGAAGTACCTTGGGATTTTTTTATAATGTTAAAGGCACTATATAAATGCACATGGTTGTTTGGTTAGGAAGGCAAAGATAAACCAAATTGCCTGCTCCTGATAATTAACCAGTGACCTATCACCACCCCTCCTGGTAGTGTTTGTGTTTGAAGGTTGGTGAGACCAGTATTGGGTTTGACTGTGATCCCATTGATAGCGTGACTAACCTCGCATGTGAATAATAGACTGGGCTGAAGCACAGGAGGAAGCCTGTTGCCAATGGTATGATTTTCTGTGAAGATTCAGTGTCTTGAAGAGGTGAAGAAAATTAGCAAGAAAAATAAATTGAATTAAAAACAAAAAGAAAACAGTTTGCAAATTAGAGTTGCACTATTTTCAGTTTTTAATTATGACATTTTAACAGAAAAAGTGAATCAAAATAAAAAAGAGTATTGAGAGCAAGGACTGTATGCATTTCATAATGGTGGTTGTGTTGCAAATAATATGATTGCTGCGCTGATTAATCCTCAAGAAAGCGCTGGATGATGGATATCTGTTTGCCTGCATAACAGTGACTGTACATCAGAGCAATTCATTATACATGGAGCACTGAGATTCCCTCAGATATATGGCAAGGCACAATATAAATGCAAATCTTCCCCTTTTATCTCTTTCGAAGTAGGAATGAAGGTTATAGGTATACATATAGACGCAAGTCAAATGCCTCAGGGAACACAGTGGTTCTAAGATAAGCTAAAAAAAGAGGCGTTCGACAATGCATCCTTCCAGGATTGAATTGTGGAGATTTGAGGATCTTAGAGGATTCTAGAGTTTTGCTTCTTCATGTTTAGGCATCTGGAGTATGTATACTGAACTTTTCCCTCGAGATTAAATAAATGAGGCAAGTCATTTGATAGGGAAGATTGTGCACAGCCTGTGGAAGGAATGGATTAAATGACATCTTTGTTACATGATTTCTTATTAGGGTCGCCAACCCCCTTGGAGTCTTCCGGAATTTCAGTCCCCCGGACACACCTGTGAACAATCCGGGGGGAAAACCATAGAGACAATTTCTTTTTTGGTTTTATAGCACACAGCAACAAGCCCAATGCAACCCTGGCACGATGGCCACAGTGATGGGTAGAGCAGTTTCTGGGGTGCAAATAATTGTTGGTATTGTCACTGCCGTTATTGACTGACCATATCAGGTGGCCAATGGCAGGAGCATGAGGGGTGGTTGGCTAGAAGCAGGAACTTACGAGAGGATTCCTTTTGGAATATGATCCAACTAAAGTCCTACCTTATGTCTATAGTATGTATGCTGACCTTTAGAAACCTGATCTAATTTTGTACAGGGTATTATTTATTAACCAGAATACAGCAATCTCCCTTTAAATCAAATAGCTAACGAGAGACAGCAATCTTCTCATTGTTGCTTCAGGTGATTTAATGGTAATAGACCTGGTTTGTCTTCTGACACATGAAGTATGTTCCTCAGTTATTGCTAGATGGCTCCCATTTTCCTGAGTTTATCTTTTGCAAATGCTGAGCTTGTGATAGAAACAGGTTCTGTATTGCAAGCTGTGCAAATAAATTCAGTATCCCTGGGGCCAGATATAATACAATTGCAAAAGCTTAATAAAATTCATTTTCCCCACAAAAATGTTAGGAAAAAAACACATTCGCAATTGAGAAATGACCATCTGTAAAGGATGGGTTTTACACGTCACTTTCACATTCGTTGCCCAGAATTGATAAGATGGCTCATTGACTGAAGCTAAAGACTACATTTATTTTCTGGCAATGACTTTCAGTTTTCATTTCCTTTTTATATTACAATACTATGAATAAAAATGGCTTCATGTTCTCAGTATATGGGCATCTTTTATATCGATTCCTCTAGTTTCAGTAATTCTAATCAAAGTCAAACCAACAGACAATGTGGATTCAGTATTCTCTTAAACTCAATGGCCCTGAAGTTGTGTATTAAAAACATTTTAAAATTCATCTGAAATTCCTCTCTCTGCTGCCTTTTATGTTTACATAACTCGATCAAAACCTGTATTAGAATAGCGTAGAAAATAATTTTAGGCAAATATTGCCAGTGCACTCCTACCTCAGGATAATCTCAATTTTCATCAATTGCTGCACATATTTAGAATTTACCCATCCCACAACCATCTGACATGAACTGCAGACTGTGGGAATATTCACAATGGAAAAAAGGCAATGCATCTTTCAGATCTTTGTTCTTAGGATGTGGGCAGTGGTGGCAGAACTGTGTTTATCACGCATCTCTAGTTGACCTGAGAAGGTGATGGTTGTTCTCCCTCGGCAAGAGAAGGGTGAGAGGAGATTTGATAGAGGTGTTCAAAATCATGAGTGGTCTGGACAGAGTAGATAGGGAAAACTTGTTCACATTAACAGAAGGGCACAGAACCAGAGGACACTGGTTTAAAGTGTTTGGCAAAAGAATCAAAGATGACATGAGGGGAAAAAGATTACGAAGCAGGTGGGTTAGGGTCTGAAATGCACTGCCTGAGAGTGTGGTGGAGGCAACTTCAAACATGGTTTTCAAAAGGGAATTGGATAAGCACCTGAAAAGTGAAAAAAAAAATTACAGAGCACTGGGGAAAGGCTGGTGAAGTAGGATTAGCTAAATTGCTCTTTCAACGAACTGACACAGGCTCCGACGGGCTGAATGCTCTCCTATGCTGCAATAATTCTATGATTCCCCTTGAATGGCTGTATTTCTTGTGGTGTTGATGCTCCTACAATGGTGTTAGGTAGGGAGTTCCAGCATATCAACTCAGTGACGATGAAGGAATGGTGATATGTGCCTAAGTCAGGTTGGAAGGGAAACTTAGAGGTGTTGGTGTTCCCGTGATATTGTGACTTTAGTCATTTTTGAACGTAGAGGTAGCTGGAGGGAGGTAAGTTGTTGCTAAGTTGCTGGTGGTGTGATACAGTGCATCCTGTCGATCCTACAAACAGTTGCCATGGTGTGTCAGTGATGAACATGATGAATATTGAGCACTGGGGCATCAATCAAGTCAACTTCTCTATTGGATGTTGTTCAGCTGCTTGAGTATTTTTACAGCTGATCCCATCCAGGTGAGCGGTGCATTTTTCATGATGGGCCATAACTTTCAACTAGCATCGGAAAGAGATGGCCCACTGGAATTAGAAGAAATAAACACATACTTACCAGCCCTTGAAAATTACGTTGACACTTCTGTTTGCCAGAACTGCCTGGGGCCTGCATTGAAAGACTCCTCGTAGGCCAAGTGGAGCTCCGGTGGATTCAAGGAGACCATGCCCCCTTTTTTGATGGGATATTGAAACAGCTTTTCCGTGTGTTAATATATGAGTGACTGGGTGAATATATAGCTGTGTAAGTAGATAGGGTGGCAGCTAGGTATGGTGGTAGATGGGTAGGGTGGCAGGTGGGTGAGGTGGTAGGTAGGCCGGAGGGTAGTTGGGTCAGATTGGATGAGGTTGTCTGGTTGGGGGCTAGTCAGATCTGGCTGGGGGTGAGGGGCGGGGGGGAGGGTGGGTGGTGGGGGCTAGTCAGGTTTGGACGGGGGAAGGTAAGACTGTCGGGGAGAGTTGGTTGGTGGGGACTAGTCAACTCAGGTTGGTGGGAGATTGGGAGGAGTATGATGCTGGGGGCTAATCAGGTCGGGTTGGGCAGAGTCAGGGTTGGGGGGAGTTGGGTGATGGGGGCGAGTCAGGTGAAGTCGGGAAGTTGGGGGCTCAGGTGGGAGTGTCAGATGGTGGGGCTTAGTCAGATCGGGTTTGGTGGGGGGCACGGTCTGAGGGTTGAGGAAGGAGTCGGGGTATCAGTTGTATAGTTACCCAGGAGTTCAACTCGGATTTTTCTGTCTAACGTTTCCTGGGTAACTATCCAGGTTAAGTAAGTCAGGATTGTCCGAAGTCTCTGACTCTAACTCAGAGTCAGAGACTTTTTTTGGAGGGCCCCTGGGGGAATTGCCCATTGGGACTACAAATTTCCCAGGCAATTCCCACAGAGCCGTTGCTTCAGGATTTTTCAAAGGTCTCAAAACACGTTTGGGGAATATATCTGGTGTCTGACAATCTGGAGACTCGAAGATTTGGGCCCATATTATGTGATTTGAATGTTACCTGCCAATTGCCAATGCAAATACAGATGTCATGCATACCTTATAGGAGGCTGGTTGGATAGCTTCATTATTAGAAGAATTGTGAAAGAAAGTAAGCAGTTGTCAATGTCCAAATTCTTAACTTATGATGCAGGGGTAGGTCATTGATGAAGGAGTTGAAGATACTTGGTCTAAGGATACATACCTGAGGAGCTCTTTCAGGGATGGCCTGAGGCTGTAATAACTGGCCTTCCTTTGTGTTATGCATGACTCCAGACACTGGAGGCTTTTCCTTCTGACCCCCATTGTTTTCATTTTTTCAACAGCGTCTTTGTACCACACTCAGTTGAAAGCTGCCTTGATGTTGAGGGCAGGTGTTCCCATTTCTCTCCCAGCTTCCTTCCTTAACTTATTTCTTTCAGTACTGTTCAGTTGAATGATTTTTTGGGGACATTGGCGAACCAACTGCGCTGTCATGTCAATCTGAAACCTTTTAATGGTTATTTCTCTGGTGCTAGCCCACAAAATATCGTATTTATTGAATGAATTTTCCTCACTTTCCCTAATGGGATTTAAACACACTCGGAGTCACTGACACCAGACTTTTTATTTTAATCATTCATGGGTTGTTGATGTTGCTGTTAATCCCTAATTGCCCTTGAGCAGATGAGCCACCTCCTTGAACCACTGCAGCCCATGTGTTGTGGTTGCAGCCACCGTACTGTTTATGGCTTACAATATTTATTATATGGGACCAAGATCAAATACACACAATATCTTTAAATAGGAGACATTCAGAGAAATAAAACAATACAACCATCTTTACTTTCTCTGGGTAGAGACCTTTGTTTTTGTGCCTTTCTGTCCTGAGCTGTGTTACAAATTATTAAAGAATAAAGCTTGAGACCTTATAGTATGCGTCTCATGAAACATTGTCATTATTCCATTGTGACTAATACTCTTATTTCTTAGCAAAACAACAGATGCCACATGTTTTTATCCTGCTGACCATTATTCCATCCCTTAGCTCCAAGCTGCCTAGACTAAGGTTTCCCAAACATGACTTTGAAGACAATCACGAATATTGTATCCTGTATGTCAGCAGAAAATTAAAACATGGAATCAGCTAAAGGTGCACCCTGACACCCGAAACATTATAACATCCTGGGAATGAGCAACTTTTAACCATGAGTGTTGCTGAAAAAAGAGACATGATGTTTAAGCTTCGCCTTGTACTCATCAGGACAGAACATTACCAATAGTAAAGGGAACAACAGTTTATACTGCATGAGAAGAGAGTGCTGATTGGTTGGCAAGTGGACTGTGGTTGAGGTGTTGCCATGGAAAATGCAGTAGGAACGGTTAACTGCCAAGCTTTTGTTCACATTCAAACCAGGCAGGTTGACCCTGATTGGTCAAAGCATTGCCATGGGGAATGAACCAAGGAATGGTTTAACTTTTAACCATTTCATTCAGCATTTCCATCATAAAGTCAGAAATGGGGATGATCACTGATGATTGCACTATGTTCAGCGCCATTCGCGACTCCTCAGATGCTGAAGCAGTCCAAATGCAGCAAGAGCTGGACAATATCCAGGCTTGGGCAGACAAGTGGCAAGCAACATTCGCACCACACAAGTGTCAGGCAATGACCATCTCCAGCAAGAGAGAATCTAACCATCACCCCTTGATGTTCAATGGCATTACCATCACTGAATCCCCCGCTATCAATATCCTGGGGGGGGTTACCATTGACCAGAAACTGAGCTGGACTAGCCATATAAATACTGTGGCTACAAGAACAGGTCAGAGGCTCAGAATACTGCAATCAGTAACTCACCTCCTGACTCCCCAAAGCCTGTCCACCATCTACAAGGCACAAATCAGGAGTGTGTTGGAATACTCCCCACTTGCCTGGATGAGTCCAGCTTCCACAACACTCAAGAAGCTTGACACTGTCCAGCACAAAGCAGCCCGCTTGACTGGCACCACATCCACAAACATTCGCTCCCTCCACCACCGACAGACAGTAGCAGCAGTGTGTACCATCTACAAATTGCACTGCAAGAATTCACCAAGGCTTCTTCGACAGTACCTTACAAACCCATGACCACTACCACCTAGAAGAACAAGGGCAGAAGATGGATGGGAACGCCACCACCTGGAAGTTCCCCTCCAAGTCAGTCACCATCCTGACTTGGAAATATATCGCCGTTCCTTCACTGTTGCTGGGTCAAAATCCTGGAGCTCCCTTCCTAACAGCACCATATGGCCTGCAGCGGTTCAAGAAGGTAGCACAGCACCATGTTCTCAAGGGCAACTAGGGATGGGCAATAAATAAATAGCCAACGAAGCCCACATCCCATGAATGAACAGAAAAAAAAGAAACCAAAATCCTAACTCATGTGAGGCTAAACCAAATTCTAATCCAACGGATATATACATGACTAAGGTACCTTATACCAATTACTCATCCAATGGTTCTGCATATTCTTATACTTTTTTTGAAGTGCTAATGAAGGTGAGGAAACAAACATATTTTCAAAGCTTGCCATCAAACATCTATATAAAGCTCTCACAGATCAGGTTCTGTAGGAGACCACACAAAGAATAAAGCTGCATTCCCCTTCCCGCACACCCTCCTACCCCCCAATCAATGTGCTTTAACTCTGATCATTGCACCAGTTGATATATCTAATTGTAGTACTGGTTATTTAGAGAAGTTGTGCTGTACCATCTGTCCTATCTTGGATTGTGCTTGTTGTATGTGCTGTATTTGTACCTTTTATATGTCATTCCATCATAAATGCTGCAGTGGAAATAAAAGCACAATCAGGAAACCTTGCAGGACATCACCTGGAAAAGCATTAGTCCATCACACGTGTGAAAGAAACACAAATACTGCCTCCACTTTTTGTCAAAGACATGTGTTATTAACACAGTCGGTACTAGTAAGCAGTGTCGCTAAGCCTTTGTGCTCATGTAGTATGATGAAGATGAAAGCAATCCTCAGATTTTGGCTTTTCCTAGCTGATTTTCAAAATTCTATAGCTTTAGCTTTTCCCCCATCAGTATATTTAAGCAGGATATTCTTTGAGGCATATTTATCCTGTAGAATGCTGTGATTGTGATTATCATTCCACGATTTTCTTTCCCTCTCCTCCCCACTCCCCCTAGAAACCCTGAGGACATTTACTATGATCTGATTCCATGATCGCCATTTCAGCTTTTGGTAATTGCCCTTAATGGCAGTTCTTCATGTAGGGAGTGCCTACATGGGCGCATTTTGTACAAAGGCTAGTTGACTTTTCAAATTAAGTTTGAGAATAAATGGTACCTTGCGAGAGAAAGATTGAGGCAGCTTGGTGTGAAGTTAGAATTTGTCTGTCAGGAAAGGGGCAAATTTGTGATTGGCCTATATGCTACTTTGTGCACTGCAGCAATTCACCTAACTATGCAGCGCCTCATAGTCATGTCACTTGTATCACCAAGGAGGGCAGAACACCAGTATCATAACACCAACACTTCCTGTTTCGCACACAACAACTTGCATTTATATAGTGCCTCCCTCAATGCTTTTGGTTGCTTCACAGGAGCATTGTCAAAAGGAATTTGACTCGGAGCCACATAAGGAGATATTAGGACTGGTGACCAAAAGCTTGGTCAAAGTTTGATTTTAAGAAGTAAATTAGAGGAGGAAAGAGAGGTTCGTAGACTTTTGGATGTCTAACTTTGGAAGTTAGAGAAGGTTATGGAAGCTAGTGGGATAAATGCTTCCTGGGGAGAGAAGGCTTGAGGGAACTTTCTATGAAGGTGGATACATGGCATTGGTTTGTCAGAAAAGTGCAACTTTGTTGAGACTAGAGAATTTTTACCATTTCTAAAAATTTGAAAAACTAAAGAGATCAGAGTGGTCTACTTTACTTCTCCATGTGATGGATAACCAACAAAAACTGCTTGCATTTTCACAGATTCATGAGCTATTTGTCAGCTTTGAAGAAACTCCACTGGGTGCAGCATCCTGGGCCCAAGTCCACAAGGCAGTGTTACATGATGGAAGCACAGTGGCAGTCAAAGTCCAGCATCCAAAAGTTCGGGATCAATGTGCCCAGGACATCATTTTAATGGAGGTAAATGGAAAAGTTTGATCAAACCTTTCGAAGCAAAGACAATGACATTTGGAGTAATTCAGATAACTGGATCCCTAAGAACAACACATGCACTGGTTTGTCTTGCTTTTGAATTCCTCCGACTCTGGCCTCTTGAGCACCCCTGATTTTAATCACTCTGCCATTAGTGCTGTGCCTTTAGCTGCCTCGGCCCCAAGCTTCGGAATCCTCTCCCTAAGCCTCTCACCCCTCTCCCTCCTCTTTTAAGACACTCCTTAAATCCTACCTCTTTGACCAAGCCCTTGTCACCTGTCAAAACATCTCCTTATGTAGCTCAACATCAAATTTTGTTGTTAACACTCCTGTGAAGCATATTGGGACGTTTCACTGTGTTAAAATGTAAGCTGTTGTTACCTTATTTTTACAGGAAATTCATGCCTTATGTTTTCCATGCCTTACACTGCAATGGTTACTTCAGCATCCTTAAGTCACCATACCTTAAGGAACAAGCAAGACAATTATTTTATTACATAGACAGTACAGCACAGAAACCGGCCATTTGGCTCACCCTGTCTATGCTGACATTTATGCGTGCCATGAATCTTCTCCCACCAGTCTTCATCTAACCCTATGAGTGTTTTCTTCTATTCCTTTCTCTGTCTTATCTAGCTTCCCCTTAAATGCATCCTTGCCAATTGTCTCGGCTATTCATTGTGGTAGTGGAATTGACATTCTAACCACTTTCTGGGTGACTATCTTATGTTTATGGCCCCTAGTTTAGGCCTCCCTTATTAGTAGAAATATCTTTACATCTACTTTATCAAACCCCTTTATAATTTGAAAGACCTTTATTAGATCACCCCTCTCCTCTTTTCTAAAGAAAATAATTCCAAAAGAAATATACCATCATCTTCAGAGCCATAATGATCAGGAATGGGCTATGGCAGTGGTTGGTACTGGCCAGAAACCCACATGTAGTGAGGTCAAATACCAATGTGTTAAAAATGATTTATTCATTCATGGGAGGTGGGTTTTGCTGCCAAGTCCAGCATTTATTGCTCACATATAATTGCCCTTGAGAAGGTGGTGGTGAGCTGTTGTCTTGAACCACTGCAGTCCCTGGTGTAGGTACACCCACAGTGATATTAGAAAGGAATTTTGATCCAGTGACAATGAAGGAAGAGTGATATAGTTCCAAGTCGGGATGGTGTTTGACTTGGAGAAGAACTTGCATCTGGTGGTGTTCCCAAGAACCGGCCCTTTTTCTTGTAGGTGGTAGGGGTTGCAGGTTTGGAAGGTGCTATCGAAGGAGCCTTGGTGAGTTGCTGCAGTGCATCTTGTAGATGGTGCACCTGCAGCCACTGTCTGCTATTGATGGAGGGATTGAATATTTAAGGTGATGGATGGATTAAGTTGTGACTTTGAATTTACTACATCTGGCGACTTTGTGGCTAGCACCAGAACAAAATGTCCATAGGAAGAAAGCACTGGATTTGCATTAAATTAAAAAAATCTAAGAGAACCTTCTCCCCTGTGTGGCCTACACGTGATTGTAATCCCAAGTCGAAAGGCCACCATGACCTTCACTGGACAACTAGGCAGGGACAAGTAATCCTGGCTTTGTCAGAATCACCCACATCGTCAGAGAAATGAAAAAAAAAACAACCCATCGGTTGGATGTTGAGTGCAGCTTCCTCTTCTCTGTGGCAATGACGAACCCTAACTCCAATCTCACTACAGTCCTGGGTGCCCAGACTAGGTGAGCGATTCCTGATGGCTGATCACTGAGGAGAATTGATGAAAGATAGGGAACAGTTCTCCTTCCCCTGTCACCACCTCACCTTCCTTGTCAGGCATGAGTGAGAGGTACTGATGGAAGAGGAGGTGGGGAAGGGATGGGAAAGGATCTTTAAGGGACTGCCCATACATGAGGTAATTAGGAAGCTGGCAGATGGGGACACTAATTGACATAAACCTTAATCAATTCACTTTGTGTGTTTTCATACAGACTACCATTATTAAAGCACTCTTGCTTCTGTTCCATGTAAGCTAAGGATTATAAAACCTGTCATGTCTTTTTTATTTAAAGAGCAGCTATTCCTTAATGATAGGTATTTATTTATCCTCTTGTTGCCTGGATTGGTTCAGTTTGTTCTCATCGTTATTGCTCTATATACCCACATGGGACAGAAGTCCAATTGGTCAATATTCTAACTATGGTTCTGTCCAGGTTGACACCCCGAATATATGGTTTTGCAGGTTATTTTTCTTCAGATATTTCCATTTCGCTCCAAGATCCACCAGCTGCTGTCTAATGAGATACAAGGGTGACTGTTCTTCAAACTTGGGCATTGAAAGTCAGCAGACCACTTGAGCTCCTGCCCCCACTTGGTGTCCACATGTATACACTTGCTGTTACTTAATTTTCTTGCTTTTAGATTCCTCTGTGGTCTTTCTCCAACCGATCTCTTTAACCTCCTGCAGCCCTGCAAACTCTTCTCCCTCCCTGAGATCTCTGCCTCCCTCCAAATCTGACCTCATATGCACCCCCCGTTTTAATTGCTTCACCAATGGCGGCCGTGCCTTTAGCTGTCTAAGCCCTAAGCTCTTGAATTCTCTCCCTAAACCTCTCTGCCTTTCTACCTATCTCTCTTCTCCTTTAAGGCACACATTAAAATCTAAATCTTTGACCAACCTGATTTAACATTTCCTTTAGGGGCTCAGTGTCAAATATTGTCTGATAGCACCCCTGTGAAGCACCCTAGGATGTTTTGCTATATTGAAGGTGCTCTAAAAATGCAAGTTTTTGTTGTTTTTGGGGGTGGTGAAGCTAATTTGTCATGCTGGCATCTGTTGCCTAAGCTGCGATCGACTAACTCAGCACAACCTCTTCCGGTGTGTGTTACTTTGTACCATATTGGGCAGCAGCCATTACCTCTGTCCTATGGTGGATGTGAAATCATTGCATAGTAGTTGAATTTTGTCTAGATTAAGGGGCATGGATAAAAATAGCTGTTATTCAAATTGGGAATTTAAGCCTTATCAACCTGAGGTAGAAGTCTACTGGTGAATCTGTCATTCGCTCATGTTTGGACATAAAATAAACATTGGCTAGGTTTTTTTATATTCTTTCTTGGGATGTGGACGTCGCTGGCTAGACCAGAGTTTGTTGCCCATCTCTCATTGCCCTTGAGAAGGTGGCGGTGAGCCACCTTCTTGAACCACTGCAATCCATCTGGTATGACTTTTCTGTAGCAGTTTCGTTCAGCCGAGTGGCTTGTTAGGTTATTTCAGAGGGCAGTTAAAAGTCAACCAATTTGCTGTGGTTCTGGACTCAAGCCAGGTAAGGATGGCAGATTTCCTTCCCTAAAGGATATTAGTGAACCAGATGAGTTTTTTACACAATCAGTAATAGTTTTATGGTCACCATTACTGATACTAGCTTTCAGTTCCAGATTTATTACCTAACTCCACCAGCTGCTGTGGTAGACTCTGAACCCTTGTGCCCAGAGCATATGTCTGGGCCTCTGGATTACTAATCCAGTGCCATTACTACTACTCTACTACCTCCCTCTAAGTTACGTGTTCTGAGATGGTCAGAATTAAGTCACAGAAGATGTTATATTAATGTGTGTTTTTCCTTTCTACAAAAGCATGGGTGAACATGGGATTTGCTGGCCTGCTTGACTTCATTTCCCAGATGTCTCCGCACCTTTCTTTCCTTCCCCCCCTGAGCATCTGACCATGAAAGAAGGAGTGCTGCCATATCCCAAAGGAAATTTTCCATTTTACTGAAAAAGTTACAATATAGGAAAGCAAAATGGTCAAATCGACAGGAAAGTGCTCATTAGACACCCAAATAATCAATGGAGGAGTAGGAACAAAGGAACAGAAGTAGGCCATTCAGCTCTTTCAATCTGTCCCTTCATTCAATTCGGTCATAGCTGATCTGGAACTTGACTTCATCTACCTGCTTTAATTCTGTAACGTTTGCCTCACAAAAACTTACCAATCTCAGTTTTGAAATTTTCAATTTACCCCCAGCCTCCAACATTTTTTAGGGAGAGAAACTATGCATCAACACATTTCTCAAGTTAGGTTCAGATGACAAAGGTCTATTTTGTCTCATCCACATTACTGACCTGTCTTCCTATTCAAGTATCTAGTTCAATTAGTTCAGTGTTGCGATGTCAGCCTGTGAAAGCAACCCAATGTATGGACTGTCGGTCTGAGGCTAGGGAAGAGGATCAGAGTGAAGGTGTCAAAATGGACCTTTGTCATCTGAACCTAACTTGTGAAATGTGTTGAAAGTTATGGATGAAGACTTTGAGCAAGTGAATAGCTTCAAGTACCTGGGGGTTTATGAGGTAGAAGGTGGAAGTATGGGAATGGGATTTAAGCAATGGATTTTCTCTGGTTGGTGTAATTGGAAGAAGTACAGCAGCGTCATGTGATAGAAAAGTATTGCTGAAACTGAAAAGAAGAATCCATGAGGCAATTGTGAGACTGGCCATGTTATATAGTGAAGTAAGTTGGGTAACGTCATGAAGAGAGGAACTATGGCTGGATACCAATGAGGTGCAGATGCTGAGATGGATGTATGGAGTGATGAGAAAGGACAAAATCAGGAATCGGCACATCAGGGGGTCAGTGAAGATCGTGGGAGCATCGAAGAAAGTGGCTGAGAAGAGATTGAAATAGTATGGCCATCTGTTAGAGAGAGACAGAAAACGTAGTGATGTTAAGTGATGGAGATAGGACTGCCAGGAAGACGGAAAAGAGGAAGACCTAAGACCAGAAGGGAAGATGTGTTGGTGAGAGATTTAAAGACAATGGGATTGGAAGAGGAATGGGTGACTGAAAGGAGGGGGTGCAGAAGGGTGATCAACCAGCATTGTGGTGATCTCAAATAAAATGGGAGATGCTGAAAGAAGAAATTGTGATGTCAACCTACTTTTCTATCAGCTTGCTCTACATATCTCAATTGTGATTGTGGCATATGTGGACTTAATGAGAGATGCAAGCTTGAGTTCCAAAGTGAAAAGCATATTTCTTCAATGTTTCCCAAAACTGGTAATAATGAAACCGCTTCTGTGTTTTGCTGTTTCCTTGAGCTGGTAGAAAAATTCTGGAGAAAATAAGGGAGGAGAAACTCGACCTATTGGAACTATAAAGTGACCATGATCTAAGGACAGTGAGGAAGATAAAACTGATTGTAAAAAAGATTTCGTTAGTAAGAGAGCAAAATCCTCTTAGATGCGCCCTGCTGGTTCAAATGATGGGTTAGAAGATGAGCTTTATCATAACATTGGAAAGCAAGAAATGAGTAAAACCCGCAGTCCATTAAGTTCACCTGATCATTGATCATCACAATTTGCCTGTTTACTTTTTTTTTTATTCATTCACGGGATGTGGGCTTCCCTGGCTGGGCCAAAATTTATTGCTCATCCCTGGTTGCCCTTGAGAAGGTGGTGGTGAGCTGCCTTCCTGAACTGCTGCAGTCCATGTGGTGTAGGTACACCCACAGTGCTGTTAGGAAGGGAGTTCCAGGATTTTGACCCAGCGACAGTGAAGGAACGGCGATATATTTCCAAGTCAGAATGGTGAGTGACTTGGAGGGGAACTTCCAGGCGGTGGTGTTCCCATCTATCTGCTGCCTTTGTCCTTTTAGGTGGTAATGGTTGTGAGTTTGGAAGGTGCTGTGCAAGGAGCCTTGGTGAATTCCTGCAGTGCACCTTGTAGATGGTACACATTGCTGCCACTGTGCGATGGTGGTAGAGGGAGTGAATGTTTGTGGATGTGGTGTCAATCAAGTGGACTGCTTTGCCCTGGACAGTGTCCAGCTTCTTCAGTGTTGTAGGAGCTGCACTCATCCAGGCAAGTGGGGAGTATTCCATCACACTCCTGGTTTGTGCCTTGTAGATGGTGGACAGCCTTTGGGGAGTCAGGAAGCGAGTTACTCATGACACAATTCCTAGCCACTGACCTGCTTTTGTAGCCACAGTATTTATATGGCTAGTCCAGTTCAGTTTCTGGTCAATGGTAACCTTCCCCCACCCTCCGCCGTGCGCCCCCCCCCCCCCCCACCAGGATGTTGATAGTGGGGGATTTAGTGATGGTAATGCTATTGAACACCAAGGGGCGATGGTTGGATTCTCTCTTGTTGGAGATGGTCACTGCCTGACACTTGTGTGTTGTGAATGTTAGTTGCCACTTATCAGCCCAAGCCTGGATATTGTCCAGGTCTTGTAACGTTTGGACGTGGACTGCTTCAGTATCTTAGGAGTCACGAATTGTGCTGAACATTGGGCCAATTATCAGCAAATATCCCCACTTCTAACCTTATGATGGAAGGAAGGTCATTGATGAAGCAGCTGAAGATGGTTGGGCCTAGGGCACTATCCTGAGGAACTCCTGCAGTGATGTCCTGGAGCTGAAATGACTGACCTCCAACACCACAACCAACTTTGTTTGTGCTAGGTATGACTCCAACCTGTGGAGAGATTTCCCCCTGATTCCCATTGACTCCAGTTTTGCTGGGGCTCCTTGGTGCCACACGGTCAAATGCTGCCTTGATGTCAAGGGCAGTCACCCTCACATCACCCTGGGAGTTCAGCTCTTTTGTCCATGTTTGAACCAACGCTGTAATGAAGTCAGGAGCTGAGTGGCCCTGGTGGAACCCAACCTGAGTGTCAGTGAGCAGTTTATTGCTACACAAGTGCCACTTGATAGTATTGTTGATGACCCCTTCCATTACTGTACTGATGATAGAGAGTAGACAGATAGGGCGGTAATTGGCTGGGTTGGATTTGTCCTGCTTTTTGTGTACAGGACATACCTGGGCAATTTTCCACATAGCCAGGTAGATGGCAGTGTTATAGCTGTACTGGAACAGCTTGGCTAGGGGCGCGGCAAGTTCTGGAGCACAAGTCTTCAGTACTATTGTCGGAATGTTGTCAGGGCCCATAGCCTTTGCAGTATCCAGTGCCTTCAGCTGTTTCTTGATATCACATGGAGTGAATTGAATTGGCTGAAGACTGGCATCTGTGATGTTGGGGACCTCCAGAGGAGGCCAAGATGGATCATCCACTTTGCACTTCTGGCTGAAGATTGTTGCGAATGCTTCAGCCTTATCTTTTGCACTGATGTGCTGGGCTCCTCCATCATTGGGGATGGGGACATTTGTGGAGCCTCCTCCCCCAGTGCGTTGTTTAATTGTCCACCACCATTCATGATTGGATGTGGCAGGACTGCAGAGCTTAGATCTGATCCATTGGTTGTGGAATCGCTTAGCTCTGTCTATCACTTGCTGCTTATCCTGTTTGGCAAGTAAATTTTATAGCTTCACCAGGTTGACGCCTCATTTTTAGGTATGCCTGGTGCTGCTCCTGGCATGCTCTTCTGCACTCTTCATTGAACCAGGGTTGGTTTGATGGTAATGGTAATGTGGGGGGTATACTGGAGCATGAGGTTGCAGATTGTGTTCGAGTACAATTCTGCTGCTGCTGATGGCCTACAGCACCTCATGGATGCCCAGTCTTGAGTTGCTAGATCTGTTCGAAACCTATCCCATTTAGTACGGTGGTAGTGCCACACAACACGATGGAGGGTATCCTCAATGTGAAGGCGGAACTTCATCTCCACAATGACTGTGCGGTGGTCACTTCTACTGATACTGTCACAGACAGATGTATCTGCGACAGGCAGGTTGGTGAGGATGAGGTCAAGTATGTTTTTCCCTCTTGTTAGTTAGGCCCAGTCTAGCAGCTATGTAATTTAGGACTCGGCCATCTCGCTCAGTAGTAGTGCTACCAAGCCACTCTTGGTGATGGGCATTGAAGTACCCCAACCACGAGAACATTCTCCGCACTTGCCACCCTCAGTGCTTCCTCCAAGTGATGATGGAATATCCCAAGTAATACTCCACATAACGTACTTGTTTTCCTAAGGGAGTTTGGATATTGGGGAAGCAAAGGTGAATCCTTTCTGGAACTTTCTTACTTAAAGGTTTCCATCACACTGGACTTTGTAACTCTCATGGCCAACCTTGGTTAAAAAAGGGTGTTCTGGCCAGGATTCAGTTTGAAGAAAAGAAGCTCCAATGTTTAGGAGAGCCAAGCACTGTGCATGCTGGAAATCTGAAATAAACAGAGAAAATTCTGTAAATTCTCAGCCGGTCTGGCAGCATCTGTGGTCAAAGAAATAGAGTTGATGCTTCAGGTTGGTGACCTTTCCTTAGAAATTCTGATGATAATTCACAGACGTGAAACATTAACTCTGTCACTGTTCCCAGAGATGCTGCCAGATCTGCTGAGTAGTTATACTATTTTCTGTCTTTCTTTCCAATCTTTAGGAATTGTTTGACTAGTTCCCAAATGTTCATTGCTCAGAAATTATATTAGTCCTGAATGTGATTCCTCTGTGTTGCTAATTTCTGTGGGTTGTCTGTCTTCTGGTGTGGATAATTGCCTGAGAGCGCCGACTATGATTAGATCATAAAAGCCTAACAGCGCCAATTGGAGAGCCAAATTGAATTCACAGTTATTGAACTGTGTCCTTGGACAGCAACAGCCAAGATAATTGGGATTTAATACTGGCTACTCTGATTTAATTAATATATTGTTAGTAGCATAATTACTTACCTTTGATCTCTGTTAAATAAAGAGTTGTATTCTGTTACACAAGTGGTTTGCACCTCAGATTTGTTCAAAACCTTGTAGAGTATGCCAACTACTATCATTGATTAAATCAAACCCTTGCATCTTATTGCAGGTGATAGGTGTTACTAAGGGTACATACTAGGGGAAATAGTGCCATCTGAAAATGCTGTGAATTTGTGTGAAAGTCTTTTGTCCATTATTTTTGGTATGGTAGTATAGTGGTTTTGTCACTAGACTAGTACTCCAAAGGCCTGACCTGATAATCCAGAGAAAGTGAGGTTAAATCCCATCATGGCAGTTTGTGGATCTGAATTCAGCCGGCATCTTGTCCATCACCGCCTACTTTTTAACTCCCTATTGTCTATTTCCTAAAATTCATTTCTTCCATCAGATCAAAGATGGCATTTTAAATGAGGGTTATGTAGTTGAAGGCCTATTTAAGGACACCCCAGAGTATGCTACATTGTCATTGGGATAGCTGGAGCTCAGGGAGGTTCTGTGGTTTCAATTTATCTGGATGCGTGCTGACAGAGTTAGTTGCAGCTTGGAACTGGTCTCTGCAGTTTGCAGTTCACTGAGAGAAGATAGCCAAAGTGATTGACAATTAGTTGGCTAAGCAGAGTAAAAGCTAAATTCATCATTCACCATGTGGAATGTAAGTGTGGTTTAATCTCAGTTTGAATTTTGAGAGGATACAGAAGTTGGAAGATTGCCCAATTTGGAGCTAGTGGAATAATCTACAGTGGTCCTCACTGAGTCAGGTGGCAACAGAAAGCAATCAGTATTTTAGCTTGGAAGTATTCAGAAGGCAACCAGAACATGGAACTGAGCCAAGAGGCAGTAAATGAAAACCTTATCTCTGAGATTAGCTGTAACTGAGGAGATTTAAAACATTTTCCAGGGGACTATGGCATAGTTATGGGTGGTCTCTACAGAAGTAAATAACTTTAAAATTGATGTGCCTTATAAGAGCATTCCTGGGGAAGTAAGAAGTAAACCTGAGTGCATAACATACAGGATTACAAACCATATTGTTTAGCTAATACTAATAAAGTATGTTATTTTTGTTTAAAAACATGAAATGGCGTAGTTCTATTAGGTTAAACAAGGTGTTTGGATTTCTTTTTAAGTCCCTATATGGAGCTGGGGGGCCACTGGCAGCATTTTAAATCCAAAGACTAATATGAGTTGCACTAGGATATTGGCTAACAAGATTTCGCACTGAACTTTTATTTATTGAGAAACAGTATGGCTTTGTTAATTGCTAAAACTTAACAAGAAATGAGTTCCGCAGGGCTTCTTGCTATCTTGACTCCATTCTCTCTCCCCTTGTCCAGTCCCTTCCCACCAACCTCCGTGATTCCTCTGACACCCTGCATCATATCAACAATTTCCAGTTCCCTGGCCCCAACGGCCTCCTCTTCACCATGGACGTCCAATCCCTCTACACCTCCATCCCCCACCAGGATGGTCTGGTGACTCTCCGCTTCTTCCTCGAACAGAGGCCCGAACAATCCCCACCCACCACTACTCTCCTCCATCTGGCTGAACTTGTTCTCACACTGAACAATTTCTCCTTAAACTCCTCTCACTTTCTCCAAATAAAAGGTGTGGCTATGGGTACCCGCATGGGCCCCAGTTATGCCTGTCTCTTTATGGGGTATGTGGAACATTCCTTCTTCTAGTCCTACTCCAGCCCCCTCCCACAACTCTTTCTCCAGTACATTGATGATTGCTTCGGTGCTGCTTCATGCTCTCGTCAGGACCTGGAAAAATTTATTAATTTTGCTTCCAATCTCCACCCCTCCATCATTTTCACATGGTCCATCTCTGACACTTCCCTTCCCTCCCTTGACCTCTCTGTCTCAATTTCTGGTGATAGACTGTCCACCAATATCCATTACAAGCCTACCGATTCCCACAGCTACCTCGACTACAGCTCCTCACACCCCGCTTCCTGTAAGAACTCCATCCCATTCTCTCAGTTCCTTCGCCTCCGTTGCATCTGTTCTGATGATGCCACTTTCAAAACAGTTCCTCTGACATGTCTTCCTTATTCCTTAACTGAGGTTTTCCACCCACGGTGGTTGACAGGGCCCTCAACCATGTCCGGCCCATCTCCCGCGCATCCACCCTCACACCTTCCTCTCCCTCCCAGAACCATGATAGGGTCCCCCTTGTCCTCACTTATCACCCCACCAGCCTCCGCATTCAAAGGATCATCCTCCGCTATTTCCGCCAACTCCAGCATGATGCCACCACCAAACACACCTTCCCTTCACCCCCCCAGCGGCATTCCGCAGGGATTGTTCCCTCTGGGACACCCTGGTCCACTCCTCGAACACCCTCTACACCTCAACCCCCTCCCATGGCACCTTCCCATGTAGCCGCAGAAGGTGCAACACCTTCCCCTTTACTTTCCCTCTCCTCACCATCCAAGGGCCCAAACACACATTTCAAGTGAAGCAGCATTTCACTTGCACTTCCCTCAATTTAGTCTACTGCATTCCCTGGTCCCAATGCGGTTTCTTCTACATTGGAGAGACCAAACGCAGACTGGGTGACGCTTTGCAGCACACCTTCGGTCTGTCCGCAAGCATTACCCGGACCTCCCTGTTGCTTGCTATTTCAACACTCCACCCTGCTCTCATGCCCACATGTCCGTCCTTGGCCTGCTGCATTGTTCCAGTGAAGCTCAACGCAAACTGGAGGAACAGCACCTCATCTTCCAAGTAGGCACTTTACAGCCTTCCGGACTGAATATTGAGTTCAACAATTTTAGGTCATGAACTCTCTCCTCCATCCCCACCCCCTTTCTGATTCCCCCTTTTTTTCTCCAATAATTTATATTGATTTTTCCTTTCCCACCTATTTCCATTATTTTTAAATGTATTTCCATCCATTGTTTTATCTATACCTTTTAGCCTATTTCGATCCCTTCCCTTCACCCTACCCCAACCCCACTAGGGCTGTCTGTCCCTTGCTTGTCCTGCTTTCTACCCTTAATTAGTACTTTCCTTAGATAATATCACCACCTTCAACACCTCTTTATCCTTTTGTCTGTGACATCTTTTGGCTATCTGCGCCTATCTCTGGCCCTCTATCCAGCTCTACCTGTCCCACCCCCTCACTTAAACCAGCTTATATTTCACCTCTTTTCTATTTCATTTAGTTCTGTTGAAGAGTCATACTGACTCGAAACGTTAACTGTGTTCCTCTCCGCAGATGCTGCCAGACCTGCTGAGATTTTCCAGGTATTTTTATTTTTGTTTTGGATTTCCAGCATCTGCAGTTTTTTGCTTTTATCCCCAGAGTATTACCCTGGGTCTCTGGATTACTAGTCCAGTGACAATACTTCTACGTCACCGCCTCCCCCTTGTCTTGAACCTGTTTAGCAAGGACCAATCCCGCTGTGGTTGATTAAAGCCTGCCATTCGATAGGTGGGGTTTGTCACAAGCAGCCTATTAGTGACTTCCTGTGAATCCCATTCCTTGGTCCAAAGGATGTCTGCTGGTAAACTTACGATTACTCCATATGCGGCATCGATTGGAAGGTGAGCAGTATGTGGAAATAAATATATCATTGTGGGATGGTAAGTGAGGTGCATCAATGATGTTTTCAACCATCTTGTGGGTTTTCATCAGTCAGTGGATGTATGGGGGAGTGATGTTTGTGAGGACAGGAAGCCAGGGGAGTGGTGTCAAGTGGAGAGTTCCAGTTATTATGCACATTGTTGCATTCAGCTGAGTGTCAACAAGATGGATGTGTGATGACCTGTGCCAGACAGGTCCACAGTACTCAACTGCGAAGTATGATAGGCAAGTGCTATGCAGGGGCTAAAGCAAACAGCACAGCATCTGAGATTGGAAGAAGAAAAGCATAAACCGAATACAATGCAGTTTGACTTGGTTAGAATTCAGTTGTAGATAAAGGGTTTGAAATCAAAAGAGCAAAAGAAATTTAAAAACTTGAATTCGAAAAAACGGGAAAGGCAAAAGAGAAATGAGAAGGCTTGAAATTGAACCCCAGAAAGAGAGGTTAGGAAAGAGAGAATAGGAAAGAGAGCTTCAAAGAGAGAAAGAAATCAGACAGTATGAACTGGCTTAAGTTACAGGGTGAAAGAGGAGATAGTAGTTCAGATAATGAGTTGCGTCCTATGCAGAGTTTTGATTTGGCTAAGAACCTGTGCCTATTGAGGATGGAATTGAGAGATATTTTGTTTTGTTGGAGAATGTTGCTACAAAGTTAGGGTGGCCAAAGGACTTAGGGACTCTTATTCTGCAAAGAGCATAAACTAGGCAAGGATGTTTATTAAAGTCCTTCAGCAGAGCAATCTTCAAATTATAAATTCATTCAGCCTACAAAACTTAATGCATATGAACATGTCCCTGAAGTGTATCAATTAAAATTTTGGACTTTAAAGAAAAGGCAGAATGAAAGGTTTGTGGAATATGTGAGGGAGAAAGAACTGTTGTGGTGTAGTTCTATTGGTTACAACAAGGTGTTTGGAATCCCCTTTAAATGTTAACGGTCCCTAACCGGATCATAACATAACCAACACTGCCAAGTCAGACAAACAGGTCATTAGTCCCATTGCCATCTTTGGCACCTTCTGTTCACATGTCTTCACCACTTGGCTATAAACATCAGTGTAATTGGTTGCAAAGCATTTTTGGATATTTATGGAAGTGGAAGGTGCTATATAAATGCAAATCTCTCTGTTGCTTTTGCTTAAGTTATTTAGCAGCTACATTCATAAAATTCTGATTTTCATGAATCCACAATCTAGCCGTCTGACATAAATAATGTTCATTTATATAGTACCTTTAACTGTCCCTCTATCTGTGCATCCGAAATGAGCTACGTCCCATCACACCCCTATCCTGGCTAATGAGAAAAAGCTCTTTACTATCCCAGACATAACCATTTGTTGGCTTTATCTTAGTTTGTCTATCAATTAACAATGAATATCCTATTTGTCCTTCTCCAATGTCAAAAGCCCATTGATTAATTATAATAGGTCTCTAACAATAGGGGATCTATGAATAGATGGAATCTCTATTTGTTGAACATTACTGTAAAATAAAACAATGGGAGCTTTAATGTCATTGCCACTCAAACAGGATCAGCGTTTTCTACGTCCACCCTGATTTATTGCCTGTCATTGCCAATGTGGTCAAGCGCAGGCATAATCATCTAAATGCACTTCTATAGAGGCTTTAACATATTAAAACATACTTCTAAAGGCACTTCACAAGGGTGTCTTTAAACAAAATTGATGCTGAGTCAGAGATAGTTATAGTTGGGGACACATAGTGGGGGATTCAGTGAAGGTAATGTCATTGAACATTAAGGGGCGATGGTTAGATTCTCTCTTGTTGGAGATGGTCATTGCATGACATTTGTGTTGCATGAATGTTGCTTGCCACTTGTCAGCCCAAGCCTGGATATTGTCCAGGTCTTGCTGCAGTCCATGTCCAAATGCAGCAAGACCTGGATAATATCCAGGCTTGGGCTGACAAGCGGCAACTAACATTCGCGCCACACAAGTGTCAGGCAATGACCACCTTCAATAAGAGAGAATCCAACCATTATCCCTTGATGTTCAGTTGCATTACTGTCACTGAATCCGCCACGATCAAAATCCTGGGGATTACCATTGACCAGAAACTGAACTGGACTAGCCATATAAATACTGTGGCTATAAGAGCAGGTCAGAGGCTAGGAATCGTGTGACAAGTAACCCATCTCCTGATTCCCTGAAGCCTGTCCACCATCTACAAGGCACAAGTCAAGAGTGTGCCTGGATGAGTGCAGCTCCCACAACACTCAAGAAGCTTGACACCCTCCAGGACAAAGCAGCCTGGTTGATTGGCATATCCACAAACATTCACCCCCTCCACCACCGACACACAGTAGCAGCAGTGTGTACTATCTACAAGATGCACTGCAGGAATTCACCAAGGCTCCTTAGATAACACCTTTTAAACCCTCGACACTAGCATCTGGAAGGACAAGGGCCGCAGATAGATGGGAACACCACCACCTGGAAGTTCCCTTCCAAGTCACTCACCATCCTGACTTGGAAATATATGGCCGTTTCTTCACTGTCGCTGGGTCAAAATCCTGGAACTCCCTTCCTGACAGCACTTAGTGTACCTACACCACATGGACTGCAGTGATTCAAAAAGGCAGCACACCACCACCTTCTCAAGGGCAATTAGGGATGGCAATAAATGCTGACCTAGCCAGTGATGCCCACATCCCATGAATGAATAAAAAAAAACTGGAGGGTGACTGAAAACTTGGTCAAAAATGTGGAGGGTATTAGAGGAGAATAGGGTGGTGGAGACGCAAAATGGTTTAGGAATGGAAATCCTTATCATGGAAATTTAGTGGCCGAAGGCACGAAAGATGCCAGAATTAGAGAAATGGAGAGTTTGAGTGGCTGGAGAAGGTTGCAGATCCTCACAGCCAATTAAGTGCTTTTGATGTGTACTCCATGTTGTAATGTATGACACATGGCAACCAATTTGCACATAGGAAGCATCCACAAAGTGCAATGAGATAAATTTCTAGATAATTAGTTTCAGTGAACAATGCTGGAAGTATAAATAATGGATAGGGCAGCGGTGAGAACCTCCCCTGCTTTCATGCTTTTCAGACTGGGAGGCCATTATTGGGTATTTAGTTGTCACCTTGGTGACAGTTTATGGGTGTTGCTAGCAAGGCCAGCATTCGTTGACCATGTGTAATTGCCCTTGAGAAGGTAGTGGTGATCTGCTTTCCTGAAGTGCTGCAGTCCATGTGGTGTAGGCACACCCACAGTGCTGTAAGAGAGGGAATTTGAGGATTTTGATGCAGCCACATGAAAGAATGGCAACATAATTCCATGTCAGGATGATATGTGGCTTGGAGGCTTGCAGATGGAGTCTGTTGCCCTTGTTCTTCTAGGTGGTAGAGATTGTGGGTTTGGAAGTTGCTGTCGAAGGAACCTTAGTGAGTTGCAGTACATCTTATTGATAGATACACACTGCTGCCACTGTGGAGGGAGTGAATGTTGAAGGGCAATGATCAAGTAGGCTGCTTTAGCCTGAATGGTGTGGAGCTTCTTGAGTGTTGTTTGGAGCTGCACTAATCCAGGGATGTGGAGAGTATTCCATCATACGCCTAACTTATGCCTTGTAGATGGTGGACAGGATTTGTGGAGTCAGGAGGTGAGTTACTTACCTTGGAATTCCTAGCCTCTGACCTGTTCTTGTTAAGTTTCGTCAATGGTGACCCCCATGATATTGATGGTGGGGGATTCAGGGATGATAATGCCATTGAATGTTAATAGGAGATAGTTAGATTCCCGCTTGTTGGAGATGGTCACTGTCTGGAATTTGTGTGGCCACTTAAAAGCCCAAGCCTAAATGTTGTCCAGGTCTTGCTGCATGTGGGCATGGACTGCTTCAGTATCTGAGGAGTTGTGAAATGGAGCTGAACACTGTGCAATCATCAGTGAACATTCCCACATCTGACCTTGCATTGGAGGGAAGGTCATTGATGAAGTAGCTGCGGATGATTGGGCCTCAGACACTATCCTCAAGAACTCCTTCAACAATGCCCAGGAGCTGAGATGATTGGCCTCCAATAACCACAACTGTCTCCCCTTCTACTATGTATGACTCCAACCAGTGGAGAGTTTCCCTCTGATTCCCTTTTACTTTAATTTTGCTAAGGCTCCTTGATGCCACAATCAGTCAAATGCTGCCTTGATGTCAAAGGCAATTAGTCTCACCTCACTGCTAGAATTCAGCTCTTTTATCCATGTTTGAACCAAGGTTGTAATGAAGTATGGAGCTGATTGACCCAGGTAGACCCCAAATTGAGCATCAGTGAACAGGTTATTGCTAAGTGCTGCTTGATAGCACTGTCAACAATATTTTCCACTACTTTGCTGATTGAGTGTAGACTGATGTGGCAGTAATTCACCAGATGGGATTTGTGGATATGACATACCTGGGCAATATTCCACATTGTTGGGTAGATGCCAGTATTGTAGCTGTACTGGAACAGCTTGGCTAGGGGCGCGGCTAGCTTTGGAGCACGTCTCCAGATCTACAGCTGGGGTGTTGTCAGGACCCATAGCCTTTACTGTATCCTGTGCCTTCAGCCATTTCTTGATATCAGGTGCAGTGAATTGAATTGTCTGGCAAGTTTTCAACGAACTAGTACACACAGGAAGAGTTTGGCCTAAATAGCCAAGTAGTTATGATACTGGGTTTGTAACCCCAAGATCAAGAGTTCAAATCTCACAATGGCAAACTATGTAACTTCATCTGAAACAGATAGAAACGGGTTTGTACTCGAAAGAGATATACTATTCGCTCCTGTTTATAGAACAGATGGGCCTCGGTGGCTCCTTGCAGGCGTTGCCCGTCTTTTACCAGGACCTGATCAAAGTCTGGAAAGTGGTCGCCTCACGACGCAGCTCTCCCCCGTCAGGAGTAGCGGCTATCGTCAGAGAGCCGCTGCTCAGGATCCGCCCCTCCATCCTTTTCAGTGGTTGGCGGAGAGGAGGGCTGTGGCCGCAGGGGTGACCAGGATCGGGGACGTGCTGGGTGGCAGAGGACTGGGCTGGATGCTCCCGCAGGAGTTGGCGCAACGCGAGTCTGTGAGTGTCCAGGTCGCAGCCGATGCCATCCAAGACCTGAGAACGTTCGTGCTCGGACCCGACGTTATTTTGGGTCTTGAGGTGGCCCAGGTGCGCGGTGGTCTTCCGTCTGAGCGTTCCCCTGTTCGGACAGATTGGCCCCAAGCCCCGAACCCTCCCTCGGGTGCTGGTGCCCCGCAATATGAGCCGCCTCGGGGACATGCCCTCCGTGCCTTTTGGCACGGCGAAGAGGGGCTTTTTGTACGGACTGCTGCTGCACACCTTCCATTTTCTCGCCCTTGTCCGTCGACCGGACACGCCCTGGCGTGCCTTGTTGCCGTCTGGCGGCGGAGGCCCCTGATGGGAGGCCCTCTACGGAGGTGTCCTCCCCCTTTCTATCGGGGACCTGGGTTGGAGGGTGTTGCATGCAGCAGTCCCCTATAATAAGAGGATGCATAGGTTCACGGACTCTCAGGACACATGCCCTTTTTGCGGTCTTGTGGAGTCCGTGGACCATGTATATATAGGGTGTTGTAGGCTGCACTCCCTTTTTAGTTATTTGAAAAACCTTTTATTGATGTTTTGTTTGCACTTCAGCCCCACGCTCCTGATCTATGGGCACCCGGTGCGGAAGGGGGTCGGGAAGGAGGAGGACCTCCTCGTGAACCTGCTCCTGGGCCTGGCCAAGTTGGCCATTAACAGGTCCAGGCAGCGGGCGATCGACGGGGGAGTCCCGCCCGATTGTTTGTCCCTCTTCTGTGGCTACGTTTGCTGCCGGATGTCCCTGGAGAGGGAGCACGTGGTGTCTGCTGACACGCTCAAGGCCTTCCGTGCTCGGTGGGCACCGTGGGGACTGGGGTGTTTTGTTGACCCCTTTAATCACATTTTGATTTAAAGTTTGTAAGGTTCCTTTAAACTTTGTCCTTGGTTTTACAGCTGACCTGAATTAGGGGCTGTGCCTGATTTATCCCAATTTTGTTGATTTAGTTTAATTGTTTTCATTTTAAAAGATTATCAAGAGTTCAAATCTCACAATGGCAAACTATGAAACAATGTACCTTCATCTGAATAGGAACAGATGGAAACGTGTTTGTACTCGAAAGAGTTACACACAGGAAGACTAAGTGTTGGTTGCCATCAACTGAATTATGTCCAGTGATATTCCACATTTCATTGTCTGCTATTCACCACAATCGTACTCTGTACGATGGAAAAAATAATTAGTAACGCTGACTTTCCAATTTATGAAGATTTCGAAAACTCACTACCAAATGGACAAGTCACAGTATAGCTACCAGTGTCTGTGAAGCCTCTGCTAATGGTAGCATTAGGCACTGGGTTCAGGAGAAGAAAAGGTTTTATAATAGCCAGCTGTGGCTCAGTTGATAGCACTCTGGTCTCTGGATCACAAGGTTCTGGTTTCAAGTCCCATTCCAGGGATTAAGCACAAAGATCAAGGCTGATCCTCCAGTGCAACGTGAAAGGTGAACTACACTGCCCAAGGTGCTGTCATTTGGATGAGGCGTTGAACTGAGGCCCCATCTGTCTGTTTGAGTGGGTGGAAAAGATCCCACCTCACTATTTTGAAGAAAAGCAGGAAAGTTATGCCCTGACAAATATCTGTCCCTCAACATCATAAGAAACAGATTAAATCATCATTATCTCATTGTTTGCGGGAGCTTGCTGTGGACTTGTCTGTGGAACAAATATCAGAGTTGACCTCTCATACTGACTTCAACAGCTGACAAGACTGATTTTCTCTCCAAATGTCGCCAGTTTTGAGGACAAAGTATTTCGTGGAGTCATACAGGATAGGAAGAGGCCATTTGGCCCATCTTATTGGCTTTCACATTTTCTATAACAGTGACTACACTTCAAAAGTAGCTTCTTGGTTATAAATTGCTTTAAGACATCCAGTGGTTGTGAGAAGAACCATATAAATGTAAGTCACTTTTTTCCTCATATTAAAATGAATCTTGTTTATATTGTGTGAAGGAACAAGAGTGCACAGCACTCAGGTTTCTGCAGTAGCATTGCGCACTGTGTAAGGAGGATGTGGCAGCAACCTGCACATATCAGGAACATCAGCAGGAATTGGCTAATGGCAGCATTCTGTCCTTTCATGCGTTTTAAAAATGCAGTCAATACAGAAAAACAAAGGACCTTTGAAACGCTCTGCAGTGAATGGGAGGACATGATTAATGGGACCTGGGTGCTTATCTGGGGCACATTTTATTTGTTCACCCCGACAGGTCTCATAAATGCTGTGCATCATTCATTACCTCACTGTAATTGGGAGCAAGAAGGTGACACATTGCCAGGCCCACTGCCAGCAGTGTTCCTGAGCTGGTCGATAGTTGATGGGCATGGGTTACACCTCTAATTTCCTATGGGTGAGACACCCAAGCTCTGCACTGCTGCCTGCAAAATGCCAAGTCTAGCCCAGTTACATGAAGCTGTGATTGTTCTCCTTAGAGCAAAGGGGGTAAAAGGGAGATTGATAGTGTGTTCAAAATCCTGAGAGGTTTTGATAGAGCAAACAGGGAGCAGCTGCTTCCCTTGGCAGGAGGGTCGGTAGCCAGAGGACACAGATTTAAGGTCATTGGCGAAAAGACCAGAGGGGAGATGAGGTGAGTTTGTTTCTGCAGCGAGTTGTGATCTAGAATTCGCTGCCTGAGATGGTGGTGCAAGCAGATTCAATACCAAGGGAATTAGATATATGTTGAGAAAAGAAAAAGTTTGCAGGGCTGTAGGGAAAGAGCAAGGTGAATGGGACTAACTGGATAGCTCTTTCAAAGAGCTGGCACAAATAAGATGGGCCAAATGGCCTCTTCCTATCCTGTATGACTCCACGAAATACTTTGTACTCAAAACTGGCGACATTTGGAGAGAAAATCAGTCTTGTCAGATGTTGAAGTCAGTATGAGAGGTCAACTCTGATACTTGTTCCACAGACGAGTCCAGCCCATTTGGCATCTACAGGCCACCCCTACCCATGTTTTTTTTTCACAGTCACTGCTCCTTCTTGAGGAGATTGACGTGCTCATTCTCAAATTGGCTGATGTTTCATTGCTGTGCATTAACTCTTGGCACTTGCCCAGGAGAGTTTACCACCTGTCGATGTTACGGAACTGAAGTTATGGCCAGCGCTGCTCACCCGGATTTAATTGGCTGGGTGAGATAAAGCCTCACTGTTTTCGCAGAGACCATTACTTGTTGCAACTATTAACAGCACATTGTTAGGAACTAGAGATAGTTTTAGCTAATTTATACTTGTATTTGTGGGTGTTAAGAATAAGTGATAGATTTAAGTTTAATTTCTATTTTTTATTTGTGTGTTGAGAAAAGTGAAATGTGGGTTTTGGTTTCAGTTTAGAGTTTTCTGAGAGTTGGAGCCAGGAAGTCTCTTGGCCCTGTTTGTATACATGCATTTATAATGAGGTTTTATGACACTTGAAAGTGAAGAACTGGGTTACTTAGGTGGGGGGGGGGGAGGTGGTTAGTAGCTTAGGGAAGTTAAATAAACACACTTACAGTAGAAAAAAACTGTGCTGTTGCCTAGCAACAGGGATCCAGAGAGAGAGAGAGACCCATAGAGACAGGCAGGAACAGAAAGATTTTTTTTAGTCAGTTGCTATGTGTATACCAGAGAGAGTGAATACAGAAAAGTCTAAGACTCCAATTGGAAATTCTATCAGACTGCTAAGGAAATGAGTTTAAGGAACTCCCATGTGTTGCTCTAAAGTTAAAGTAATAGTGAATATAGAGTGAGTTTTCTGGATATCTCAAGGGAGATACCAATTGTGGAAGAATTTCTAGTGAATGTTTAGAAGTCTACTGGAAAATAAATCTATCTGCAACTGAACCAGCTCTAGCTTCGGTGTTGAAACAGTGGTACAGCTTCACTGGAGTGTTGGGTCTGTAAAGGTTATTGCTGGGGTAAAAGTGAACGAGTGAGTTTGAATCATTTGTTCTCTTGGTGTCTGTTTGGAAATCTTTCCAACCTGTTTGTTATCTAGTGTAATATAATTAATGTTTCTTGTTTAATAAATGCTTTATCCTTTTGCTAAAAAGTTAACAGCCGGGCACTGTGGATCTGTTTAGTAAATACTCTCCATGGTTAATGAAAATAAAAATTATGATCTATCAAGCCAGGTTCTGTTCTTGGATCTGACTTGTCCACTAATAACACCAGCTGGGATCATAACAACACACCTATACCCAGTGCTTCCTGACACATCGAGTTCAAGGGTCAACACTCTATGCTGTTTCATATTCAATGAGGAATTTCTGGTTTCATTCTGACAGGATTTTTTTTTAAACCGGAATTTTTCTTTGTGCCTGTTATTGGGTTAAGAGATGTGAATGGTGAACAAGAGGAGGATTCTCTACCACTGTCAGCATCAAGCACACCGGGGTCACTTATAGAATTCATTGTTGCATACTCTGGGCTGCTTAGTATGCCAGAGTGATATTTTTTATTTATCACACCAAACATCCCTGCTGAGTGAAATACCCACTTTAGTGCCAAGTTAAGGGCATTAAGTTTCACACAAGACCAATGCAGCTGTGAGAGGGCATTTTCAGCTAATCATGCTGAGGGATTTCTGTGACCTCAATGCCAGAGGTGAAAGGGCAGTGTGGCCACCCACTGCACCCATTCTCTGATGATTGAAATGTTGCCTTTACCATTATTTGATAAAATGTTATGGCGGCACACTGCATTTCTGGCTGAACACAGTGAGAATGACCTCAAACACAGGTTGGAGTGGATGACGTTGAGTAACTGTGCAGAGATTTTAGACCCACATTTTAAACATTGTACTGTCCTCAAATCTGAAAAAAGGTACTTCAAAATGTAATCTTTAAGCATCCAAAGACCTTAAGAGAGACACGTTGCTGAAACTTTTTGTCTTGCACTCATCGGGACAAACTCAAGAATTCCAAATTTTAAACTATCACAATTTATACTATAGGAGAAAAGGGTGCTGATTGGTTGGCAAGTCAACTCTGTTTGGCAAATCAGCACCTTTTTCTTCTGTATTATGAAGTGTTGTGATTGCTTGAAATTTGGCCTTCTTGCTTTTGTCCTGATGAGTGCAAGATGGAAAACTTCAGCAACATGTCTCTCTTTTTAGCAACATTCAAGTTCTGTACTACCACATAGCTGTTAGCCAAAGACCTCGTGAGAAACAATCACAACATAGATATATATTGATCAAAATATCATTATTTTACGTGAGCCCTTTCCACTGGACACCACCCAATTTCCTTGCCATCCCTCATGCACTCCCATCACAACTCTATGCACTTTCAAAACTGGAAGTTTGTTTCGCTAGAGTATTTATCCTTGTGGTGTGATCCTGACCATTAGGACGGTGAGACAGGCTTTACTTGAACTGTGCTGGGACCAGCATCCTGGCGAATCAAATAACCCGGGCTTTAAACTAAATAGAGGGAGGGAGAGGGTTTTCTGGAGAGGGGATACCTAGGTTTATAAAGCAAAAGGATATGGCAGCATTGCAGGGCAGCTATTTAGGTAATGATACCCAGAGGATGACAGGAAAGGACAGAGTGTACAACATAAAAAACCAGCAGCAAATAGGGTCAAAGGGGAAAAAAAGGTAAAAAGGCAAAATTAGTGGCTCTTTACTTAAATGCACTTAGTATTCAAAACAAAATAAATGAATTAACGGCACAAATAGAGGTTAATGAGTATGATTTTATAGCCATGACGGAGACATGGTTGCAAGGAGATCAAAGCTAGGAACTAAATATTCAGGGGTAAGTGACTTTTCGAAAGGACAGGCAGGAAGGAAAGGGTGGTGGGGTAGCTTTGTTAGTACAAGATGGAATAAGTACAATAGCAAGAAATGATCTTGGATCAGAAGATGTAGAATCCATATGGGTGGTGGTAAGAAATAACAATGGGAAGAAGACACTAGTGGGAGTAATCTATAGGCCCCCTAATAGTAGCTATACTGTAGGATAGAGAATAAATCAGGAGATAATAAAGGCATGTAAAAAAGGCAGCACATTAATCAAAGGTGACTTTAATCTTCATGTAAATTGGGAAAAATCAAGTTGGCAAAGGTAGCCACAAGCAAGAATTCATAGTGTATATGGGACAGTTTCCTGGAACAATATGTTGTGGATCCAACCAGGAATCAGGCTATTTTGGATCTGGTAATGTGTAATATTGCAGGTTTAATAAATGACCTCATGATCATTTATTATCAAATGATCCCCTAGGAAACGGTGACCATAACATGGTAGAATTTAGCATTTAGTTTGAGAGTGAGAAACTTGGGTCGGAAACAACTGTGCTAAACTTAAATAAAGGTAATTACAAAAGAATGAGGGAAGAGTTGGCCAGAGTGGACTGGGAAAGGAGTTCAGCAGAAAAGACGGTTAATGAACAATGACTGGTGTTCATGATTCACAACATAGATATATCCCAGTGAGGAAGAAGGATTCTTGGAAGGATATAAACCAACCATGGTTAACCAAGGAAGTTAAGGATAGTATCACATTGAAAGAGAAAACATACATCATGGCAAAGATTAGTAGTAAGCCAGAGGGTTGGGAAAGTTTTAAAAAAAGCAAAAGATAACCAAACAAAATAAAGGGAGAAAATAAAGAGGGTAAGCTAGCAAGTAATATAAAAATGGACAGTAAGAGCTTCTTTAAATATATAAAAAGGAAGAGAGAGGCCAAAGTGAACATAGGTCCCTTAGAGAATGAAGCTTGGGAAATATTAATGGGGAGCCAGGAAATGGCAGAGGAGATGAATAAATATTTTGCATCAGTCTTCACAGTGGAAGACACTAACAGCATTCCAAAAATATTAAATAATCAAAGGGAAAAAGGTGGGGGAGGAAATAAGCACAATAACTATCACTAGAGAAAAAGTACTTGGGAAACTAATGGGCCTAAAGACCGATAAGTCCCCTGGACCTGATGAGTTGCATCCTAGGATATTAAAGGAAGGAGCTACAGAGATAGTGGCTGCGCTAGTAATCTTCCAAAAATCCTTCAATTCTGGAAAAGTCCCAGAAGATTAGAAAACTGCCTATGTAACACCCTTATTCAAAAAGGGAAGAAGACAAATAACAGGAACTATAGGCCAGTTAGCTTAACATCTGTCATTTGGAAAATGTTGGAGTCTATTATAAAGGATGTAATTGCAGAGCATTTAGAAATGCGTAATTGAGCAGAGGTCAGCATGGTTTCATGAAGGGGAAATCACACCTGACAAATTTATTATAATTCTTTGAGGAGGTAACACGCTGGATAGATGAAGAGAGACCAGTAGATGTAATATATTTGGATTTCCAAAAGGCATTTGATAAGGTACTGCACATAAGGCTACTTAATAAGGTAAGAGCCCATGGTGTTAGGGCTAGTACATTAGCATGGATAGAGGATTGGCTAACTAATGGAAGACAGAGAGTTGGGATAAGGGGGGCATCTTCAGGATGGCAACCTGTAACTAATGGAATGCCACAGGGATCAGTGCTGGGTCCACAATTATTTACAATATATATTAATGACTTGGATGAGGGATGAGGGAAGTACTATCGCCCAGTTTGCGGATGACAAAGTGGGAAGGCAAGTGGTGAGGATGACACAAAGAGCCTACAGAGGGATATAGACAGGTTAAGTGAGTGGGCAAAAATTTGGCAGATGGAATATAATGTGGCAAAACGTGACATTGTGCACTTTGGCAGGAGGAATAGAGGAGCTGAATATTATTTAAATGCAGAAAGACTGCAGAAAGCTACAGTACAGAAGGATTTGGGGGTCCTCGTGCATGAATCACAAAAAGCTAGCATACAAGTTCAGCATGTAATAGTGAAGGCAAATGGAATGTTGGCCTTTAATTCAAAGGGAACGAAATTTATAAATAGGGAAGTCTTGCTAAAACTATATAAGGCATTAGATAGACCACACCTAGAACGTTGAGCAGTTTCTCTCCCCTTATCTAAGGAAAGATATACTGGCATTGGAGGTAGTCCAGAAAAGGTTCACTAGATTGATCCTGGGTATGGAGGGATTTTCTTATGAGGAGGGGTTGAGTGGGTTGGGCCTGTACTTATGGAGTTTAGAAGAATGAAAGGCAACCTTATTGAAACATATAAGATTCTTAGGGGGCTTGACAGGGTAGATGCTGAGACGTTTTTCCCCTTGTGGGAGAGTCTAGGACCAGAGAGCATAATCTCAGAGTAAGGAGTCGCCATTTAAGACAGAGATGAGGAGGAATTTCTTCTTAGAGGGTAGTGGATCTGTGGAATTCTTTACCGCAGAGTGTTGTGGAGGCTGGATCATTAAGTATATTCAAGGCTGAGATAGACAGATTTTTAATCAGTAAGGGAATCAAGGGTTATGGGGAAAAGGCAGGAAAGTGGAGTTGAGGATTATCAGATCAGCCATGATCTCACTGAATGGCAGAGCAAACTCGATGGGCTGAATGGCCTACTTCTGCTGCTATGTCTTTTGATCTTTTGGAAGGGAGGAGAGGAAGATGTGGTGAGGAACAGGCACCGTGATGGATTGGCAATTGTGCTTCCCAAAGTCATTCAATCTGTTGAATCTTGTTAGGCATAGACTTGGATACTGGCCACTGAGTTGAGGGGGAGAGTCTACTGTCCGCTGCCTGTAGAACTTTATCCCAGCAAGAGTCAGCCCCTTCAGTGAAAGGGAGGTGGTGGAGAAAGAGAGGGCAGGGGAGGGCGGTATCATAGGGACGCATATGCTTGTGTTATGGAATAAAGCTGGGGTGTACTTGCTAAATCCTATTGGGCAGTTGTCAGGACTCACTGAAGAAAGAAATAAGTCAGGAAAGTCTTGCATTTCTGTAGCGCCTTCCGGGACCTCAGAATGCCCCAAACCACCTTACAGTCAAGGAAGCAATTATGAAGTGTAGTCACTATTGTATGTAGGAAACACAAGCAGTCGATGTGTGCACAGCAAGCTCCCACAAACAGCCATGAAATATTAATCAGATAACCTGGCAGGGATTTTCCAGCCCCACCGTGCCAGGACCCGGGAGATTCGGCGACCCAGCCAGAAGCCCATCGACTTTCAGCAGGACCGAATGATCCCGGTGACCGGCGGGGCCGGCAAACCCCACCCTCGGTTTCAGAGATGCTGATTATTGGCCAGGACACTGGGGAGAACTCTTGTGCCAAAGTGTTTGCTGAATGCCTTGATATAGGGAAACACAGACGAAATGCTGCGGCTGCTGGAAATCTGAAACAGAAAATACTCAACAGGCCTGGCAGCATCCGCGGAGAGCGGAAGAGTTAACGTTTCAGGTTGATGACCTTTCAACAAAACTGGCAAATGTTAAACGCTTTTAAAGCAAGAGCTGAGGAAAAGAAGGTGGGGAAAGAGCAGAATTAAAGATTTGTGGTATGGTGGAGGGTGAGAGTGATTAAGTGACAAAAACTGATGATGGCACAAGGCAAAAAGAGACAAGCATAGAGATAAAAAATGGCACCAGAGGAAGTGTACACGGTTACATCAGAATAACAGAGGACAGGAGAAGCAAGGAAAATCTTGCAAAGGGAAGGGTCCCCTGGCCTGGGAATGTGGCGGACAAAAGCTTTCGTGCCGCAGTTCCCATGTGTGGCTACATTTTGAAGTTGTCACTGTGTTTGTCTTTGACATCATGGCCCTCTCCCCACAAGAGTAAAGACGCTGTCTCTTTCCAAACCTGCCTGGTGCAAGCTTTAAAAAGCAACCACGTACTTCGGGTTATAATGACGACCTTGTTTCCACCCCCCCCCCCCCCCACCCCATCCCACCCCCCCCTCCCGGCCTCACTCGCCGCAGGTTTGAAATGAGAGATGGCGCATTTCAAACACGGCACTTTAACAGGGATTAGTGCCCTCCTCATTGACCTGAATGTATGAGCGATGTGTGATCAGCGCCTGCAGGGCATCATGTAAATTCTGCAAATGTGCTACTTCCAGGAGCTGGTGTGTTGCCCGAGCAACAATCTCCAGATGTATCGGCTTTCATGAAATGCCGGGCAGTGCAGGACCATTAGGAGACTCTCACTTGACCTGCAGGACATTTCTCACAGCTTCATCTCAACTAGGTGAAGAGAATAAAGGAAGGTCAGCAAAATAGGGCGTGATATAATCATCAGATTGATCAGTGTGGGGGGGATTAAACTGTGCATGTGTTGAAAGCATTAGTAATCCTTTCGGTGCCACAGAACTCAGCCTTTGTGTTCTGTCCATGCATGTAGAGTATTTCACATGGCAGACCACAACAGCAGTTTACATTTATATAGCACCTAAACATAGTAAGATGCCCCAAGGGGCTTAGCTGGTGCGTAATCTGACACCGAGCCAGACAAGACAATATTAGGACAGGTCAATGAGTATTTTAAAGGAGGATAGAGAGGGTATAGGGAGGGGAAGGAATTCCAAAGCTTCCACCCCAGGCAGCTAAAACATGGCTGCCAATAGTGGAACAATGAAAATTGGAGGTGCGCAAGAGGACAGAATTAGGGGAGCACAAATATCTCAGGGGGCTCTGGGGCTGCAGGAGGTTACAGAGGTAGGGACGGCCAAGGTCATCGAGGCATTTGAAAACAAGGATGAGAATTTTTAAAATGGGGTGTTGCTGGACCAGGAGCCAGTGTAGGTCAATGAGCACAGAGGTGATGGGTGAATGGGATTTGGTGTGACTGTAAGAATGGAATCCTTTAAGCCCGTTTGAATACTGACCTGTAAGTGAAGATTCCTCCTTGCCTCTTTCAGCAGGCAGCGCTTGATCCAATGTACCTATCAGTTGTAACTTATACTTTGCTTGGAGACATTGTGAGTTTGACTTGTAATTTGCAGATCGTGTTGCCAGATTCCATTCTGTATGTGGGCTTTTCCAAAGGTAACGTGGAAGTGGTTGAAGGAAAGACTTGCATTTCTCCCACACTTTTCATGACTTCAGGACATACCAAAGCACTTTACAAATGAAGTACATTTTGCTGTGTCATCACTGTGAATATATGGATGAAGGGAGAGGACTGTGTTAGATGATAATGGGCGTTAGCAGTGGCTGAATCACTTTTTTGGTTATTGGTATTTATTGTCACTCCATGCAGAAAACCAAGCCTTTTGGCACTTGATTTCAACAGTAAAATGTCAGCTTGTTCCTGAAAACTAATTCCACAGGAACAATTCCTGAGCAATTTCTGTGCACGTTCACCTGCAACTCTTCCTGTGTGAGGGTAAATGAGAAATGATCTCACTGAGAATGGAAGCGAGGCAAGAAACTCTCCACTATCAGCCATTCTATTTAGTGTCTTCAGCACTGATAGGTCAGATGGTATCACAAGAGATGGCCGATGGGTGTTGCAGACAATTCGGAATGGATCATAGAGTCACTTTTAAACTTTAAGCAAAACTAATAGCCAATGCATGTCTACCTATCCTTGACCTTCTTTTCCCGTTTCAACTGTCCGAGCTGAAGCTTACACCTAAGTGCTGCTTTGAGTTCCTCTCTTGGAAGTTTGGCAGTCTCCACTTCTACAAGCTCCCTGAGTTAATCTTCTGTTTTGGCTTCTTGAATCTTATAAGCTCCCTGAGCTTATCGGCTGTGCCTAGGATTCCCTTGAGCTTTACTTAAACACCACCTTTGGTTGCAAGAGCCAGCTAGGCTCTAATGTCACTCAATCCAAGTAAAGTCCCTTGTTGGTTTAAACACTTTCTGCAAATTTACTTAAATGGCTGATTTTCCATCATTCTTACTTGCTGTTGTTTCTCCTTCTCCCTCTTACTCATTATTCAAATAGGTAGTTTTGTTATTGTTAACCCCATCCCTTATCTTTATGAAAGTGCATCACCTCCATTAGCACTCTGAAGCTTTAGTAATACCTTAAAACCTGGTTGTAACCCAGGGTTTCTAGCCCATTTTTTGTTTTAATTTCCCTTAAAACTGTTTTCAAAAGTCCGTGTTGAAATTACCAAACTCCTTCTCCTGTGATGTTGTAATGTTAGTGGACTGACATGAGGATCTTCTCACCACCTTTAAATACGCACCAACAGGTGAGATTTTCCCTTTAAGAGAGATCACAATATTGTGACACCCTTTTTAACTAGGCTCAGATGTAAAGTACAAATCGTCCTGTTCTCATTTTGCTTCAGTGCATATTTAGTTTGCGAGACATATTTGAATATTAATCCAGCTGCCACATGTGGACAAGTTAATTAATTTTGACACTGTATGGCCCTGGTGTGCACCATTCTGTGGCTTTAGTCCGGAGCTGCAGGATCATCTATCCCCTATCCCCTGACCACACAACTAACCTCTCTCACCAGGCCCCACCCCCCAACCCCCTCGACCACCCAACTAGAAACCCGGACTCCACACCACCCCCTCTGACCATCCAACTAACCCCGTACTCCCTGATCCTCCCAAACCTCCAGACACCTCCTGGCCCAGTCCCCCAACACCCAGCTTCACCACTCCCCCCCATTCCCCCCACCCCCAGCCTTCCTATCCCCTGACACCATCACCCATCCTGCCCTAGCCCCTCACGCACTTACCTTGTCTCCTGTCAATGTGGCTGGGACATTTAAACTTAACCGTCAGAGCAGGGGTGAAGCTGGGGGTTGGGGGACTGGGCCAGGAGGCATCTGGAGGTTTGGGAGGATCAGGGAGTAGGAGGTTAGCTGGGTGGTCGAGGGGGTTGGGGGGGTGGGGCCTGGTGAGAGGGGTTAGTCGTGTGGTCAGGGGACAGGGGATAAACGATCCTGTGGCTCCAGACTAAGGCATGTAAAAAGGAGCTGAGTGGCAATCTGACAGTGATTGCTACTCCACGCAAGATTTGACCCAATGTAATTCTTTATAATAAAGAAACCCATCTATCGAAGGAGTAAGGTCCTGATTGGAACAGGCCCCGCTGTCCCAATTAAAAGAAGCTGTAGGGAACCACTGACAGTGTCGGTTAGTCAGGGGGTTTGTCAGATGGTTAGGGGGTGGGGCTGTTGGTTGTGTGCTTGGGGATCGAGTATTAGTATAGTTACCCAAGAGTTAGAATTGGTTTTAATCCTTCTAACTTTTCCTAGGTAACCGTTCTGCTAAAAGTCGGAACCATCCAAAGTCTCTGACTTTAAATCGGAGTTTTGGAGGGTTCAGGTGCAGGGTAATCGCAATTCCCGAGCAGTCTTTGCCTGGGGGCCTCCAGGAGCCCTGAGCTCATCCTCAGGGGTACCTCGGGGGGAACAGCTTGGAAACAAGACCATTTGGCCCATCCAGCCCATCCTGGCATTTATACTCCACTTGAGTCTCCTCCCATCCTTCCTCATCCAATTCTGTTGGCAAAAGCCTCAATTCCCTTCTTCCTCAGATGTTAAGCACACCTATACTTTCATTTCAACCACTCAGTTCCACATTCTCACCAACTCTCTGGGTAAAGAAGTTTCTCCTGAATTCCCCATTGATGACTATTGTATAATGATGGGTTTCTAGTTTTGTTCTTCCCACAAACAGACACACCCTCTGTGTCCACACAGTTAAAATCTTTCATAATTTTAAAGACCACTATTAGGTTACCCCTCGGCCTTCCCTTTTTAGCCTTCTCATTATTCTCAAAGTCGCATCCCCCAGTTATAGAAAAGATCCCAGTGAACATGCCGTGACATTGCTGTCACTTTCAAAACAACATCAAGCACCTGCTCCAGTTGAAATGTGAACCAAAACCGAAAATGCTGGAAAAGCTCAGCAGGTCTAACAGCAGCTGCGGAGAGAGAAACACAGTTGACCTTTCGAGTCCATCTGACCCTTCTTTAGAGCTGAAATTTATACTGTTTAAGGGGGTTGGGACAGGTGGAGCTGGATAGTAGGCCAGCGATTGGTGGGGACAAAGGAAGGATTGACAAAGATGTCATGAACAAGTTTTGGTAAACATCTTGTGAAACACCAGGAGGGAAACAGAAGGTAATGAAGCTGAACAGGGCAAAGTAGACAAAGGGAAATCCTGTCGGAGAGAAGAGCAGTACTTCTTCAAGGTAAGCATTCCTGGAAGCGAAGTGGCAGTGAATTAAACGGTAAGATAAAAGCAAAATACTGCGGAAGCTGGGAATCTGAAACAAAAACCGAAAATGCTGGAAAAACTCAGCAGACCTGGCAGCGTCTGTGGAGAGGGAAACAGAGTTGACATTTCGAATTAAATGCATCTCCCCTTTAAGAGGCGCAGCCTGGCCTTAAGTTGTACAAGCTAACTTTAATTTGTGCTAAGCCTCTCACCACTTAGCGCTGGCCGTGCACTGCAATCTTTGCACTTAATAGACCGCACAACGTTCCTGCATCAGAAGCAATGGGTGCGCTGTAATCCCACATCCTGATCCTTGTGCCTGTTTTTCATCCCTGTCCAATTTTATCTACTCTTTCTTCATCAAAACAATGGCCAGTAGTAAGTGCACGTTTTAATAGCTCCGGCTGTTCGTCAAATTGCCATGCGCTTCAGCAGAGGTGTGAATAGCAGGCCATTCTTGGAAGTGAATGATATGTGTCAATACTTCATCTACACATTTTGCTTCCTCTGCACCTTCTTGCAGTTTTGGTCCCTGTGTTTAAGAAAGGATATACTAGCATTGGAGGCAGTTCAAAAGAGACTTACTAGGCTGATTCTTGGGATGAAGGGGTTGACTTATCAAGAACGGCTAAACAGGTTAGCCCTTCATTCATTAGAGTTCAGAAGAATTAGGGATTATCTTATTGAAATGTACAAGATTCTGAGAGGGCTTGACAGGGTAAATGTTGAGAAGATGTTTCCACTAGTGGGGAATCTCAAACTAGGGGACATAGTTACAGAATAAGGGGACACTCATTTAAAAGTATTTAAAGAGGAGGTCGATAGATTTTTGAAATATCAGGGAGTTGAGGGCTATGAAGAGCTGGCATGAAAGAGGAGTTGAGGCCTGGGGCAGATCAGCCATGATCTTATTAATTGGCCCATTCCTGCACCTATTTCTTATGTTCTTATGCATGCCCTATGCGGTCAAATCTAGTCAGTATTGACATGATGGGCTGAATAACCTCCTTCTGTGCTGTAACCATTCTATGATTCCATTCCATGCACTCTTTCTTATGGAACTTCTTACCTTCCTCAGTCTTGCTGCAAACCGCCCAGTGTCCGCTCCCTCTTTTACAGCGAGATCCAGTGATTGTTCAGTAAAAGGTTATTTCAACACTTCTGACATGGGCAGTAACTCTCACCCCTCTCAGGACGCATTTTATTTTGTAGCCCTATTCATTTGCAGGCTTTAATTAAATTCTGTTTCGCTTGTTCACATAACAATGTGGATTTGCCCTTAGTGAGAAAGCAATATATTGCAATTATTTCACCTTTTAAAAAAAATACCAGAGAGGTTACTAATTGTATGTGAAATGATTTGTGGTTCGGTTCAGTGGGGGATTTACTGAAAGGTTTCTGCAGTGACTCCAGACACCTGCTTCAATACCTTGTAACCCTACCCAGCTTTAAATCGAAAGCTATTGCTTGCAATTGAATAAATCAAATGTTGGTTGTGGATTCTGTTCAAGCAATGTGGGTCCCACCCGCCAGTTGGAGAACTGGTGGGAATACCGCGCCACCTCCCAATGCAGGCCCACCGCAATTAAGTGCCCACCAGGCACTTGACTGGTGAGCATCAGGCCTCCCACCCAATTAAGGACCCTGGAGGGCAGAAACCCCGATCCCTGGCCAATCAGAAGCTCACTGCTGCAGGCAGTGCCACCAGGAGCTGTGACTGCCGTCGGTAATGCACTGAGACCGCAGGATCGATGCTGGATCCTAGGACACAGGTAAGTGAGGCAGGATTAGGGTCGCAGGGAGGGGCTCACCAACGAGGATGTGGGTCGGAGGAAAGGACGGGGCTGGCTTTTAGCTGCCAGAATTTGCTGCCCAGAAACAGGCCATTTGACCCAACTGGTTGATGCTGGTTGCTATGCTCCGCACAGCCCTCCTGCCACCCTTGCTCCATCTAACCTTCACAAAATTATCCCACCTTATCAGCTGGCTTGGCATTGGTCTCACTAATAGCCCAAAGAGTGCAGAGGAGCTTAATCTCCATCCCCTTCACTACCGATTTCTCAGCCGTCTGCTGCAGGACGCTCCTGTTCAGCTGTGTAGACAAGAAGTACAAGTTATACTTATCTCTGCATATATTGCCCACCCCCCTTTGAACCGAGCATTACTGCTGTTTCTTCATGATAGTCACTTCGTAATCATTTATCACCTCTTGGAACAGCACTCTCGTTTTCAGAAGAGCGTGCTGTGTCTTTGTGATAGAAAATAGATTAGTTTTGTTTCTCAAAAGAAGATGCTATCTTCGCGTTGTTAAAAAAAAAATTCCAAAAGCAGTTGCTGGCAAAATAAAAAAAACCTTGGGGTGCCGCGGATTTGAATTTTTATTAAATCAGACATAACCGCCACTTAAAATGCAAAATTTATAAAATGACATGCAGGGACAGAAGAGAAATCAATGCAAGCCTCTGCAGAGTCCAAAAAGACACTCAGTGGATTAAGAGCGAACACAGTCTTTGTACTTGGGTGGTTTACATAGAAGCTTGGAAGATTCAAAGGCAATGCTGTGTCTTTTTTCTCCCTCCTTGAAGTTGCCACTTTAAACAAAGTTCTCCAAATCTTGTGTGTAACTCAGTGAGGCAAAGAGAAAAGGGATGAAATTTCAATCAGAGAGCAAGCTGGTAGCAACTTCTTTGCAAATTGGTTGTTTAACCAGTTCCTTTTGTAGATGCCACATCAGACTGAATTTTAATTTTAAAAAAAAGTTAATGTTTGAAAAGTTCCTCGTAGGTATCATTGCTTCATGTCCAACCGATAGAACTATCAGGAAAGACTGATCAGGCTGCGTGCGGCTCCTCTCTGTAGAAAAGCGAAGGCTGAGAGGTGACCTGATTTCGGGTTTTGAAATGGTAAAGATGGGTTTGAGGGAAATTTCCCGACTTGCCAGATCCTCCTCGGTAAAAAGTACCCTGAAATGCGCGATTTTTCACTCTGAGGGGTGGGGAGAAGGGAGGGCAGGTGCGGTTGTGGGATAGAGTTGGGCCCACCAACCCTGGTAGCAGAGCATGGACAGCCACGGGCAAGTGCTGAGGCGAGCAGGTTCTCTGGGGCTTTGTCCTAGTTGTTTTAGAAGTTGTTAGGCCCTCTAGCTCTTGCCCCTCATTCCCTCTCAACCTCTAAACAGCCCCTGGCCCCTTATACCCTCCATGCAAACTCATGCCCCCTACCAATCCACCATGGCCCCTCATACCCTCTGCACCACCTCGTAGCCACTCATCCAGTATGCAATATGGGCAGACCTCAGGAACCATGTTGTGATGATAATAAAAAGCTTCTCACAATGTAATACAGCTTTCACTCCTACATACCTGATAGTGAAAAATCTCTGATTCGTAAAAATCCATTCAAGACTTTTAAATCTCCTCAAGTAGTTAGTGTCTTATAAAAATAACCAATCAATCGGTAGCCACATCAAAGGCAGCTAATCCTTTAATAGCATCTTTAACCTCTCAACCAAACTGTGAACTCAGGAGTTCCAGTTGAGATAATTGTAGCTTTTGAAACTAAGCCAAGCATTCATAAGTTATAATAATAGCCCTTTGGGAAATTCAACAAATTGTATTGAAACTGCATGACCAGGTGCTACTATTTTTTTCTAACCTACACCTGTCAATCTATATAGTTCAGATAAGGGTTCTTTAAATCTCACTGACAGCTGCAGCCTCTATTTTTTAAAATTTGAAGAGAGGGGAATTTTAAAAAACCTTCAGAACATGACAGTTAAACAAACCTTATCTATCCTTCAAGAGCTTTTACATCTACTCCATCAAATTGTGATTCCCACATTGCAGGTTAAGGCCCTTGAAGCTGCCAAACTCAGTACTGAGTTCAAATGGCCCTCCTGAGTTCGGGTTTCCCATCTGTGTGAATCACACCCTGCTTCCTTTCCCCTACCAGCAAAAACTGGATCTGTTAGAAAGGAGAGCGAGACTTCGACATCCGGGTCAACCCACCAATTTTAAAGATCTGTGGAGACTTTGCGAAAATCCATTCCAAAATGTTTCCACTTGTGGGGTCTCCAAAACTAACAACCATGCATATAAGATAGTCATTAGTAAACCCAGTAAGGAACTCGGATTTACCTAGTGAGTGGTGAGAATGTGGAACTCCACACACAAAGGGTAGCTGATGAAGTTGCAGCCAATCTTTACTCCATCTTACATTTATTTACAGAGTGAAACATTACAAGCGTATACCTCCTAACAAACATACTGCAGTTTCAATAAGTGTCTTAAGTGCTGTAGTCTAGGTACATCCACGCTGTATAGGCACACCCATGGTGCTGCTTGGAAGGGATTGTGACCTAGCAACAGTGATATAATTCCAAGTCAGGATGATATGTGATTTGGAGGGGGAGCTTGCTCTCAAGTTGCTGATGCCTCTGCCCTTCTGGGTGGTAGAGGTCACGGATTTGGAAGATGCTGTCAAAGGGGCCTTGGTGAGTTGCTGCATCTTATAGATGGTACACACTGCTGTCACTGTGTGCCAGTGTGGAGGGAGTGAAATTGCTCTGTAGATAAATATATCAGCCTGGCAGAACAGGCCTGAGAGGCCGAATGGCCTACTCCTGTTCCTACATTCCTAATTTTCACACCGCAAGGCCCCATGACAGGTTTCCTCCGTGATATTGGTTGAGGGATAAATGTTGGATAACTCCCCTGCCCCTCTTTGAATAGTTCTGTAGGACCTTTAACATGGACATGGAGGGATTTTGGTTTAACATTTTCAAATACGAATATAGTACTTGCTCAGATTTGTCATTCTGAATTACACGCAGAAGTCCCGAAGTCGGATTTGAAATAGAATTCTCCAAATATTCAAAAGTGATTGTGCTGACACTGAGACTGCATTTCCACGTTAGAAATCCACTTTAGACAGTGCCAGCACACAAATTCACAGTGCAGCCCCTCATTTAACTATGTAGCACTTTTTGATACAAAAGATGCTCCCATTGAGTAAATACTTGGTGAGCTGTGCTACTGAGCCATTCTGAGCTGTAAGGCCCCAACCTCAGCTCACCTGCTGCTGAAACCCTCACCCATGCCTGACCAGTTTCCCACATTCTACCCTCTGTAAACTTGAGGTCATCCAAAACTCTGCTGCCAATGTCCTTACTCGCACCAGATCCCATTCACCCATCCCCATGCTTGCTGGTCTACCCCTTGTTAAGAAATGCCTGAATCTTATAATACCCGGCCTTGTTTTCAAAACCCTCCATGCCCTTCCCATTTCCTATCTCTGTAATTCCCTCCAGCCCTATAACCAATGTTCTTGTTAAGCTTCTTGGGTGCTTCACCATGCAGCTGCCTAGAAGGTGCAGCACAGGCCTTGTCCCGTGATATATACCGAGCGTGTGTAACTGCAAGATAATGTAAAGGAATTGTGCATTGAAAAAAATCTGGCAGCGCAGAACCAAATAAATTTTAAAGCTAACATTGCCAGCAACCCACACCCGCTCCACCTCCACCAGTTCTGGCCTGTTGAACATTCCCAATTTTAATGACAGCATTATTGGTGGCTGTGCATTCAGCTGGCTAGGCCTGAAACTCTGGAATTCCCATAACCTCCTGACCTCTCCCTCTTCCTTAATGTCCTTTAGGGAAGGAAATCTGCCATCCTTACCTGGTCTGGTCTACATGTGACTCGACCCACAACAATGTGTTCGACTCTTAAATGCCCTCTGAACTAGGGCAACTAGGGATAGGTAATAAGTGCTGGGCTGGCCAGCGACGCCTACATCCCATGAACGAATTGAAAAAAAAGCACGCACCTTAAAGCTTACTTCTTTGACCAAGATTTTGGCCATCTATGTTAATATCTACTTATTTGGCTCGGTGTCAAATTTTGTTTGATAGTGCTCCTTTGGAGCACCTTAGGACATTTTACCACATTAAAGCGCCATCTCTAAATGCAAGCTGTTGGAGGAGGGGATGCTCATGGAGCCTCGTCCGCCTGTTAGTTACTCATCACCATTCAGGGCTGGGTGTGGCAGGGTTGCAGCATGACATAGAATAGCAGATAACCCAATTAATGGACCAATAAATCTCAGATTGCAACTTTATCACCCGTTTTCCTCTCAACAACAACAGCCTGTATTTCTATAGTGTGCTTAACATAACAAACCACTCCAAGAAATCACAGAACCATACGACGTAGAATGAGGACATTTGTCCTGCTGTGCCTATCCTAGCTCTCGGAAAGAGTGACATGATTCGTCCCAATCGCTTTGCTCTTTTCCAGCAGCACTGCAATTTTTTTCTTTCCAAGTATTTGTCAAATTTTCTTCTTGAAAGTTACTATTGAATCAACTTCCACCATCCTTTTGGGCAGCGCATCCCAGATGATAACAGCTTGGTGCATAAAAAAAAATCTTCTCATTCTCCACCCCCCCCCCCCCAACCCTTGTTCTTTTGCCAATTATGTTAAATCTGCATCCTCTGGTTCACAACCCTTGTGCCACTGGAAACAGTTTCCCCCTACTGACACCATCAAAAGCTTCTGTTAAATAATATTCTCTGCTGTAAGAAGAAGAATCGCAGCTTCTTATCTTTAGCTACCTTAACATTGCCCATGACAAACTGGAGTCTTTTGAAAAGCATCACACCCTCCTGTGCTGGGGCCTCAATTCAGGCTGTTAGGTTACTGGCAAACAGTAATATGTAGTCAGTGCATGTAATTGGGAAGTGACTGCTGACTACTCCCAGTCACTGACATGACCCGCTCCCAACAGAGCATAATATTAGTCGAAGTCAAAACATCAGCAGAAGACCCTATGCCCCGCATGGTGAATATTTTTGTTCTGCAATGTGTGGAATATTTAATAAACTGTGCAATAAAATGGATTGTGAATGATTACTCACTTAGATTTCCTGACTGTTGGGGATAATTGATCAAGCTGTGACCTTTAAGAGGAAAAAAATATTGCCCCAAATCAATGCACTGGCATACACTTCCATAACCTTTATGGCAACAATTTATCACTGTAGCCTAAACAACAACATATATTTGTATAATGAAATCCACCGGCCAGTTAATGATTGTGGAACTGAAACAAAAAGGAACCGTGTTGGTTGATATTGGGGCCATTAATTAAATGAGTATCATTCCAGAATCAAAGCAATGGCATAAGTTTTCAGAAACACGACAGTCTTAAAGGTTAGTTGTGGAGGTTTTGTTAAAGGAGTTATAAACCGCCATTAAAATCAATAAGCCTTGAGCAGTTTTATGCTGTGATTGCAGTCATTTTGAAAATTTGATCATTTACAACCCTTAGCAGAGCTACCATTTTGGAATCAAATCCCTGAACCAGAAAACTATCCCAGTATTTGCTAAGGTATGGAGGTAGCACATGTTCACCTTTTTAAAGAGGTGCATTGCCATTCGAAAATGTTTGACAGACAGATGCAAGTAAGTTTGCACAGTGGAGTGGACCTGTGGAGGAGTGGGTTCCACTAAAACTAGTTTAATGTGGGAGGTATCTAATCTAAATGAAGAGAGGACTGAAGATCATTGGGTTTAAGGAGTGATCAAATGCCCCATGATGAGATGACATTTTAACTGTGCTGCTGGATTTGAGTTGGAAGTAAAGGTTGTGTAGTGGAGATATATGAATCAATGAGCAGATAGTTTGAATTTTTGTTTCAATACCCTTTGGAGATCAGGGAATGCTTGTGCAGAATATTCCCTCAGGACATTGTGTAAGCCAGGATGGGTCCATGAGAGTGCAGAGTTGATATGGACTGCAGAAGGAATGAGCTGGTTGACCTGACTGGCTGAGCTGTCCTGTCCTTTCACATAAGCATTTTGTTTGTTACCTGTAGTATAACAGGATGATATATATGAAGTTGAAAACTATTTTTGCATTGTCAATCCTGTGTTGAAGGGTTAATTTTCTGTATCTTCTCCATTCCTTGGACAGTCCCTCTATAAAACAACTATGGACACACACAGCATAAAGAATGAGATTTGTAAACTCCCCCTGTAAGTATTAATTTCGTCAGGTCAGATGCGTGTTTTTAATTATCTGCTCTTGCGATGTGGTAATGTTGGCAAGGCTGTGCTCATTGCCCATTTCTAATTGTCATCAGGAAAAGGTTGTTGTCCTTATCCTGAAATTTATGCAATGGTGTTAAGAAGGTAACTCCAGGATATTGAGTCAGTGACAATGAAGGCATGGTGAAATATGTCCTAGTCAGGGGTCGGTATATGACTTGGAGAGGAACTTGGTGTTCCCATGTTCTAGAGGGCAGAGAGTAGGGATGTGCTGTTGAATTAACCTTGGTGAGTTGCTGCCGTACATCCCAGTAGGTGACATAAACTGCAGCCACAGTGCAATGGTGGTGTAAGGAATGGATATGGAGTCCAGTGATAGGGACACTGATCAAGAATACTGCTTTCACCTGGATAGGCTGGAGCTTCTTGAGTGTTGTTGAGGCTGCAGATGAGTGGGGAGTATTTGATCACCAGACATGATTTGAACCTTGTAGATAATGGAGAATCTTCAACTGGTTAGCAGGTGAGGCAGTCATCGCAGAGTACTTAGAATGTATCATGATCATCTAGCCATATTTGTAAAAATGACTGACTAAGTTTAACTTCTGGTCAGTGGCAATGCCCCAAAAATCATGATGGTGGAAAACTTGCTGATGGTGTTGCCGTTGAAGGCCAAAGGTACTTGATTGGAATTCTTCTTTTTCAAGATGGTTACTGCACTGTAGTGTGAATGCTACCTGCTAGTTGCCAGCCCAAATTTAAATGTTGTCCAGCCATTACATTGGGCTGCTTCATTATTGTAGTTATGAACAGAATTGAACACTGGGTGACCATCAGCAGTCAACCCCATTCCTGACTTTATGATGGAGGATGGCCATTGATGAAACTGCTAGAAATAGAGGACCTTCCCTGAGGAACTCTAGAGCAATGACCTGGACTGTGGTGACAAGCCTCTACGATAGCCATTTTCCTTTGTGTTAGGTATGACTCTAGCCATCAGATTATTTTCCCTTTGACCTCTCCCCCTCAATCCCCCCACATCCATTGACCTCAATTTTTTCTGGCATTCTTTGGTGCCACACTTGATTAACTGTTGCATTGATGGTGAGAGCAGTTACTCCTGCCTCCCCTCTGGTACTCACCTCTTCCACTCATCTCTGGGTCAAGGCTGTGATGAGGTCTGGAATCAAATGGTTCTGGATGAGTGTTGGAGGAGCAGGTCGGTACTTGCCAAGATCTCTCTGCTCAGCAGAGTGTTGACTGTAAATGTAAATAGCCAGCTCCAATGATGCTTACTGCTGGCTGCCATTTTTCTGGCCTACCTTGACAGGCTGAGAACTCGGCCCATGTAGCCCAGATATCCAAGATCACAAATGCCAGGCACTTAGTAAACATATAGATTTAATACCTTGCTGACAGGAATTCTCTGTAAAGCTCTCAGCACCTTCCATTTCATTGTGGTCAAAAACATAAAGCCACATTCCTATGAATTAGTGTGTTTACAAACCAGTTGTTGACTGTAGATTGATTCCTGGGATGAGAGGACTGTTCTATGAGTTTTCTTGAGCGTTTAGAAGGATGAGTGGTGATCTCATTACACCACATAACATTCCAGAGGGTAGATGTTGAGAGGCTGTCCCCCTGGTTAGAGAAGCTAGGACAAGGATTCGTAGTCTCAGGATAAGGGATTGGCAATTTCGGGCTGAGATGAGGAGAAATGCTTCATTCAGAGGATTGTGAATCTGTGTATTTGTGAATCTTCTCCAAAGAGCCATGGATGCTCTTATTGAGTGTATTCAAAATAGAGGTCTATAGATTCTTGAGCCTCGAAGGCAATCAGCGGATATGGGGACAGGGCTGGAAAATGGAGTTGATGTAAAAGTTCAGCCATGATCTTTTTGAAGATGGAGTAGACTTGAGGTGTTGAATGGCCCACTTCTGCTATTTATGTTCTTGTTTATGACACAACCCCAGGGGAGTACTTCCTGCACATGCTCAGTTGCAGTTTCAGTGTCAGGGTCACCTGACAGTATTAAAACAAACAAGTTGGTTTGACACAGACTAACAGTATAGCTCAAATTATCCATTTTTTAGGAACACACTCCACTTGCCTGGATGAGTGCAGTTCCAACAACACTCAAGAAGCTTGACACCATCCAGGACGAAGCAGCCCGCTTGATTGGCACCCCATTCACCACCTTCAACATCCACTCCCTTCATCACTGACAGTGGCAGCAGTGTGTACCATCTACAAGATGCACTGCAGCAACTCACCAAGGCTCCTTCGAAAGCACCTTCCAAACCCTCTACCACCTAGAAGGACAAGGGCAGCAGATGCATGGGAACACCACCACCTACAAGTTCCCTCCCAAGTCTCATACCATCCTGATTTGGAAATACATCGCCGTTCTCACTGTCACTGGGTCAAAATCCTGGAACTGCCTCCCTAACAGCACCGAGGGTGTAGCTACACCACATGGACTGTGGTTGTTCAAGAAGGTGGCTCACCACCACCTTCTTGAGAACAATTAGGGATGGGCAGTAAAATTGCTGGCTTAGCCAGCGATGCCCCCATCCCATGAAAGAATAAAAAGGTCTTAACCAATTGCGAGTTCTTGTGTTTAGACAATGACACATGCGCAGTTTTTTTTGTCAGTGAAGGAAGTCATGAGCAACAGCTCTCTTGCACACTCCAGAATGAATTCCATAATGAAATACAAAAGGTTAAGTATATTGATGTCCCTAGATTTGTCAAGCAAAGGCAAGGGGAAAAGAAGGTTTCCTTTAAGGTCTTATTGCAGAACATGCAACACTGGCACCGATTGTAATACAGAATTCTATTAACAGACTCTAGTTCAAGGCGTGTCATGGATGTTCCCCGACTTCAGTTTTGCTTGGCTGGTTGATGAAGCAAAGAAAAACACTCCACTAGAACTGGACTTCCTGAAAGAGGGCCACAATACAGAGGAGGTGGCTAACATGCTCAAGCACTTTCACTTTCTTAAGGTATGAATTTTAGAGCTATATTAGGTCTCCAACCTAAATGTAGTTGGCACTAATTGGGAAATGCCCCATCAGCCACAAAGGATCTTTTTATTTATATAAAACCCTACTTCGTTTTGTCACCATTTTGCTGCCTTTACTCTGAAAGTGAGCCATTTGTGGGCTGCTCCCTATGGAATTAAAACAGAAAAGGATTATTTGGTAAAGTGATAAAGTTATCTGCTGAAACATTCCACGTTTGAAGTACAGGCCAGGCCGCGGGATTGTGCTTCTGTTACACGATAATGGGTATCGAAATAAGAGGATAGAGCAGATGAATACATGGCTGGAGAGATGGTGCAGGACATTGGGATCGATTCTGGGGGAAGCAGGACTGGTACTGGGCCAGATGGGAACGTGCACCAGAATGGAGCTGGCAGGGCGGTTTGCTGGTGCTATTTAGAAGGTTTTAGATGAACTTGGCAGGGTGATGGGAACCAGAATGTAGCATTAGAAAAGAGTAACAAGATGCACAAAGGATTGGAAGAGACTGATTACAAAATAGTAAGGTATTACATAGGGTCAGAGTAAGGGAATGCAATACAATCTAAATTAGGTTTATAGTCCATGTATGTAAATGCATGAAGCGTGATAAATCAGGTTGGTGATCTGTAGGCACAAATAGCCACATGGGAGTATGATGTCATAGGCAGAGATCTAGCTAAAAAAAGGGCAGCACTATATATTCCTGAATACAAGTTGTTCTTGAAAGATAGGAATGGTTTGTGGGGATGGCACCATTGATTCAGGAGAATATAACAGTGCTGGAGAGAGAGAGAGCTGTCCTGGCTGGTGGGTGGGGGGAGAGGGTGGGGGGGGGCGTTGGTGGTGGCTGCTGCAAATGGCCTCCTTCTGTTCTGCAACCATTCAATGATTGACACTGTAATTTAAAACTGGTAAAATAGTTTTGTGTTAGCTCCAAACGGCTATTGTATCACCCGTCGACTATTGAATGAACCCAGGTCTTTATTCAAAATGCCTCTGCTTAAAATACATTTCTCAGAAGAGTAGCAATCCCAGCAGAGCAGTCCTGAGTGAGGAAATATTGGGAATGAGATTTAGAAGCGTAGTTTTCACTGATGCCTCTATATTCCCAACAGTTTCTCCACATCTATCCTTTTATATCTCTTGATTCTCACTCCTGATCCTCATTTGATTCCTTGGCCTCTCTCTCCTGAAGTTTTTTTTTGTCCATTTAGTTTGCTTCAGTCTCTCCGCTCACTCTGCACAGCCATCCTACAGCAGCATGCCTCTATTGCCGTGAGAATCCCTAAAACCTGTTTCATACTTTTGATCTAGAAAATATATTGTACTCGTGCTTCGTACAGCACTGGTCAATTTTAATTTATTCAAAATCAATTTTGCCATCTGGAAAATTAAATTACCTCATGAAACTGGAATCCACTTGCAGCGTGACCTCTGAACTGTAACCAAAAATGGAACCATTTTGTGAATGTGGGGAACTACTTTAAATCATTTGTTTTTTTTTAATTTCCGTCTGCTTCTCACAATGGGGCTGGGAATAAAAACTGAGTTTTTAATGATGATTCATTTTATTAACCGTTTGCTTCCTTCAAGTGGTTTGCCTTGCCAGGCCTGACACCTGAGTCTTCCAATTTTTCAAACAGCTGGTTCAAGCTCTATATTGTCTTTTACTTCATTCCCACACTGCCTCTACCAGGAGGCATCTCCCCCACACCACCCCCCTCTGCATCCACCTGTTCCTAGGCCTCAGTGCAGAGGAAAGAGACTTCCTAATGACCAGTTTCAACACATTAACGATGAAGACATTTGATAACACAGTCGGCTTGTATAACACAGCCTGTGCATTAATAAAGTCAGGGGCCAATATTTCAGGAGCTGCAAAAGTCTCTTGTTTGGCTGCTGGATTCCAGAAGATATTGATGCTGATCTGTCCTGTTCCTCAATCCCAAAGGTCCCTAAAATTCATTGGGAACTGTCAACCAGTCGTGTCCTGACCATGGAGTTTATGGAAGGCGGTCAAGTAAATGACAGAGAGTACATGAAGAAAAATGGCATTGACGTGAATGAGGTAAGGACTAGTTGGGTCACGTAGCTTGAAGGGAGGGAACTTGATCTGCTTTTTATTTTCCATGATTAGCGGTGTGGATTATTACCTTTTAATTGTTCTACACGTTTCCAGATGATTGTGGTGCTTAATGTGTATTTAACAGTGGGTGTTCTGCATTATTCCTTCTGCTTTTCTTACAGTCATGTGGGTGAAGAAAAACGATCCTTTATTCATTTTTCAAGCATTGAAAGGAGTGGATCAGAAATTTGTTCGCGTTAGTTTTTTAAAAAAAAAATTTACTTCCCTTCTTTTGAATCTGTTTTAAGGTAGAGCGGGAGCTCGCAGCCACATTCAGGTATGTAGGCAGCTAGCGGGCCTACGAACCTTGATGGGGAAGGTTCCCCCCTCTCCAATGTGCTTCTGGACCCTGTGTAGTTCTGCCCTGGGATCAGTAATCTATAAGATCTACCCCCAGGGTCTTTGTGCAACAGTTTGGCGTGCTGATTTCTTTGCATTTTTATAGTGCCTTTCACACAGTGTAATGTACCAAGGTGCTTCACAGGAATGGAAGCAGGCACAATTCAACACTAAGCTACATATAGATATTTGAGCAAATGACTAAAGATATGACCAGATGGGTTTTAGAGAGCATTTAGAGGAGAGAGAGGGAGCAAATGGAGAGTAATAGGATAGACAAAAGCCATTTGCCCTTTTTGCTACATCTAAATGTGGATTATGCTTCAAACACAAAGTGCTTTGGAACATTTTACTATATAAATTAAAGTTGTTCCTGCTCAGTCTCATTTGCAGCACCATATTGCGTATTTAGCACAACGCCCAAAATCTCCTGAAGGACCTGATCAATCACAGCCCTAGGCTGGAAACCCTACCACGAGTTGCAGAGAGAGAGAGAGAGAGTTCAGTTACCTGGCATCTTAGGAAAAGACTGACACTCAATGTGCAATTAGCGCAAGTAGGGTTCTTAGCCCTGGCTGAATGTATCACTGGAGTTTTCATCACATGACCTTCTGCCTCCATCTGCCCCATTCATGGTATGTTAATTGCATTGTTAAGATAAAAACAAAAATAAAAATACCTGGAAAATCTCAGCAGGTCTGACAGCGTCTGCGGAGAGGAATACAGTTAACATATCAAGTCCGTATGACTCTTCAACAGAATGTGCTTCTGTTCTGTTCATTTCTGTTGAAGAGTCGTACAGACTCGAAATATTAACTGTATTCCTCTCCGCAGATGCTGTCAGACCTGCTGAGTTTTTCCAGGTATTTTTATTTTTGTTTTTGTTTTGGATTTCCAGCATCCGCAGTTTTTTGCTTTTAACATTGTTAAGATACTCAGGTGAAGGCTTTTGTTTAATTAAGTACCTGGAGCACATATAAAGAGAGACCACTGGGACACAGGGGTAATAGGTAGGAAGCAGTCATATGTAATGCTGCATTCTGTAAATAAACCTATTATCAAGAAAGTATTCATGTCTAGTTTCATACTTCACCAACTGGCTTGGGATTGAATTGACATGCCCTTCCCCCATGCTCTCCTCATTGGTCACTGAACATGTCCATCCTTGCAGTGCCTCGCTTGCCCCCATCCAATTAAAAAGCGGAAATGACTCTTCGTGGGGTGAATTTTGCCTGTCAGTAAAACAGCCTTTTTGCCCAGATGCAGTATTTTTACAACTAATAAACAGAAATGTTCAACAAAAATTAAACACACAATTTTACCTTAGTGCTCCGTTGATTTTTATTTTAACGGAGTTTCTTATAGCAGAGTTTTGAGGATTTTTAAAAAATTCCAGGATACTCCAGGCCAATTCTGGAGGGTTGGCAACCCTAAGCATGACTCTGGTTGTGGAAATAACAAGCGTTAGAAATCATATTTGCTCCTCACTCATAAAAACAGAGGGAGAGTTGGAGCCAGAGACTGGAAAGGCAATGATGCTTTTAAAAACTGTGATGTGAAAGCTATCTACAATTTTCTTTGCTCAAAGCTCTTCCAGATATAGAACAAGAATTCAAATTCCAAGATACATTTGTCTACGTTTTGAGGTTCAAATGTATTAGAAACCTTCCTTGTGAATTTCTGATGTTGTCCAAATTCCTCAGTTAGGTCACAAACTAGTAATTAGCCCCTGACATCTAAGATTGAATAGATAATGTCCTATGGGGATTGAATGGGCCAGTGGATTAGTGCTTAGTGCTTATGTTACTAGACCATTAATGCACAGGCCGAGATTAGAAATTCAGTCATTGTGGGTTCAACTCCCACCATTGCAGTTTGAAATTTCGAAAAAAATATAGAAAATGCTGGAAATACTCAGTAGGTCAGGCAGCATCTCTGGAGAGCTAATGTTTCAGGACAATGACCTTTCATCAGAACATGAAGATTTTGAAGTCAGTTTAAAAAAATCTGGGAATTAAAAAAAGGCTGGTATCAGTAAAAATGACCATAAAGTTCTCCTTAACCTTACCATGGTCATATAGTCCACTATCAACATCCTGAGTGTCACATTGACCCGAAAATGAACTGGACCAGCTTCAAAGATAATGTGGCTTCGAGAGCAGAGCAGAGGTTGGATATTCTGTGGCTTGCTCCAAAGCCTTTCCACCATTGACAAGGCAGGAGTGTGACAGAATTTTGTTACGGCCAGATGAGGAGGTGTGAACTGGCTCCCCTCGATTCAGCCTCCTCTATTGGCCACAACAAAGGTTTTCACATTTCTTTTCCCCGTGGATGCCCTTTTCCAAACCCCAATGTATCTTTTACTATCTAGGCAGTGAACAATAAGGAGCCAATCACGAGGTTTCCTTGAGTTGAAGAAAGAACTGTTAGCTACTAAACCCGAGGGGGAAATATTTTTTAAAAGATGCAATGTTACACACACACAAGCATCAAAAGTAAGGAAAGTTAGAGTCTAAATAAAAAATTAAAAGAACATACAGTTAAGTCCTTTGCTTGTCCTTAGGATAAAGATTGTTGAATGTTGCGATTGTTTAAGTTAGCTGGTTCCTTTAAAATCCCGGAGTTGAATTGAAGTCCATGCAACAGCATTTGCTGGAGACAATTTCCCTTTTTTTAATCCGTCTTCCAAAAACCAGTGAGTTTCTCCTGAGGTTCTTCCTCATGGACATTCACTATCTGTTGTGCTGGAATTTTAGACTATAGAAATAGGGCCTTAACTTAAGAGCGAGAGGAGAGACAGATTCCTTACTGCTCCATTAGCAGCTTCTGAAGACTCGTCTCTTGTGAGTTTTTTCAGCTGTACATCAAGAGATTTCAAAATGGTTTCTTGAGTCATATAACCACCTTCTTCCACAATGATTTCATAAAGGACTTGTTTATCTGGTGTCTCAATCTGGCTTTCCTTCTATGGCTCATTAGCTTCTGAAGGAGTCGTGATCTATTATGATGACCCTGTTCCAAGTAGCTATTATCTTGGTAGACTCTTGGTCTCCACTGGAGAGGTGAGCTTATAAAGATACAAATGAAATGCCCCATTCCTTTCAATAGTTCCTTTTTGAAATGGACCTTGACACCTCCAAGTGTGAAATTCCATGAGCAATGTGTCAGGGCATATCTGCAGTGCAATCCATTTCGTAACTTTCCAGAAATGGTCAACTTATAATTCCAGACATCAGGTGACTCATGGCAGCCATCTTTAGTCAGTGTCCTTTGTCTTTAAAAAAGGGGTCCTTTTTAAACAGTCCGTCATGCGTTTGGTTAGCTGGTGAAGTTATAGGTAGCTATAGCTCGGTTACAATTTCCCATTGTCATGACAATATCTCCACTTACTTGGATGAGCACAACTCCGCTAACATTCAAGAAACTCATTACCATCCGAACAAAACAGTCCTTGTGTTTGGCACCCATTCACCACCTTAAACATACACTCCCTGCACCATCAGCTCAATGTTGCTCCAGTGTGTACCATATACAAGATAGACTATAGCAACCCTCCAAGGCTCGAGTATTGCTGAAAAAAGAGGCATGTTATTCTTGCGAGTATCCTGATGAGTGCAAGATGAAAAGTTTAGACGTGTCTCTTTGTTCAGCAATACTCAAGTTCTGTATTGCCAAATGACTATCTCCAAGACTCCTTAGCACTTTCCATAGCTCTGACCTCTACCACCTAGGGCAGCAGGTCAGTGGGAACATTATCACCTCCAAGTTCTCTGCCAAGTTACATTCATCCCAACTTGGAACTATATTGCCGTTCCTTCACTGTCACTGGGTCAAAATCTTGGAACTCTCTCCCTAACAGCGTTGTGGACTGTAGCTGTTCAAGAAGGTGGCTCACCACCACCTCAAGGCCAATTAGGGATTGGCAATAAAGGTTGGCTTACCCAGTGATGAATGGATAAATGAAAGAAGAACTGTCAGGCTGTTGTAATTGTAAAAATCCAACTGTTTCATTAATGTCCTTTTAAGGAAGGAAACTTACTGTCCTTACCTGATCTGGCCTGTACGTGACTCCAAATACACAGCATTGCAGTTGACTCTTAAGTGCCCTCTGAAGTGGCCTTTCAAACTGCTCAAATGTATCAAATCACCCAAGGAACCATTTCTCATGGAATCTCAGGATGGACAATAACAACATAGTTATTTAAATGGGCAATTACTGGCTACTGACCAGGATTGAGCCTGGAGCTGAATCTTGCAGTGCCACTTTGTGCTGTGTATGAAACATGTCATTATTTCACCCAAGTCCTGCTCTAATCGTTGTGCTGAAGGATAAGACTCAAGTTGAGATTCAATGCACGGAAGATTCAGCCAAACAGCCGCCGAGGATTAAAATGGTTTTTATTATTTAGATGTACCGCACTAAAATAATAAATTCTCTTCGATCCTTTTAGCGAAGGAGACACTTCCTTACTTGTAAGTGCACCTAATAAGATTTCACTTGCAGTAAGAGTGCATCAATGTAAATTGAACTTGACATCCCCAACCGGCACGCAAGACAGTAGCTGTTTGCTTAATGTATAGTGTGTATAATTTAGCAGGCAGATTGTGATCTGTTGCGACTGCTTCCCAGTTTTATTTCACAAATACAGTTTCATTTTGCGAAGGGAGCATTGGAGGTTTAAATGCATTCACTGTAAGTTGCAACTTTCATAGATTTCATCTAAGATGCTATCCAGTAAACATACAGCTTGACCTCCAGCTGTTTGACTGCTTGTGGAATTTATATTGTGCATGAATATGGCTGTCACAATTAATTTTTTTAAAAATTGTTGATTTCTGTGGATTTGACTTCAGTTTTACACAAAAAATGTAGAGGTTATTATTGACCATATTAGTCAATGGACACTTCAACAACAGATACAGCCTTTTCAGTTTTTTAAAAATAAATACTTTTATCCCATTGTTAAATTAATGGACGGTAAAGGTCCTAAAAGAAAAAAAAGGCATGTATTTCAATAGCACCTTTCACAACTTCAGAGCACCCCAAAATCCTTGACAGACAATTATCTTTTTTTCAATGCAGTCACTGTTTTAATGTAGGAAACACAGCAGCCTAAACGTAAACACAAACGGCAACAACAACCAGATCATTTGTTTTCTAGTGATCTTGGCTGAAGGATGAATATTGGCCGAGCTCCTGTCAGAGCAGGATGCATTTGCAGCACCCCTGACAGTGTGGCACTGCCTCAATACTGCACTGAAGTAAAAGCCAAAATTTGTGTTCAGGCCTCTGAAGTGGGGATGGAACCCACAACCTTCTGATTCAGAGGCAAGAGTGCTGCTCACTGAGCCACAGCTGATACTTTAGGTGTTAGTCCACTAACATCGATAACATTGCTCTGTTATTTTTTAAAAATCTTTTTTTATGCCATGCTAAAATTTCAGTTGAATGCATGGCTGTGGATCTTTTTGTGAGGTTGTGTAAGGTGATGTACCCATCAGGTAGAGTCTACTGACAGTGCTTAATACAGACTTTTAAGGATTATCATTAAATCTTTACGAATGTATATTAATCTGCTGAGATTAGTCTCACTGTTTGACTTTCCTGACATTTAATCGTTGTATGGTTGAGTTTCAAAGTAAGTGCCACCCCCTGTATAGTGCAAGCTTCACTCTCTTGCTTGTGCTTCAGTAATATAAACCCTAACACGTTGACTAATGATTTTGCTGTAAAGTCCTTGGCTAGTGAAGGTGTCCAGGCGATAAACAGCATGCAGCTGGAGGCAGCTTTGAGCAAAATCTTATCTTGCTTAAAATTTACAGTAGCTTTTCCCTCTCTTGGGCTGGCGAAGGCGCAGGGATGGTTAATTGAAAGATTGGAAATGCATGAGAGGATTGACAGCAGCCGAGAAATGGAAAGACAGGTTAACGTTTCATTTGGGCACCCATCAGCGGATCCCCGCTGCGTCTTTCTGGCATTTTTTTTCTATTCCAGTGTTTTTCATTTTATCTTAACTAAAATATTCAATTGATCATGGAAGGCTGGACACGTAATTCCATGGGACTTTCAACAAGCTCTTCAGGGGAGGATGGGAAGAGGGGATCTCAGATTGCAGTCATTGCAAGTATCCTCCCCTGGAAATAAAGTTTATGCCTCAACCTGTGCCCATTTTGCATTCATTCTGAAAGGCAACAATGTCACTGTTAGAAAAGCAGGACTGAATAAAGTTCAGGGAAACTAGCAGTGCTTAGAGTAAGGGCTAGACTCTAGCAAGAAAAAATAAAAGAGCTTGCATTTATATAGTGCCTTTCACCACCTCAGGGCACTTACAGCTAAATACGTACTTTTGAAGTACGATCATTGTGAAGGGTGATCTTTCTCTCTGACGACACTCACCTTCAGTATGTGACAGTTGTTCATAGTTGTAAGGTGGGGAAATGTGGCAGACAATTTGTGTACGCCATGCATGCGCAGTTGTACTGTTTTGCTCCACGACATCATTGCAAGCGACGGAGTAGGCAGTGGCCAAGAACAGAGATGCTCATTAAACAGTTGTTAAAGACAGTGATTAGAATAAGCCTCACCTTTTCTGAGTTGGTACGGTGAAGGTAGGGGAAGCCTTTGATCCACCCGGTGATGGCCGCAATCCCGGGTTACAACCTCCACATTCCATGTTTGCAGCTTCTTCTGGTTGGATCTTATTCGGACCCTGAAGCCGTTCGCCCAGTTTCTGAGACCTGCGGTGGGCAGACAGTCGTGTGCAGCCTCCCCGCAGTTTCTGAATCTCCTGCTCTGGAACCTCTTCTCCTTAACCCTGGCCTGTCACCAGGAGAAAACCCTGGAGCCACCCGGAGGGTGGATCAGAAACCTCCCCATTCCAATCGCTGGAAACTGTGGGGAAATGTCAGATGAACGAAATGCCAGATGGAATGAATACAAACAAAACTGAACTATAAAGGGAGAGAGGCTGTGAATGTTTCCTGCAAATTATATCATTGGTGTTGGCAACCATCTTGCACGGCCATTTTTTTTTTATGCGTTCATGGGATGTGGGCATCACTGGTTAGGCCAGCATTTATTACCCATTCCTAATTGCCCTCATTTCATGGTCTTCGTCAGACTTTTAATTCCAGATTTTGTATTGAGTTCAAATTTCACAATCTGCTGTGGTGAGATTGAAACCCGGGTCCCCAGAGCATTAACCCGGATCTCTGGAATACTAGTTGAGTGACAATACCACTATGCCATCACCTCCTCCACCATTGGTCAGAGACACAGTGGTTTGTATATATTGTACATTGTGTACATTGAGATAAATAAGTGATGATAGTTGAGAGATAAATATTGGCCAGGTTTGTTTTGTTGTAAAAGGACTTAATGCACCACGGCACACTTTTTTGAGTAAATGTACTCTATTTAAATAATTTGGTGTATTTGTTCCTCTTTGACCAAGGTGAAGTTGTTGGCTTCTGTTCAGCATCTGTTCTGGGCAAGGGCCTTTCACCTTTGAGACCCAGATAAAGACTCGACAGATGTAGAAGAGTGATCTTTCTCTCTGACGACACTCACCTTCAGTATGTGACAGTTGTTCATAGTTTCAATTCACTTCCCTCTAGACGTGTGTCAGCTGTGGAAAATCCTCGAAATATTTGCACTTCATTTCGTTAACTCGCTCAGAAGGAGGTTGGGGAAGGAGCAAATGGTGAAAGGTGCCGTCATACAAGTTCAAGTGGTGGGATGGTGGATTGTGGAGGCGGTGCAGGATGAGGGAATTATTTCAGAAGCAATAACCAAGGAACCTAGACAGTAAAACTGCTTTATCTGATCCTGTCTCTGGGAATGAATTCCTGTTGGGTTTCTGACATTATAACAGTATTTCAACAGTACTTCATTGACTGTAAGGCAGTTTGAGGTGTCCTGAGGTTGTGAAAGGGGCTATAGAAATGCATACCGCTTCCTTTTTTCCCCTATTTAATCTATATGAGGTTCTTCCCATCAAGGAACAGTAACATCAACGCAAACTTTCTTTGTCTATTAATATCGCAATGAGAAAGACCAACCTTTCGTTGGGTGGCATTATACACTTAGTCTTCAAGACTTCAGAAAATCTAAAGCTCCATATTGGTGATCAACAGGAATAGAAGGTATGGTGTTGGACAAAGAATTGGCTTGAAATCAGAGGTTAGCCATGAACAGAAACAGGAAAGAAGTTATAAGCAGGATACCTTTGCAGTCAGTTCTTTTACCAGGATAGGGATTAGATCAAAATAGGATCAAAATAGGCAGGGATAATGGTGAAGAACAATGAAACCAGATTGAGGAGAGTTTGAAGCAAAAGATTCTGGAAATCTGACACCAAAACAGTAAAAGCACAGAAGGTCAGTCAGCAACTGGACAGTGAAAAAAGCAAGTCAGTGGGGGTCATCTTAACCCCTAAGAATGGGTGGGTTTGGATGGGATGAGAAGTAAAAATTCTAAAACGTTCAAATCTGCCTCAAACCCGCCCACTCCCATTCTTAATAGATGGAACAAGGCTGCACGTGTCTAATCCACACTCAGGAGTCAGGCAGGCTGATAACAGCTTTTAAGAAGGCAGTATGCCTTAATTTTTACCGGCTTTTTTATTTTTAATCCATTTCACCTGGGTTTCTTTGACCGCAGGAAACCCAACAGGTAAAAGGAGGTAAGAAGGGCCGGATGCTTCTGGTAGTCTTATTGATACCTTCCATAGGCACCAGTTTCATATCATCCTATGTAGTGACTATAATTGCTGAAAGGGTTTTCTAAAGTATATTTTTAAAAAAATCACCCTCTTTTGTTTTAGCATTGCATGCATTATAAAGCCACTCTTTGCTTTAGACAAAGGGTCACCTAATCCTTTTGTCCTGATAGCATAGGGGAAATAGCTGGCTAGCTGTTCTAATAAACTGTACTTTATCCCATATGAGCATGAAGGACTATGTACATCAGTAAAGTGAAGTCTATGTTCCATTTCTTATTCATAAGGGGCAGGACAGAAAGATGGGTGGTAAGTGTCTTTACAGCACTGGGCTTAGAGGAGCAGGGTCTTTTCCCCCTTCAGACCAACAAGCCCACCTGCTTCCAGCTGGCACGATCAACCAATCTCCTACCACCTCCACACTCCAATGCCTCCATCATGATCCCCCTCACCGCACCCACCATCCATAATCCCTAACTCTTAACCTCCATAATTTCTGACCCTTCGCCACCAAGTCTCCCTCCTTGACTAAGAGTCCACCCCCTTCCCCAGCTGTGAACTCTTACTGCCTCCCATCTGATCCTCAGTTGCTTCCCTGTGCCGTGGACTTTCCTGCACATCAATCTGGGTAGGAAACCCGCAGCAAAGATTTGAAAGAAGTCCTGCAGTGAATGCACTCCCCAGCAACCCCACTCTGGATGGACACTCCTGTGACTAAGTGTGCCAAGGATCTTACTTCATTACTGATAATTGAAAGCTGAACCAGCAGTTTACCAACAAAAATTCAGAATCGATCTGAAGGGATATTCCATCACAGTTTATGTTTGCATCACAGCAATGTTTGCATTATACTTAGTCCAGAAACGCTGTGGCTTACAGAGACGGGATGAAATCCTTTGTAAAGCCATAGTTGCTACCCCGGAGCTGAGTTTTTTAAGCACATAATATTTCAGTGCTGAAGCAGTGCTACACTGGCCAAATGGTCCATCTGCCTACTGTGGTGCTTCAGATGAACAGCTCTTTGACCAAAAAACTGTGGGTTCGCCCAGCATCCTGATTGAGAGGTTTCCTTCAGCTAGTGCCACCCAAAACGGATTAACTAGTCACTCATCTCACTGGTGTTTGTGGGATCCTGCTGTGCATAAAATGGATGCTGCACTCCAAAGTAATTCATTCACTGTGAAATACTCAAGAATCATTCCAGAGAGATGTGATAAGGTCTTTCTTTACTTGCAATTACTTGTGTGTCATGAGAAACAATCATTTGTTGCCTTAAGCTGTAAGTTGTAGAGTCAATGAATTTTATACGCTGTTACCTGTATCTTATTTGGTATTGGCCAAGTGTATTGCTTGGTCTTAATGCTAAATTCTTGCCTAAAGTGATTTATGAGTTCCATTTATTGGGAATCACTATCCCATCTTTCTTTCCTGCCCCTTATGAATAAGAAATGGAACATAGACTTCACTTTGCTGATGTACATAGTCCCTCATGCTCCTATGGGATAAAATACAGTGTATCAGAAAAGCTAGCCAGCTATTTCCCCTACCCCACGAGGACAAAAAGATTAGGTTAACCATTGTCTGAAGCAGAGCGGCTTTATAACATGTGCAACACTGAAACAAAAAAGGACTGTGATTTTTTTTTTATTGTATATAATTTAGAAAGCTCTTTCAGCAATCACAATCACTATATAGGGTGATATGAAACTGGTGCCTATAGAAGATATCAATAAGGCTACTAGAAGGAATAACTCTTAGACAGTACAAATCACTGTTATATCGACATTGCTGTCAGTATGTGCAAAACTTGACAGGGTCATTCTAGACTCTGCTCTATCCTTCAATGATATATTGCTTTGAGAATGGAAATTCTGCAGTTTGTGGATACTGACTGTGGAAGAAGGATCAATTATTCACCAAAGAAATAAGACAGAAAAAGGAATTTTTATCATTAGTTTTATACACCTTTGAATCACTGAGATTTAGAGTGCAGAGCTGACTGTCTGACTATGACAAAGAGGAGATTCCTTTTTATCAGGAATTATTTAGGATGAGGATGATTTTGGGTAGCAGACTTCTGATCCATCACTTTCTCCTTTTCACTTATGCTTAGCCTTGGTTCACTGAGTAGCGCCCTCATCTTTGAGTTAGGTCTCATGAGATCATGTTGCACTCCAGAGACATGAGCATGTAAACTAAGCTGACGTTCTGGTGTAGTACTGAGGGAGTGACAAACTGTCGGTGCTTCCATCTTTTGGATGAGACGTTAAACCAAGGTTTTCCTCTTTCCTCTCTCAGGTGAGTATGAAAGATTCCATGGTGCTATTTCAGAGAAGAGCCAGGAAAACTTCCCTGATGTCTTGGCCAACCAACACCCTGATGATGCTACATTCAAAAACAGTTCCTCTGACATGTCCTCCTTCTTCCTTAACCGAGGTTTTCCACCCACGGTCGTTGACAGGGCCCTCAACCGTGTCCGGCCCATCTCCGGCGCATCCGCCCTCACGCCTTCTCCTCCCTCCCAGAAACATGATAGGGTCCCCCTTGTCCTCACTTATCACCCCACCAGCCTCCGCATTCAAAGGATCATCCTCCGCCATTTCCGCCAACTCCAGCATGATGCCACCACCAAACACATCTTCCCTTCACCCCCCTTATCGGCATTCCGTAGGGATCGCTCCCTCCGGGACACCCTGGTCCACTCCTCCATCACCCCCTACTCCTCAACCCCCTCCTATGGCACAACCCCATGCCCACGCAAAAGATGCAACACCTGCCCCTTCACTTCCTCTCTCCTCACCGTCCAAGGACCCAAACACTCCTTTCAAGTGAAGCAGCATTTCACTTGCATTTCCCCCAACTTAGTCTACTGCATTCGTTGCTCCCAATGTGGTCTCCTCTACATTGGAGAGACCAAACGTAAGCTGGGCGACCGCTTTGCAGAACACCTGCGGTCTGTCCGCAAGAATGACCCAAACCTCCCTGTCGCTTGCCATTTTAACACTCCACCCTGCTCTCTTGCCCACATGTCTGTCCTTGGCTTGCTGCATTGTTCCAGTGAAGCCCAACGCAAACTGGAGGAACAACACCTCATCTTCCGACTAGGGACTTTACAGCCTTCCGGACTGAATATTGAATTCAACAACTTTAGGTCGTGAGCTCCCTCCCCCATCCCCACCCCCTTTCTGTTTCCCCCTTCTCTTTTTTTTTCTCAATAAATTATAAAGATTTTCCTTTTCCATTATTAAAAAAAAACCCACTAGAGCTATATCTTGAGTGCCCTACCATCCATTCTTAATTAGCACATTCGTTTAGATAATATCACCAACTTTAACTTTAACACCTATGTGTTCTATTGTACTATTGTCGTTGACATCTTTTGATGATCTGCTTCTATCACTGCTTGTTTGTCCCTACAACCACACCAACCCCCTCCACCTCTCTGTCTCTCTATCTCTCCGCCCCCCACACACACACCTTAAACCAGCTTATATTTCAGCTCTTTCCTGGACTCGAACTCAAGTTCTGTCGAAGGGTCATGAGGACTCGAAACGTCAACTCTTTTCTTCTCCGCCGATGCTGCCAGACCTGCTGAGTTTTTCCAGGTAATTCTGTTTTTGTTTTACCCTGGGCATAATCTTCGGCTTGGTGAGTGGGGGCGGGGCCTACTCACTGAGGTGTAAAATGACCTGACATCACCGCGCATCATTTAATTTTCAGTTAGGTGGGTGTGCAGCCGAGTCGGCTGCGCGCCTGCCGAACTGTCAAAGGCCTATTATGGCCTGTTAAAAAGCAATTAAGCCAATCAGCTGAGCTGCCCATCCAACCTTAATGTTGGGGGGCAGGCAAAGAGCCCAGGCGGCCTTTGCATTTCTCATGCAACCTCATCCACGGGCGGGATCAGGTTCCATGAATGATTTTAAATTTTCAGAAAAATTTTTATTTAAATTAATGTACATGTCCCAGCTCGTGTGACAGTTTCACATGAGGGGACATGTTATAAAAATTTTTTCAACACTTTATTAAACTGTTCAAGCCTAAAACTAATCTGGTGCCTCAGGGAGATTTCTGCGCTCTTATGCGCGAAAGAGTGCACTCCTGACTCAGGCAACCCCCCGCCCCCCCGCCTGCACAGGGAGCGCACAGCGCTTCCAGGCACACGTCACGCTGGGTGGGCCTTAATTGGCCCACCCACTTAAAATGGCGGTGCCCGGGCGACTGGGGGTGCTGCTTTGCTACGTGCCTGCCTGTGTCCACCTCCAGCACAACCCGCCCGATGGGGAGAAAATTCTCCCCGCTCTTTCTAAAAAAAAAAGACGATCCAATAGGGAATTCAGGAGAAACACCTTTACCCAGCGAGCCATTAGAATGTGGAACTCACCACCATAGGGAACAGTTAAAGTGAATCACATTGGTGAATTTAATGGAAAGCTAGACAAATGAGGGAGTTAAGAATAGAAGGTGCATTGATGTGGTTGAATGAAGAAGGGGGGAAGGAGGTTTGTGTAGAGCGTAAACAGCAGTGTGGACCTATTGAGCTGAATGGCTCGTTTTGAGCTGCAAATACTTTGCAAAACATCACAATCATTATCTCATTGCCATTTGTGGGACATGCTGTGCCCAATTGTCTGTTGCAATTCCTATACTACAATAGTGACTTTACTTCCAAGATACTTAACTGGCTGTAAAGTGCTATGGGATGTCCCAAGCTCACAAAAGGTATTATATAAATGCAAGTTGTTTCATTTTTTGCTTCCTCTTGTACCTCATAAACTGGAGTGGTTGTGGCTACCATTTTTGGATTGAATGAAATAGGATGCTATGGAGGGCAGGGTGGAGGGCAGACCAGAAACCGAACTGGACCAGCCGTCTAAATACTGTGGCAACACTAGCAGGTGAGAGGCTGGGAATTCTGCAAAGAGTAACTCGCCTCCTGGCTCCCCAAAGCCTGTCCACCAACTACAAGGCACAAGTCAGGAGTGTGATGGAATACTCTCCAATTACCTGGATGAGTGCATCTCCAACAATACTTAAAAAGCTGAACACCATCCAGGAAAAAGCAGTCCGCTTGATCGGCACCCATCAACCACCTTAAATATTCACTCCCTCCACCACCAAAGTACATTGGCAGCAGTGTATACCATATACAAGATGCACTGCAGCGACTTACCAAGGCTCCTTCGACAGCACCTTCCAAATCCACAACTGCTATCACCTAGAAAGACAAGGGCAGCAGAAAGATGAGAACCCCATCACCTCAAAACATTATCTTTCTTCTCTCTCAAAGATGCTGCCAGACCTGCTGAGTTTTTCCAGCACTTTCTATTTTTATTATTAATGTTCTGGGAACATGGGTTCAAATCCCTCCATGGCAGCTGGTGGAATTAAATTCAATTAATAGATTCTAGAATTGAAAGCTAATCTCAGCAATGTGGAGCTATCATTGTTTCAAAAACCCATCTGGTTCACTATTGCCCTTTAGGGAAGGAAACCTGCCATCCTTACCTGGTCTGGCCTACATGTGACTCCAGATCCACAGCAATGTGGTTGTCTCTTAACTGCCCTCTGAAATGGTCTAGCAAGCAACTCAGTTGAAGGGCAATTAGGGAGGTGCAATAAATTCTGGCCTTGCCAGCGATGCCCACAACCCATGAAAGAATTTAAAAATAAGTCCTTGTGGTAGCGAGTTCTACATTCCCACCACTCTCCAGGTGTTTCACCTGAATTCCCGCTTGGATATATTAGTGACTATCTTTTATTTATAATCCTAAATCAGGGCTTGAACTTTTCCCTCGTCGGGCACACGCATTTGGTGGGCCTGGGAGTGGTCCTCGACCACAATCAACCCCCCCCCCCCCCCCCCCCCCCCCCCCCCCCCCGCCGCCTCATTGACTGCGATTTCACACCGGCTGACCAATTAACAGCCAGCCAGCCAGAAAAGCGCGCCGAAGAGCTCAGCACTGACAGGGGGAAAGAGGGCAGGCGACGATGTCCCTGCGGGCGTGGGTGAGCGCTACAAGAGAGCTCCCTGAAGGCAGACAGCTGCCTGAGGGAGCTGCAGACCTGCAAATGATAAAATTAAGCACAGAAAAGCTGCAAGAAAATGTTCATGCAAGCACCATCGTAAAAATGCTGTCGCCAGATATTTATTTCTGTTTTATTTCCTAACGGAGATTCCATCCCCCGCCCCTCGGATGTAAAAGCTGCCCGGCCGATTGGGCCCGTCCGCCAACCATAAGGTTGGACAGTCCACGAAAAATCGTGTTCAGTTGCGCCGCTAACGGACTTAATTGTCTGCTTAGTTGTGGGTGGGCACGCTTTCGACTGTGCCGCCCGTGCCTGCCGAGAGAAATATCGCGCGAGTGCACGATGACATCAGGACGCTCGCCCGACGTCATCAGGCGCGATTTGACACCCGATTGGGTCAAGAGTGTGCCTGCCTGCCCGCAGAATGTAACGTTCTTGCCTGCACGTGGGGAAGATCTTCTTTATGCACATCCTGCCAGATCTTTCTCAGAATTTTAAAAACCTCACGCCCCAGCCTTCTCTTTGCTTGAGGGAAAGAAACTCCAGCCTGTTCCACAAGTTGCCTGTCTTCACACCCTTCCCGCAGGCTGCTGGCTGATTTGTACATTAATAACGGTGCTCACCGTTTGTTCTCTTTCAAAATCTGGCCCGTAATAAATGGGCAACTTGCATTTTTGGCGTATTGTGCCAATTTGGGTGCAAAGGGAAGGGGCGAGGGCAGAAGAGTTTCTGTGGGGATTCTTGTGCGTACATTGATTTGGCTAACTGGTCCACGTGATGGAGAAGTATTTTCTCGAACTGTGACATCTTCCTTCACGTACTGGTTTAACTCCAGTGGATTTATCCAATTCCTGCAAATGTAGGGGCAGTTCCACTTAGTCGACACTATTCAGTCGACATTTTTCGATTTAAGAATTCCCAGTCTTTGTCTCATTTTGCCTGACTGCTGCTGTGGATTGGGGGCTTGTGCACTGCTAATTGCTTCAAAGGCTTTTTCCAGTCTGAGTTATCTGAAAATGGAAAACTTTTGCAATATGTGTTGCTGAATATTCTTACCTTTAAGTGAAATCCTGATTCTAGCATTAACTGGCTTGAATGAAGACTATTGTCTTTCTGTTTTCAAAAATGTAAAGAGACAATTAAAATGCACCTGTATTGCACCTGCAAGAATAAAATGAGATTAAGATCAATTAGTGATTTTTTTTCGTCAAATGATTGTGGAAAAAGATATTACAAAACCTTAATGAGTTGACCTGTAAATTTGTTAAAAAAAGGCTTGCATTCTTAGAGTGGAGAGACAATACAATGTAATGGTAACGTAATCGGATCACTAATGCAGAGGCCCATACTAATGTTCTAGAACAAGGGTTCAGCTGGTGGAATTTAAATTCAATTAATAATCTCAAATTGAAAGTTAACCTCAGTAACGGTGACTATGAAACTATGTGGATTATCGAAAAAAACCCATCTGGTTCACTAAGGCCCTTTAGGGAAAGAAGTCTGCCATCCTTACCCGGTCTGGCCTACGTGTGACTCCAGACTCACAGCAATGTGGTTGAATGTTCACTGCCCTCTGAAATGGCCCAGTAAACCATTCAGATCAAGGGGCAATTGGGGATTGGCAAAAAATGCTGGTCTTGGCCCACATCCCATCAAAGAATAAAATAAAAATAGTCGTTTGGTAGTACAGAACTTGAGTATTGCTGAAAAATGATATTTTGTCAAAGCTTTTTGTCTTGCACTCATCAGGACAATTGCAAGAATACCAATGTCAGGGAAAGTAACAACTTTATACTGTATGAGAAGAGATTGCTGATTGTTGGCAAGTGGACTCTTATTGAGGCGTTGCCACGGAGAATGCGCCTGTTAATGGTGACTGAACATTAACTGCCAAACATTGTTTGAAATTTTAAACCAGGCAGCTTGACTCTGATTGGTCAAGGTATTGCCCTGAGGAATGAGCTAGTGAATAGCTGTCACTTATTTTGTTTAGCTGAGCAAGCACAATCTTTCTGTCTGCAAAGGACAAGGCCCTGTGCATTAATATATGTAGTTCCCAGTACATGCAAATGCACTGCATTGCGAGTCTGTCTGACAACCTTAAATTGGTTGTCTTCATAATTTTTAGCACACTGAAGGTTATTTAGCAATGTTGTCCAATCACAGACACTGTGTTTTCAGTTTTGCAAGCATGGGCTGGTTGGGTATGATCTGTACCTTGCCCGTTGCAAACAGCAGAAGGGACGTGCTGTTTGCTATGATCCACCAGTCATTGGGACATATGACCGACATACCTAACATCACGCTGGCATTGAAATTCATATACCGTATTACGTATTTGTGTGACAGGCAGAACGTCTTTTTGGCTTGGCGGCAGCAACCTGCTAGTGATGAATACCACTCGTGTTGCTTCTCCATAGTAGCGGTGTGAAACATTGGTATTCTTGCAATTGTCCTGATGAGTACAAGGCGAAAAGCTTCGACAAAATGTCTTTTTGCAGCAATAATAAAATAAAAAGTACACTTGTAGTGCAAAAAAAACTAAACTGGGCTTCTTCCTGCCTGTTTCTTTTTGTACATTCGCCCCTGCCCTCTCAATCCAGTTTGCTTCAATGGAACAACAGGAATAACCATCTGACGTCTTCATCCAGAAAAACCTACCTGTTCAGACGCTGAAGGATCTGCCACATTTTTCAGAATTAGGTTGTGCATTGTCTGTTTCCCTTTTTCACCGTCTGTTTTTTAAAATTTTCATATGACCTCTGTAGCCAGAGGTCCCCTGGCATTACTTTGAAGAAGAGCAGGGGAGTTCTCCCCAGTGTCCTGGCCAATATTTATCACTCAGCTAACATCACTAAAAAAAACTCTGTATTATCTTTATTTAATTCGTTCATGGGATGTGGGTGTTGCTGGTTAGGTCAGTATTTATTGCCTATCCCTAATTGCCCTTGAGAAGGTGGTGGTGAGCCACCTTCTTGAACTGCTACTGTCCATCAGAAACTGTTTGGAGAACCTTTTGTCGAATGGGAGGGAGCAGAGCTGCTTGTCTTTCTCATTCGGACAACATCATGAGCAAGTGATGTGCTTCCACACAATTTATGCCATGGCACCATCACAGGGGCAGATGTTAGTCTGTGGGCACAGGTACACCCACAGTGTGGTTAGGAAGGAATTCCAGGTTTTTGACCCAGCAACAGTGAAGGAATGGTAATATAGTTCCAAGTTAAGATGATATGTGGCTTGGAGGGGAACTTGCAGGTGGTGGGGTTCCCATGCATCTGCTGCCCTTGTCCTTCTAGGCGGTAGAGGTTGGAAGGTGCTGTTGAAGCGAGGCTTGGTGTCTTGCTACAGTGCATCTTGTATATGATATATACTGCTGCCACTATGCGGTGGTGGCGGAGGGAGTAATGGTTTACGGTAATGGATGGGATGCCTGGTCATTACTATTTGTGGGAGCTTGCTGTGTGCGAATTGGTTTCCTGCATCACAACTGTGTCTACACCACAAAGAGACTACTTTCCTATTTGTAAAGTACTTTGGGATTCCCCTGAGGTTGTGAAAGGCACTAAAAATATAAGTTCTCCTTTTCTTTGTTGTAATCCTCCTTCTAGAGGTTTGTAGTGCTTGTCCGTAAATATGTGAAATTCACGAGACTTGCCAGTGACATCCAGTGGGAGATCATTAACATTGCACTTCTATTGTATTGACAAGCTGCCCAATCGAGTAGGCTTCAATCTTCATTGCAAAATTGAGTCAGAACATTAATTATCTGCCTCTCACGACTGCTGAGGAATGGGCCCATGGTTGGTATCTGATGGATGACGTATGTAAACAGCTTGAGCTCCTTGTGGCTAACAGTTTCATCTGAATCCATTCATTAGATCCTCACAATCCCCTCCATTCATTAGATCCTCACAATCCCCTCCTAGCTATCATTCCACGTGGTGGTATTTTGCAGTGCACAGTATGTTGGAGCAGGCAGCTGTGTTATTTGTAACCAATATACGCCTCTAAGAGGATTGACTGTACAGGGTAGCACAACATGGGGAGAAAGCTGGCACTAGCATGACTTACTTTTAATGGAATGATGGAATGATATCTATTGCACAAAGAAAAGCATAGCTGAGGGAGGCCATTCGGCCCACCCAACTCACCCTTCTATAGAATTGTACCATACCCTCCCTAACACAACATCTGAATAATTCTAGAGTGCTTTGCCTCCAAAGTTTGCGTCAGATATTAATTAGGAATTTTCACTGTGAGCTGTTTACTGAGAATTCATCGCCTTATCCTTGATTCAAAGTTTAACTCAAGATAGTGCAGCAGATTAACCTTTTAAATTCAATTCAGTATCTCCCACAGCTTTGTAAAGTCTCATCTCACTCACCTCCTCTCCTGTTTTTCATCATCTGTTATCAGCTATATTTGTAATGGGCACCATCAGAAACTGTTTGGAGAACCTTCTGTTGAATGGGAGGGAGCAGAGCTGCCTGTCTTTCTCATTTGGACAACATCATGAGCAAGTGATGTGCTTCCACACAACTTATGCCATGGCACCGTCACAGGGGCAGATGTTAGTCTGTGCCAGCTGGGTAGAGTGGAAGATCAGGAGCAGAGAATCACACGCTTGTAATGGATTCTGCTTCTCCTTCCATTCCCTTATATGGCATCCCATGATTCAAAGTTGGCCAAACCATTTTCAACCAAAAGGCAAAAAGTTGCAGATAGAATCATAAAATAATAGAATTCTAGGAGCATAAAATTGTAAAATCATAGGGCACCAAGGGAGACCATTCGGCCCTTTGTGCCTGTACTGGCTGTTTACAAGAGCTGCCGAATTAGTTCCACTTTCTTGCTGTTTCCCTCATAAGATGCATGAAATCCGACACAAAAACAGGAAATGTCTGAGAAACTTGTATTCCACATCTGCGGACTAAACTGGGGAGCTGACTCTTCATTAGTTCTAAAATATCTGCATCCTAAGTGTCAGCGGGTCTGTTGTTTCCACGGATGCTAATTTTTTCCCTGTGATGTTAGTGGGAAAACCTTGGGCAGAATTTTTAGGTAAGCGTGCAGGTGCGCGCCCGATCCATTCGGACTTGAATCCGTGCGAGTTGACGTCGGGCAGTATTTCGGTCGGCGGGCGTGTGCGAGTGTTGGAAGCAGTGCCCGCCGACAATTAAAGTTGCTAAAGTTCCAATTGTCCCCGATTTTCCGTGGCCCGTCCAAGCTGACGGCTGGCAGGTGGGCGAATCAGCCAGGCGGGCTTTGCGTTTTTGATGAGACCTCCTCAAAGGGTGGGAGGAGGTTTCTGTTGTTAAATGAAAGAAAGAAAAATGTATGGACAGAATTTTCATCACATATGGGTTCAAGTGGCTCATTCTGATGCATGGGCATTTTTTTTTTCGGATTTTGAAATCTTTATTCAATAGCTTTGAAACCTTCAGCGAGCTTTCGTCCACTTGACTCGGAGGAAATGCCCTTCAAATTTTAAGTAGAAATGGATAGAAGGTTGAAAGATTAGATTTTAGCAGTTTATCGTACGGGCACCAGCTGATACTCTAGTTTTCATACCGCAGTGAGGGGACCATCAACCTTACTGCCGTTTATCCTGTTTCTCCAATTAAAAACGAATTAAAAGTGGCCATTTTTGTGCATGCTGATTTTGAGGTTTCGTTTGACCGGAAACATTGAAATCAGCTGTTGGCAAATACCTGCTGCGTTCTAAAATGAAACCCAACTGTTAATAATCTGAGGACATTGGGTTTAAGCAAAACAAATTTGGGAACAAAATAAACTGAACAACAAAATGAAGTGAATAGTAAATGCTTACAATTGTCTACATAAAGCATCGGCCATAAAGTTGGTGGCAGTTCGCAACTCACACTGTGTCTCTTCTTTGCCACAAGTTCCTGGGTGATATTTACACAATTTATGTGTTAAACCCCCCATTATTTTCCCCCCAAATTCTGGATCATTTATGTTTCCCCCCCCCCCACTTTGTTAAAGCACCTTTGCAGCACCCAGACTGAAGGTGTCCTCCATGTCAATGTTGACAATCAGTACACCGAGAAGTGGGGTAAAAGGGCTCCAGTATCAGACAGGAAAATTGACTAGTTGTGTCACATTGGAACTTGTTGATGTTTTCAGGTTTAATTTTAATGTCGCTATTCATCTTTCAGTGTGCAGTTCCTGGGGTTTAGTTAGATAATCCTGCAACTCCCTCCCTACCAGCACTGTGGGTGTACCTACACCACGTGGACTGCAGCGGTTCAAGAAGGCGGCTCGCCCTCACCTTCTCAAGGGCAATTAGGGATGGGCAATAAATGCTGGCCCAGCCAGCGACACAAATGAATTTTAAAAAGTATAATCCTTAAGTGAAATTGCTTAATTATTTTACCTTAATTCCTGAACTCCCCAAACACTTCAGGAATTGTGTCAACAGGCACGTTGGTATCTTCATTCACAGTGAAGCTCAGAATTCATGATGCAATTCTCAATAGTTGGTAACTATGTGCTCTTAATGGTAGACATAGTACACCTTTGAGAGGTCATAGTCAAGGCTGCATTTAACCAACAACCACTCAGCAGTTTGCATTTGATTTACACTTGCCTTTGATTCACCGATTTGTTAGGGTAGAGTTTGTGCTTTGAGTAGTCAGGAAATTGCACTCAAAGTGGATGTGAAATTAGGGTGGTTAGGTTAGACTTCAAGCCTCCTCTAAAACTGATTTGGATAAGCACAAACGTAAAATCTTCCATGAACTATCAGACAACATAATAGAACAAAATAGTTTCTTTCTCATCTTGCCATTAAGAAGTACGCCTGGTTGTGTTTAAGAGTGGTAACCTGCTGCAGTTTTATTACTGCAGCTGAAAATGGTTTCATCATTTTTCATAAGGGTGTCGTGTCCTTCACTAGAGTAACTTGATTTTAATCACTGAAAATGACTGACGAAAGCTGAACAGTACCATTAACTACTTTCATTGGTGTAGACTGTAGTCAGTTTCTTAGGGCAGAATCTTCTGATCGGATTAAGGGCAGGCCCCTGCTCACCGATGCATAAAATAACACGTGGTGATGTCAGACGTGCATTCCGACGTCACCATGCGTCATTCCAATCTTCAGTCCGCACCGGAGTCGGCTGCGCGCCCTCCAAATTGTCAAAGGCCTATTAAGGCCGTTAACAATCTAATTGTGAGGGCTGCATGTCCGACCTTAAGGTTGGTGGGGGGGCCGGGAGAGGTGGTGGGGGGGGGGAGTGGTGGGGGGGTGGGGGGGGCAGGCGAAGAGCCCAGGCGGCCTTCGCATTTTTCATGGAACCTCATCCACGGGCGGGATGAGGTTTCATGAAGGGTTTACAAATTCAGTAAATTTCTTCAACAAAATTCATAAACATGCCCCAGCTCATGTGACAATGTCACATGAGGGGACATGTCTGAATAATTTTATTTATTTTTTTCTTTCAATTTTTGAGAATGAAATTAATCTCCCTGAGGCAGCTCCGGCAAGCCCCGACTCTCCCTCCTCCCTCCCACCTGTACAGGTAGCGCTGAGCACTTCCGGCTGTGCATTAATTGGCCCGCCCACGTAAAATGGCTGCACAAAGCCGATCGTGGGCGGCAATCGGCTACGCGCCTGCCCGCTCCCGCCCAAAGTCCTCCCCCCTCCGACGGGGAGAAAATTCTCCCTTTAGTAAACTTAATACTTTTTGACGTGAAACCTTTTAAAGCTTCACTCGTGTCTGTGTGCTAATAAAATCAGTGCAATTTGAAGAGTGTCCCTGAGGGCAATTGGCAGAATCTTGCAGTTTTGGACTGGGGTGTCTGGTCATGTTTGTGGGCAGGGGCTGCTTCAGACAAACTGAATCTTGAACCAGCATAAAAAAAATCGAGAAAAACCACTGGCACAAGTGATTCACTTAACATTTCCAATTCTTTTGCACTGCTTTGGCTGATTCTGCCCAGGGCGCAAAACTGGCAGAAATTCCCTTCACCCCCTCCTCAATCTTTGCAGTTTAGACTATTTTTTAAAAAAAATTCTGAGGTGCTATCTACACACTGGTGACTAGTGAACCTGATGTTTTTGTACCAGATGGTACTCTCAGTCCTCTACTGAGATATTATAAACTCCAATGCTGCCCTACCTTTTACATAGGTTTTTTTTAAATGGAGTGCTATGGGCATCAGCAAATGGCCAGTGAAGCCATTTAGTAGCAGATGGGATAGATTTTTTCAGTGGTAATGAATGATGGAAGCTTCCAGAGAATATTGATAGACTGATGCATAGACTGCAACTACAACGGGGCAATCTCTCGGGGTATGCTGACAAAACGTGTAATTTCTAAAAAAAAAATATTCTTTCATAGGATGTTGGTGTCACTGGCAGGGCCAGCATTTGTTGCCCCTCTCTAACTGCCCTTGAACTGAGTGGCTGGCTAGGCCCTTTCAGAGGGCAGATAAGAGTCAGACACATTGCTGTGGGTCTGGAGCCACATGTGGGCCAGACCAGGTAAGGATGGCAGATTTCCTTTCCTAAAGGACTTTAGAGAACCAGACGGATTTTCATGACAACTGATGGTAGCTCTCATGGTCACCAGTACTGAGACTGGCTTTATATTCCAGGTCTTATTAATTGAACTTAAGTTCCACCAGCTGCTGTTATGACTACCCCATCATCTCCCCCCATGAAAAGATTGATTGCGACTGAGAGAAGCTCTCACTTCAGTAGGTGAACAGCGAACGACATCACAGAGAATCCGACAGCACAGAGGCTGGCCCAACTGGTGAATGCTGGCATTCATTTTCCACACAAGCTTCTCCCAATCCCCTCTTCATCAAACCTGATCGAACACACCTAGCAGGGCTGGAAGAAAAGCAAATATTTGGATCAAGAAATTGACGTGGAAAATGAATACATTTTCTTTTAATTGTCAGCTGATTGATATTCTAATTTGGAATAAAATGTTTTTAATCTCCATTACAACTCAGTCAATTTAGTTGGCCATTTTATGATAGATCTTTTAAACAGAAGTAAAAATTGATACAACATTTCTGCAGTATATAGTCGGGAAGCAGGAGATTGTCTGCTATCAGAACAATGTATCAGATTAATGATGCTTTGGTAGTTAAAGTCTAATTAGATTTTTACAGACTCTAATGCCACGTGCAAATAAAAAGAGAGATCATTTCAAGGGCATGACATCCAATTACTGGAACAGAGTGTTCATAGCATTGTAGGAATGACAAGCACCATGAGTCTTCATCTCACTTGTTCACAGACAGATTGTATCTCTGGTCCCTGCCATTCATTTGTGTTTACCATAAGATGCAGTTCTGCTGAGTCACTGTGAAAGCTTTACCTTTGCCACAAGTGTCCTAAACAACTCATAACACATTTTTCGAAAGCGAACAAGAAAGTCCCAATCTCTCTTACTGCCCAAAGCTACTGAAGTAAAGGCTTCTCTCAGTCCCAACAATCTTTTCATGGCAGGAGAAGGTAGGGTAGTGGTAACGGCAGCTGGTGGAATTTAAATTCAATTAATAAGACGTGGAATTGAAAGCTATAGTCTCAGAATTGGTGACCATGGCAATTATCAAACCCCTTTTTAACCATCCTCAACCCCATCTATCTGCCTTCTCACTATCTCTTATCCACTTTTACAGAGGATTGCATTGAATATACAGCACAGGAGCTGGTCATTTGGCCCTGCTGGTGTTTCCACTCCTGACGAGTCTTCTCCTATTCACTCTACCTCACCTGAGCCTTTCAGCATATATTTCTATCCCCTTTTCTCTTCATCTACTCATCTTAGTTGTTCCTTGAGCTTACTGTACCACTTCAATAGCCTTTGATCATAAGGAAGAGGAGCAGGAGTTCACCATTTGGCCCATCAAGCCTGCTCCGCCAGGCAATAAGAACATGGCTGATTTAATTATGGCCTTAACTCCACTTTCCTGCCTGTCCCCCATAACCTTTAACTTCCTTATTGATCATTAACCTGTCTATCTCAGCTTTGAATATATTGAATAACTCAGCCTCCACTGCTCTCTGTGGAAGACTAACCACCCTCAGAGAAAAATTCCTCCTCATCTCCATCTTAATTGGGAGACCCCATGTTTTTAAAACTGTGCCCCATAGTTCTAGATTCCCCCATGAGAAGAAACATCATCCCAGCATCTACCCTGTCAAGCTCCCTCAGAATCTTATATGCTTTAATAAGATCACCTCTCATTCTTCTGAACTCCAATGAGTATAGGCCCAACCTGCTCGACCTTTCCTCATAAGACAACCCCTTCATCCCAGGAATCAACCTAGTGAACTTTCTATAAACTGCTTCCAATGCAAGTTTAAGGTGCAGATAAGATTTACGAGAATGGTTTTGGGGATGAGGGACTTTAGATTCACAGAATTGTTATGAATTAGAAGGAGGCCATTCAGCCCAACTTGTCTGCACCAGCTCTCCAAATGAGCAATATGACTTAGTACCATTCTCCTGCCTTTTCCCAGTACTGCCTTGCACATTGTTTCTATTCAAATAATCGTCTAATGCTCTCTTGAATGCTTCGATTGAACCTGTCTCCACCACACTTCCAGGCAGTGCATCCTAGACCACTCGTTGTGTGAAAAAGTGTTTTTCTCACATCACATTTGTTTCTTTTGCAAACCACTTTAAATTTGTGCCCTCTCATTCTCGATCCTTTTATGAACGGGAACAGTTCCCCCTTATCTACTCTATTCAGCCCCCTCATGATTTGGACCACCTCTATCAAATCTCCTTTTAGCCTTCGCCTCTCCAAGGAGAACCGTCCCGACCTCTACAATCTGTCTTCGTAACTGAAGTTTCTCATCCCTGTAAAGCTCTTCTGCACTCTTGTCCAAGTGTTCACATCCTTCCTATAGTGTAGTTTGATGGACAGGTTGGGAAAACTGACTAGCGAGAGGAGATTTGAAAGGGGTATTCAAAATCATAGGGGGTCTGGACCGGGTAGTTGGAGAACAACTGTTCCCATTGATGGTAGTGTCGAGAACCTGAGAACACAAACAAGAGAACAAATGGGTAACATGAGGAAGTTTTTTATTTTACGAGGTGAATGGAGAGGATCTGAAATGCACTGCCTGAGCGTGTGGTGGAGGCAAATACAACCAGGCTTTCAAAAGGGAATTGGATAAGCACCTGAAAAAAAAATTTGCAGGGCTACAGGGATAAGGCAGGGAGTGGAACTAGCTGAGGTGCTGTTTCAGAGAGCCAGGAGGAACTTAATGGGCTGAATGGCCTCTGTCCGTGCTGTGATCATTCAAGGATTCTGTGATTAAGCATGTCATTCAGAGTTAAATTTCAGATCTTATGGCCTGTGTGCTTCAGTAGCACACCGGACAGTACAGTAATGCAGCTAACTCGGGTTCACAGGCTCATGGTCCTTTGCCTGCAGTGAAAGAGGGTGCTGGAGAGCTGCATGTTGGAGTAGCCATGGCCAGGATTTTATGACCCCGCTGCCGATGTGGCGAGCCATTTAAATCTCCATTCAGCTCAGCGAGGCCTTAATAACCCACTGGGCGGGAGTGGCTGTAAAACCCTGGCCCATGTCTTTTAGAGTTGCTGACGTCACGTGTAGCCTTTGGGAGAAAAAAATGTGCCCAGCTTCCCATGATACTCCTGATCTCATTTTAAACTTACACCTCTACTGCCACAATGGTTTTTGAACAGGTTGCAATAGGAAGAAAAAAGACTTGCACTTGTACAGCGTCTTCCAAGGTTGGATGTTCCAAAGCGCTTTACAGACAATGCAGTACTTCCAAAGTGTAGTTGCTGTTGTAATAAGAATATAAGAAATAGGCGCAAGGATAGACCACAACTGCGCCCCTCTCCCATCCCTCGAGCTTGCTCCATCTTTCAACATGATCATAGAGTCATAAGAGTTATACAGCACAGAAACTGGCCCTTTGGCCCATCGTGTCCATGCTGGCCATCAAGCACCTACCTATTCTAATCCCATTTTCCAGCACTTGGCCCGTAGCCCTGTGTGCTATGATGTTTCAGTGCTCATCTAAATACTTCTTAAATGTTGTGAGGGTTCCCACCTCTACCACCCCCTCAGGCAGTGTGTTCCAGATTCCAACCACCCTTTGGGTGGAAAACATTTTCCTCAAATCTCCTCTAAACCTCCTGCCCCTTACCTTAAATCTATGCCCCCTGGTTATTGACACCTCCGCTAAGGGGAAAAGTTTCTTCCTATCTCCCCTGTCTGTGCCCCTCATAATTTCGTATACTTCTACCAGGTCCTCCCTCAGCCTTAAAAATAAAAAACTGCAGATGCTGGAAATCCAGAACAAAAACAGAATTACCTGGAAAAACTCAGCAGGTCTGGCAGCATCGGTGGAGAAGAAAAGAGTTGATATTTCGAGTCCTCATGACCCTTCAATAGAACCTCCCTCAGCCTTCCCTGCTCTAAGAAAAACAACTCTAACAGATCCAATCTCTCTTCATAGCTGAAGGACTCCTGTCCAGGCAACATCGTGGTGAATCTCCTCTGCACCCTATCCAGTGCAAACACATCCCTCCTATAGTGTGGTGACCAGAACTGCACACAATACTTCAGCTGTGGCCTAACCAGCGTTTTATACAGCTCCAACATAACCTCCCTGCTCTTATATTCTATGCCTCGTCTAATAAAGGCAAGTACCCCATATGCCTTCTTAGCCACTTTATCTACCTGTGCTGCTGCCTTCAGGGGTCTATGGACATGTACACCAAGGTCCCTCTGATCCTCTGTACTTCCTAGGGTCCTACCATTCATTCTATATTCTCTTGTGTCCTCCCTAAATTCATCACCTCATGCTTCTCAGGATTAAATTCTATTTGCCACCGCTCTGACCATCTTACCAGCCCATCTATATCGTCCTGTACCTGATCGAGAGGTCATCATGACTGATGACCATGATAGTCGTCATGCCTGATCTTCAGCCTGAGCTCCACTTTCCTGCCCATTCACCATATCCCTTAATTCCCTGAGAGACGGCCTATTTCAGCCTTAAATGTATTCAATGATGATGTATTCACAACCCTCTGGAGCAAATTTGGAAATCATGTGCATTAATTGCCCACTTAAGGGCCTTAATTGGCACCAGGACAGGAAGGCTGTCCACGGGCCTTCCCACCACAAACTTAATTGGTGTGGAGATGGGAAGGTGGCAGGGGTCGCTACCTGGCATCCTCCCTCCTGATTAAATGCCCCCCTGCCACCAAACTCACCTCTGGGGTGGGCACAAGATTAATTCCAAATATTCACAACCCTCTGAGTGAAGAAATTTCTCCTTGGCTCAGTCCTAATTAATTAATCACTTATCCTGAGACTGTGTCCCCTGCTTTCTAGATACCACAGCCAGGGGAACAGCGGCCGGAATCTTGTAGAGGTGACAGGGGCCTCTGGCGAATCCCACATCACTTCTTTTTGGAAAGGCCCATTACCATCTTGTTCCACTCAGGCACATAAACCAGCAGTGGGCCTACCTCTGGTGGCAGAAATCCTGCCCGCTAAAAGCTGCCAGACAATCAGAGCCTGGCAGCTCTATTGAACGACAGTGCCACTGGGCAGGCGGGGGCTGCTGCTGATATGACACCCACTCGAAGCGTAGGATTGTCGCTGGATCCTAGGCCACAGGTGAGTGATGGTGGGGTGGGAAGGTCACGGGGGGAGAGGGGGCTCAGCAAGCAAGGGCAGGGAGGGGACTCTCAGCGGCACCCCCCCCCCCCCCCATCCCAATGCTAGACCTCTCGATCAGGTACTGAGTGCCTTTGAACAAGGGCCCCCCGGAAGCCTGCAAGCAACCCCGCACAGGCTTGTCGTGCTCCCTGCATGGTGAGTCCCCCTGCCTGCAGCTGTAGTAATATCGACGGCAGCAAGTTGAGACCTTTAAGTGGGTATTAATTGCCCACTTAAGGGCCTTAATTGACACCAGGGCAGGAAGGCTGTCCATGGGCCTTCCCACCACAAACTTAATTGCTGTGGAGGTGGGAAGGTGGCAGGGTCCCCACCTGGCATCCTGTCTCCTGATTAAATGCCCCTTGCCACCAAACTCACCACTGGGGTGGGCACAAGATTTCGCCTGACCCCGAGTGTCTATCCTGTCACACCCTTTCACAATCTTGTTTCGGTGAGATCGCCTCTCATTCTTCTAAACTCCAGAGGGATAGACCCAATTTACTCAGCCTCTCATCGGAGGACAACCCTCTCACCCCAGGAACCAATCTAGTGACCCTTCACTGTGCCGTCTCCAAGGCAAGTATATCCTTCCTTATATATGGAGACCAAACTGCACACACTACTTCAGATGTGCTGTCACTAAAACCCTGGACAGTTATAGCAAAACTTCCTTATTCTTGTACTCCAATCCCCTTATAATAAAGGCCAAAATACCATTTACCTTCCTAAATACTTGCTGTATCTGCATGCTAACTTTCTGTGTATGAGTATCTCTGAACATTAAGTTTTACAAATTTCATGCTTTTGAAAAAATATTCTGCTTTTCTATTCTTACTGCCAAAGTGAATAACCTCACATTCCCCTATATTATACTCCACCTGCAGCCTTGATGCCCACTCACTTGACCTGTCTATATCTTTTTGCAGCCTCTTTGTGTTCACCTCACAGCTTATATTTGCATCGAGCTAGGTATTGTTAGCAAACTTAGTCTACTCTTCACCTAGGTCATTAATATGGATTGGAAATAATTGAGGCCCCAGCACTGATCCTTGTGGTACTCCACTAGTTACAGCCTGCCACTTGAAAATTCCTCGATTACCCCTACTCTCCGCTTCCTGCTCTTTATCCAATCTCCATCCATGCTAATTGAACATATTTTTGTTGAACATTTTGAATCTTTTTAAAAATGCTTCCCACTTTTTTTTACTGCCTCACTCCTTAGTCTATTTACTGGAGTATGCCGCTTGCAAACTTAATGTGGAATTCAATTGTACACAAGAACACAAGAAATAGGTGCAGGAATGGACAATATGGTCGATCAAGCCTGCTCCGCCATTCAGTAAGATAATAGCTGATCTTGAGTTTCAACTCCACTTTCCTAACTGCTCTCCATATCCCTTGATTCTCTGAGAGGCCAAAAATCTGTCTATGCCAGCCCTAAATATATTCAACAGTGGAACATCCAGAATCCTCTGGGATAAAGAATTCCAAAGATTCACAACACTTTGAATGAAATAATTTCTCTTCATCTCAATCCTAAATGATTGACCCCTTATCCTGAGACTATGCCCCGCGTTTTAGAAAACAATCTCTAAGGGTCTACATATCAAAACCCTTCAGAATCTGAATTACCTGGAAAAACTCAGCAGGTCTGGCAGCATCGGCGAAGAAAAGAGTTGACGTTTCGAGTCCTCATGACCCTTCGACAGAACTGTTCTGTTGAAGGGTCATGAGGACTCGAAACGTCAACTCTTTTCTTCTCCGCCGATGCTGCCAGACCTGCTGAGTTTTTCCAGGTAATTCTGTTTTTGTTTTGGATTCCCAGCATCCGCAGTTTTTTTGTTTTTATCATAGCTGGTTTAAGGGGGCGGGGGGGGTGGGGGGGGGGTGGGGGGCGGGGGTGGGGGTGGTGTTGGGTTGGGGGAGAGAAGTGGAGGGGGGTGGTGTGGTTGTAGGCAAAAGCAGTGATAGAAGCAGATCATCAAAAGATGTCACAGACGGCAGAACAAAAGAACACATAGGTGTCGAAGTTGGTGATATTATCTAAACGAATGTGCTAATTAAGAATGGATGGTAGGGCACTCAAGGTATAGCTCTAGTGGGGGTGGGGGGAGCATAAAAGATTTAAATATATTTTAAAATAATGGAAATAGGAGGGAAAAAGAAAAATCTATATAATTTATTGGAAAAAAACAAAAGGAAGGGGGAAGAAACAAAAGGGGGGTGGGGATGGAGGAGGGAGGTCAAGACCTAAAGTTGTTGAATTCAATATTCAGTCCGGAAGGCTGTAAAGTGCCTAGTCGGAAGATGAGGTGTTGTTCCTCTTCCGACTAGGCACTTTACAGCCTTCTGGACTGAATATTGAATTCAACAACTTTAGGTCTTGACCTCCCTCCTCCATCCCCACCCCCCCTTTTGTTTCTTCCCCCTTGCTTTTGCTTTTTTCCAATAAATTATATAGATTTTTCTTTTTCCCTCCTATTTCCATTATTTTTAAATATTTTTAAATCTTATATGCTCCCCCCACCCCCACTAGAGCTATACCTTGAGTGCCCTATCATCCATTCTTAATTAGCACATTCGTTTAGATAATATCACCAACTTCGACACCTATGTGTTCTTTTGTTCTGCCGTCTGTGACATCTTTTGATGATCTGCTTCTATCACTGCTTTTGCCTACAACCACACCACCCCCTTCCACTTCTCTCCCCCCACCCAACCACCCCCCCACCCCCACACCATCTTAAACCAGCTTATATTTCAACCCTTCCTGGGATTCACCTAGTTCTGTCGAAGGATCATGAGGACTCGAAACATCAACTCTTTTCTTCTCCGCCGATGCTGCCAGACCTGCTGAGTTTTTCCAGGTAATTCTGTTTTTGTTTTGTATTGCCAGCATCCGCAGTTTTTTGTTTTTGTTTTTATCCCTTCTGAATCTTGTATGCTTCAAAGAGATTGCCTCTCATTCTTCCAAATTCCAGAAAATCTAGGCTCGATTTACTCAGCCTTTCATTACAGGGCAGCCTCTCATCCCAGGGACCAATTTAGTGACCCTTCAGTGTCCCGGCTCTAATACAATATTGCTGTATTGTAATATTCCTTAAATATGGAGACTAAAACTGCACATTGTATTATGATCACTACTTCACAGGGGATCTTTCACTATGAGATTACTAATTAACCCTGCCTCATTACGCAATATTGGATCTAAATTAGCTTTATCCCTAGTTGGTCCCACAATGTATTGTTCCAAAAAACTGTTGTGAAAGCATTTGACAAACTCCTCTTCCAGACTACTTTTGCCAAGTTGATTTGTTCAGTCTATGTGAAGATTTAAGTCTCTTACAATTATTACATTGCCTTTGTTACAGGTTCCAATTTCTTCTTCCTTAATGCTTTGTCCAAGAGTAAAACTATTGGGAGGGAGCCTACAAATTACTCCAACCAGTCTTTCTGACCCTTGTTATTTATAATCACCACCCATACCAATTCTACTTCTTGATCTTCTGAGCCAGGATCCTTTCTCACTATTGTCCTTATGTCATCCATAATATCAGGACTATTCCTCCTCCTTTTCCATTTTGCCTCTCTTTTCAAAATGTTGCGTACCATGGAATATTTATTTCCCAACCTTGTAACCATGTCCTTGTAATGGTGATTAAATCCAAACCACTTACTTTTAATTGTGTTGCTAATTTGTCTCTTTTATTAGGAATGCTTCATGAATTCAGGGATAAATCCTTTAATTTTATTTTTTGAATATTCTTCTTTGCATAGATCTTTTATGCTGATGCACAATTACCATTAAACTCTCTGGCCCCTCCTGTCTAATTCTACTTGTCTTACCAAATCGTTACACTGTTCTGTTACTTTAGCTTTTCTCTATAGATTTTTAAATTTCTCTTCACTTCAGTGAACCGCCCCCCCCCCCACCCGCCCCCCCACCCCAACTTTGAATTTAAAGCCCTCCACAGCCCTAGTTATGTAATTTGTCTGCATGCTGATTTAATGTAGGGAATGCAGCAGATATTTGAGTACAGCAAGTTACCACACTCACAAATGGGTAAATTACTAAGTAGTCCCTTGTTTTCTGATGTTGATTGTGGGATGAATATTGGCCAAGACACCGAGGACAAATCCCCTGTTCTTCTTTGTGTTGGGGGGCTTTTACTTCCAACTCAGAGGCCAGATGGAGCCTTGGTGTAACGTCTCATCTGAAAGATGGCATCTCCAAGAGTGCAGCCCTCCTTCTGCTGTATTGGGAATGTCAAGCTCAATTTGAGCGCTCAAGGCCTGGAATGGGGTTTGAATCTACAATCTTCAGATTTATAGGTGAGAGTGCTACTCCCTGAACCACGGCTAACACTAATGAACAAGACAACTAAACCTACTTGTCATTCCCCTTGAAAATGTCAATCAACCTACAAGGTTTGATCACATGAAATTCCGAATTATATAACTAGGACTGCGGAGGACTTTAAACTCAAAGGTTACCGGGGCAGGTGGTGGTTTGCTCAGGTGAAGAGAAATTTAAAAATCTGTAGAGAAAAGTTGAAGCAACAGTGAGTTGGCTAAGACAAGCAGAATCGGACAGGAGGGGACAGTCTGACCACGTGATATATGATAACTTGATCTCTGACCAAGTGTTATCAAATAACCTACATGCAATTAATAGTGATAGGTAAGATATTGGGACAATAGACCTATAACTAGCAGTAATTCTGTAAACCACAGATGGTCATCTTGAAACTACAGTCAAATTCCTCTCTACAATGTGCAAGCTGAGGTGTGACTCAATACTACTTTGAATAAGTCCCACTCTGTCTCTGCCTCTTTGGGCTCTGGCTTGGACTTCAGTTCTGTGTGAAGGGTGACGACACTGAACTGGGAGCCTGATGCTGAACTAATTAACTTCAAACCTGAACCAAAACCAAGAGACTGCACAATGTGCAGTAGGCTTGATGTTTGTGACATTTCTCACAATTAGGTACTAACATTTCTAAACCGCTCCTGGGCTCAGACTTAATAAAGAGGAGATTTCCGAGAATGTTAGAAATTACACAGAGGAGATGACTCTTCCCCCTCCTCCTCTCAACCTCCTCCCCCACCGACGTCAGTGCTGGTGCTTAAGCTCACTCCTGGAACCCCATTTCTTGCAGATCTTTTAAATTCCTATTTTTTCAATATTTATCCAATTTCCCTTCGAAAGTCACAGTCTATTCCATGCCTCAATAGCAACAAGTAATGAAGACCTATATGCCATCCTACACATACACAATTCCAGAGATCAATTCACTACCTCCAATCCACTCACTACTGGTGATCCATTCACTAGTCCAGATCACTCACTAGCCCAGATCTACTCATGACCCAGGTTCACTCATTGCCCAAGATTCACTCACTGCCCCAGATCCACACACTCCTGCAGAGCCACTCACTACCCAGATCCATGCATTGCCCAGATCCATTTACTTACCTGGATCCGCTCACTGCCCGAAATATTCATACTATGATGCGACGTTATTGAATTGGTGGTTTGAATAAGATAGTAGTTTGTAATTAGTGCAGTATACAAGAGCAATGTGAACTCAGGAGCTGATTGATGTGCTGATGACATTGCCCTATTGATATGAGGATGCTCCACAGTGATGCTTTGCGATTGCATTCTGGGGCGGGACTTTTGTTGTGCTTTGTAATCAATCAGAGTGTGGACACAAAGTCGTTTTAATCACCTGAAAGTCAAATTCCTGCATACTATCTGGTGACATTTTCTGGAGTTTATTGACAGACAGCTGATTTAATTGAAAAGATCGTTAATCCTGCAAAATGGAACCTGTCATCTTGAAGTGCTTTCCATTTTGTGTTCATTTTCCTATTCCCCTTCGTTCCTGAAAAGGGTAATGTAGCCTAAAACATGTAGACTATTCGTAGCAATCTCTATGAGTTAGTCCGTAACAGACCAAATGTGACATGAGGTGGTGGAGAGCTTTGGGTACCATAGGTCCAAAGTCATCTCTCCCTCCCAAGCAATCTACACTTAGCACATATCAAATTACCCATATACTGTATCCCAAAATGTTATTATCTGAAAGAAATCTATCCAATATCTATCCGAATGAATCAATGCTAATGGCTTCCACCATCTCCCTGGGGAGCCTTTTCCATAGATTTCCCACTCACTCACTGAAACAATGGGCATGATTTTCAACTACCCAAAGATTTGACAGGGAATGCATATGCTCCAAGGAACGTTGATTGGCTGGAGATGGGACTTCTGCCCCTCACTCGAGGGCAAGTCCCCCCTCTGAGAGCTGCTGGCCAGGACTGGACCAACAAGAAGTCCCCAGACTCTAAGACCAGGACCAAGTAAGTGTGGGGGTGTCTCACAGTGGGGGAGGGAGGTGAAGTCCCCGAGGAGTGGGGAGAGAGGAGTGGAGATTTTGATGGCAAGGCCTGGGGCGGAGGGAGCAACCATGGGGCAGACCTTGGTGGGGGGTGGTGGTGGACCCAGTGTGAAAAGGTGGCTCTTGAAGGTGGTTTGATAAGTCACCAGGATCGGATGGGCTATATCTCAGGATGCTGAGGGAAGTTGGGATGGAAATTACAGAGGAACTGGCCAAATCTTCCAGTCCTCCTTAGATGTGGGCTTGGTTCCACAGGACAGGAGAATTGCAAATGTTATGAATCTTGTGTTTCCTGGCCCCAGAAGGAAAATCTGTGCCCCAATGTCATTATCTGTCACTCCCATGTCATTATCTGTCACTCCCATATCAGGTATAACTGTTGCTGAGTCCAAAAACCTGGAACTCCCTTCCTAACAGCACTATGAGTGTACCTATAGTGATTGCAGATGCTGCAGTGATTCATGAAGGCAGCTCACCTCCACATTCTCGAGGGCAATTAGAGATGGGCCATAAATGCTGGTCTAGCCAACAACACTGCCGTCGTGTGACAGAACTTTAAAAAGGCTATGTTCAGAGTAACGTTGCTCTACAGTTCTGGCCACAGTTAGATGCTTCAACTCCAGCCATGGAAGAGCACTCCCTATTGCCATTGTGTAGATCCCATATGTTGACTGATTTTCTTGGGATTTCCTGAAATCCTGACGCCACAACCTTGGCTGTTAATCGGCAGGAGTTCTGGAGGAACGCTGTATAACTGGCTGAAAAGGTGGGGATTGGGATGGCCCTCTGTGGAAATTGAGGACTGTTCGCTGTCAGAGTGAAATTGCCATTTTAGCGCTAACTGGGACTACTTATTTAAGAGGCCTAGCAGAGGGAAGCCATTTCTTCCATCAGCCTGAAGTAGATTCAAACTCAGATGCCAGAGATGAAAGGTAAACTTGTAAATTCTCACTGACTTACATTGTACCTTTATCCATCAACTACCTACATTGATGGGACTCATAATCTGACAGGCATAGGTTCAACTGCTAAATAGTATTAGACCTTGAACTTTAATATAAGCTAACACTCCAGCATTGTACTGAAGGTAATATGGATGCTACCTTGCTTGTGAAGCCGTGTCTGCCTGTTTCAGTGGCCACTATTTATCAAAGTGTCACTAAAAACAGATTATCTGGTCAATGTCACGTTGCTGCATGTGGGAGCTTGTTGTGCACAAATTGGCTGCCACACTACCTATATTACAACAATGACTACACTTTAAAAAGTATTTCATTGGCGGCAAAGCATTTTGGCATGTCCTGTGGTGATACTAGGCACTATGGAAATGCATGTTTTTTCTCTTATCTAATAAAAGAGGGGCCAGAATTCCCCTGATATCCTACCACACGGGAGCTGCTGTTCCCTGTGATCAGCCTTGCTCTTGGAGGTGACAGAAAAGCAGGCCCATCAATCAGCACATCAAGGCAAGTGATGGCCACTGGCTGTTTTATTTTCACAGACATTCTAGACACATATTTGGACAGCGGGAATAATTGTGCACACTGCTGTTTGGTAGTTAGAGATGCCCTTGATTATCTTTTTGTATTCCACAGGCATGAACTTGTCACTGCCCAGGCATTTTATCTTCTTTCATTTTAACCTGCTCTTACATTGAACGACCCATCATACTGGCGAAATGAAAGGGGGAAGAATATGATTTATTTGCAGGCCACACATCTCCCACAGTGACCCTTGTCAAGAACTGAAAGAGAATCAGCACTAGGTCATCATAAATGGAGGAGGTGGCTATCATAATTCAGAGTCAATACTTGTTGACTCAATATCGTTTTACCCTTTATCCTTTCATTTTTCTCTCATATATTTCTCACTGACACAAACTAGGTCCAAGTGAGAATTTACCCTACCTTCATTTTATTTGAAATGTTTTAATCCTCCTCTTCAATTTATGTCTATTGTAGTTTAAATTTCTCACATTGCTGCCAGACAACACAGTCAACTCCACATGACATGATGACACATCTATTCCAAATAATGCACAGAATCACTGCCCATTCACTGCCTTTTAGTCAGATCCTCAAGGGACTGTGTAGCAGCAATATCCATTGTCCCCTCTTTGTGTTAATGCCCAGGTACCTGGCTTGTTGTCAGTTGTCAGTACATTGCTGTATCTCGCCTAAAGGCAGCGGTAGCATCAGTGAATTTCTAGGCCAGTGTGTTTAGTCCTTTACTGCACCCTTGATTGTTAGTGGGACTTCTATGAGGGGAGGTGGTGGTGTGGTGGTAATGTTGCTGGGCCAGACCCTGGGGGCCTCAGGTTCAAATCCCACCATGGCAGCTAGTGGAATTTTAAATTCAATTAATAAACCTGGAATATAAAGCTATCATTGGTTGTTGTAAAAACCCATCTGATATACTAGTGTCCCTTTGCAGGAGGAAACCTGCCATCCTTACCTGGTCTGGCCTACTTGTGACTCCAGATCCACAGCAATGAGTTGACTCTTAACTGTCCTTTGAAATTGTCTAGCAAGCCACTCAGTTCAAGGGCAATTAGGGAGGCACAACAAATGTTGGCCTCTCCTTCAATGCCCACATCCCATGAAAGAGAAAAAAGATGACAGAAATCCGGGTATGTTTGTTGATTATCCTGAAGGCGACCAAATTCCAAAAGGCTGCTCTTGGAATTCCCCCATTGTGCTGCGACACAAATAGAGATGGGGTACAGGTCCAATTGGTTGTTAGGTTCTTTATGTTCCTATTTTAACTGGCGCAACATGACCATGGAGTCTAGATTCGGGAACCATGTGCATTGCCATTGGTAGACTGCATTTGGGAATGTATTTCTATTAAGGTAATAAGGTGCATTGCCATAAGGTGGATTGTAAAAGATCTGAAGACACTATTGGAAGAGCAAGGAATCCCCTCTTCTTAACGTTCATCTCTCAACCAGCTCTACCAAAAGCTAAAAGAAAGATTGCTTGGGCATTCAGCACTGTTGCTTGTGAGATCTTGCTGTGCTATTTTGCCTACTTGACAATGATTGCAATTTAGGAACAATTCATTGGCTGTGAAATGCTTGGAAATATCCTGACCGCTTTGCAAGATGCGGTGTAAATGCAAGTTTATTTATGCATAATGAATTCAACACAACTCCAATATCTGAAGAGACTCATTGAGGGGCTGACTACTTTGGCCATTGTTTCCTCACTTGCTTCTGGTAAGTTCCAAATACACTATATTCTATACAATCTCCTCACTGTGTTCGCACTTTAGATGGCTTTCTACATGAAGATAAGGAATGATAATTATGGAAAAGGCTTGAGAATTCATTCTTTTGAAATACTTAGGCTATGAAACTCCTTACTTCCCTAATTACTCCTTTAATCAAAGTCAGAAGGTTTTGGTTCAAGTTCAACTCCAGGACTTGAGCACAAAAATCAAGGCTGACACTCCAGTGCAATCCTGATGGAGTGCTGCACTGTCAGAGGTGCCATCTTTTGGATGAGACCTTAAACTGAGGCCTCATTTGTCCTCTTAAGTGGACATAAAAGATCCCATGACAGTATTTCAAAGAAGAGCAGGGGTCCTGGCCAATATTTATCGCTCAGTCAACATCACAAAATCAGGTAATCTGTTATCATATTGCTGTTTGTGGGAGCTTGCTGTGTGAAAATTGGCTACACTGTTTCCCACATTACAACAGTGGCTACACTGCAAGCATACTTAATCAGCTGCCCACTGGTTGTGAAATGCACTATATAATTGCAAGTTTTTTTGCTCTATGCTCCATAGGTTCTTAAATGTAAATACAGCTACTTTTGATTAATTACTAGTTGATTACCAATTATTACTATTTTATTGCTAATTATTACAACTTGATTACTAATTACTAGCCCTTGGCGCATCTTCCTTTACTCTATTCAGCTTACCCTTTGTTCAGGACTGTGACTTTGGCCTCCCAACATTGGGAATAAAGTAAAGCTGGGAGAGATACTTAATGAGCAACACATTGAGAGGATTTGAAACATCACTTGACTTGCATAAAAAAAAAGGGCGGAATTTTCTCTCCTGGTGTGGCGGTTGTGGGGCCGGAAAATGCGGCGAGCCATTCAAACGTCCATTCACTTCGGCAGGGCCGGAAGGCTCCACCGGCTGGAGGGGCGGGAAAATTCCGGCCATGATAACCAGTGAGCGGAAAAAGAAATCTGCGTTGATACAGGTTATCACTTTGGTCCTCTTGCTAGCACACACCGGAGCCAGAAGATTGTGGGTTCAAGCTTCACCACAGGACATGAGCCTTTAATCTAGGCTGACACCTCAACAGTTTACTGAGGGAATGCTACATTGCCGAAGGTGCCATCTTTCAGATTCAGATGCTAAATCGAGGCCCAGCCTGCCTGGTAAGGGGGATGTGAAAGATCCTGTGGCACTATTCAGAGAAGAGCAGGGAATTTTCCCTGAGTCCTGGACAGTATTCCTCCTTCATTTAGCTTCACCATAATTTGGCTAGCAGGTCCTAGCCTCATCTGCTGTTTGTGGGACCTTGCAGTGCCCAAGATGGCTGTTGTGTTTGTTTCCCTAAAAGCGAAAGAGTACTTCAAATAACTCATTGGCTGGGCAGCCCTTTGAGATGTCCTGCCATTGTGAAAGTTGCAACTTCTTTGGTCTGTCAGCTTTTTCTGAAATTGTTGATCAGTAGTTGCCAATACATAAGTTGAAATGCTCGTCAACACATTGGCCATGAAAGTATTGCTGTGGCCTGGCATTCGATAACAAGAATAGTTACTTGCTTTAACATGAAATTAGCCTTCAATTTCAGAAGTGTAATAGTGTCAGCTGGTGCTGTAATAGTGTTAACTGTAATAGAGTCAATAGTTCCAGCTATAGTAGTGCCAATTGTGGTGTCAGTTATATTTGCTCAGCTGTAACAGCATCAACTGCAGTAGTGCCAAATGTAGAGTCAACTGCAATAGTGTCAACTGGGAAACTAATGGATGCTCCCTTATGTCAGTCAAATATGCCTGTACATATAAACCATTCTTTATGTTGCCTTTTGCCGATTCCTGAGAGAGCTGGTAAAAGTTTAACTGTCATGTTAAATGCCATCTGGGTGCTCTTATAAGTTTTCTGATTCTGCTGTTCATTGAAGAAATTCAATTAGGACAGCATTCTTAAGAGTGAGGGTGAAATTAAGGCTTGCATTTATATAGGGCTGCTCGCTCCCTCTGGATGCACCGAAGCCAATGAAGTGTCTATACTTATGAAGTGCAGCTATTGTTGTTTTGTGGGCTAATGCGGCAGCCAATTGTGCAAATCAAGATCCCACAAACAGCAAATGAATGAGTGACCAGATAATTTATTTTTTGGTCATGTTGGTTTAATGTTGGCCAGGATCCTGAGCATGTAGATGGGGCTTTGGTCTAATGTCTCCTCAGGAAGATGGTGCATCCGACAGTGCATGGTCTCCTCTCCTCCGGGTGCCAACGTAGATTGTGTTTTCAAGTCTGTGGTGGAGCTTGAATCCATGACCTCATGACTTAGAAGGTGAGTGAGTGCTACCAACTGAGCCAAGCTGATACTTGTGTACAAAGGAAGAGCCCAGTGCATTGTAGAGCTGGCTGTTTTTTTTTTGTATTGTGAAACTCCTTTTTTCATGGGTCCTATTGGTTCTCTGGGCCCAACCCTGCCCTCCAGTCAGAGAGTTGTTGGCACCCGACTCTCAGTCTTCTGCCGACGCCACCCCATAGAAACACAGCGTCATAAAATAGTTCAGCAAAGGAAGAGACCATTTGGCCCATTGAGTCTGCACTGGCTCTTTTGAAGAACAACGAGAAGCACTCAATCTATGCTCACCTGTTGAGTTTGTATAGGATATAGTCATTATCCCTTGTGCAGTTATGTGGAGATATCACAGGATACTGTTGTACATCCTTTACCTCTAATACAAGTTGGAAGACTAGGGCCTGAATTTTTTGGCCGTTGAGCACGAGAGATCGGCAGGTCTGGGAGCAAACGGGAAATGGGCCACTGGCTGTGATCGGCCCCTGACCGCGATTTCATGTTGGCTGGCCAATTAACGGCCAACCAGCAAATGCTCAGCGCTGCCGGGGAGGGGCAGGAAGAGGGCGGGCACTGATGTAACCGAGGGTGTGAGTGAGCGCTTCAAGAGAGCTCCCTGAAGGCAGACAGCTGTCCCAAGGACACGACAAAAATGCCGCAAAATATGTCCATGCAGCACAGTCAAGCACCTGAAAACAAACCTCACAAAAAAAACCAGCACCCAGATATCTCCTTTGCTTTTATCTCCCCCACGTAGATTTCATCCCACCCTGGATTGAGGTTTGAGCAAAAATATGAATGCCACCTGGGAGAATGGCCTGTCCGCCAACCATAAATGTGGGCGGGCCACATGAAATTGCTGTTGATTCCATCGTTAATGGGCTTCATTGCCCACTTAATTGTCGACGGGCACACTTCCGACTGTCACACTCGCCCGACGTCATCTCGCGCTATTTCATGTCCGTTTGGGTCGAGCACGCGCCCGCCCACAGGACCTAAAATTTTGGCCTAGGAAGGATTGAAAATCTGATTAATATTCTTTATTAAGTTGTCAGTGTGATAATAAAATACAACCCCCTTAACTGCATATGAGATATAAGAACCAAAGCTCCTTCAGGAGGTCACAAGGGTGTCAACTTGTCTTGCTGAAGCTAGCATAAGCAGCCTAGATTCCCAAGGAGCTCCAGTGTGTTGTGTCTTTTATCAATTCAATTACGTAGGACAAATGTGGGCGCCATATCACCATGTTCTGTACGCGTGCTGTTGACCTGCAAACTCATTGGTGGTGAGGTTAGCTGTTACCATTTGTTGTACATGCCTTTGATGTTTTAGGTTGTTCATCACACTCTGGACATTCCACACACAAGTGCTTATTGTGTTTTCTTTATTTGTTGTGCATGACCTGTGCAGACATTGCTACCACTGCAGACTTGTTGATATATATCTTATATTAACAAAGGCTTGCTATGACTATTTAACCTGGTACACCAATACTCACATGACCATTTCCATATAGTTTTTTTAGTCAGTCAAGTGGTGTTGCTGGCTAGGCCAGCATATATTGTCCTTCCCTAATTGCTCTTGAGAAGGTGGTGGTGAGTCCTTTCTTGAACTACCATAGCCTTTGGTGGTGTGTGTACATCCACAGTGCTGTTAGGGAGGGAGTTCCAGTGACAGACCTAGTGACAACGAAGAAACGATGATATATTTCCAGTCAGGATGTGTGTGACTTGGAGTGGAACGAGATGGTATTCCCATGCGCCTGCTGCCCTTGTCCTTCCAAGTGGGAGGTTGAAGGATATAAGTGATATTAGGAAGACAAGTTGCACCAGCTTGTGTTGGCAGAATGTCAGGTTCCAGTCTAGCTATCCCTTTGTCTCTCCTATCCCCATAACCATCCATCAAAATGGCATCGTCCAACATGTTTTTCTTATGTGTATGTTTTTTCTAAAAAATATATCTTTTTATCCTTATTTACTGATCAGCTAATTACTGACAAACATGCTTCATCGTAAGACAGTTGCCTATAAAACTAGGGCTGGTGCTTGACTCCAGCCATTAATTCACAGGTCATGATTTTCATTTGTCAAAGCAGATTGAGCAACCTTCAGGTCCTCTCCACATGCTGTGTAGCTACAGCAGGGACCATCTGAGCTTGTGGTAGTGCCTTAGCTGCTACACCAACAAACTGCAAATTGGAATCTCCAGTGAGTTTCCTGACTAGCCACAGTATTGGCTTTTCGAAGTTGTACATAATTTTGGCAGAAATGTCATAGTAATTAAGCTTTTCCTTCTTGCGGAAGATGATAGCTTTTGCTTTACTTTTTTGTCCAATGATTTGGAGCTGGCCTGTGAGTTCCTGTTAATCGGTCCACAGAAGCCTCTCCCAGTTCTGTTCTTCTTCATGTTTCCTGCTTAGAGCTGGTTTCGACTTGCGTTCACTAAACCTGCCCAGGATTGCAGACAATAACAACTTTGAGAACAAAACAAAACACAATTACCTGGAAAAACTCAGCAGGTCTGGCAGCATCGGTGGAGAAGAAAAGAGTTGACGTTTCAAGTCCTCATGACCCTTCAACAGAACTAGGTGAATCCAAGGAAGGGGTGAAATATAAGCTGGTTTAAGGTGTGTGGGGAGGGGGGTGGGTTTGGGTGGGGGGAGAGAAGTGGAGGGGGGGTGGTGTGGTTGTAGGGACAAACAAGCAGTGATAGAAGCAGATCATCAAAAGATGTCACAGACAACAGAACAAAAGAACACATAGGTGTCGAAGTTGGTGATATTATCTAAACGAATGTGCTAATTATAACTTTGAGAACAAGTTGTATTTATTTAACATATTTAACATAGTAAAACATCCCAAGGTTTTTCATTGGAGGGCTATCAAGCAATTTTAACACCGAGACGCATAAGACAACATTAGAGCAGGTGACCAAAAACTTGGCCAAAGAGTCTGAGTTTGAAGGAGAGTCTTAAAGGAGGAAAGAGAGATAGAGAGGTGGCACAGTTTAGAAAGGTTAATTCCAGAGCTTCTACACAGTCACCAAAGATAGAGCGATTAAAATTGGGAATACACAAGAGGCCAGAGTTGAAGGAACCCCGAGACCTTGGAAGCTGTAAGCCTGGACAATATCATGCACCAATTGATGAACATTGATCAAACAGGAGCAGCCTTCTTTTTGCAGTGATTAGAAACATGTTAGACCAGTCGTCCAGGCCCAAGAACCTCAAAGAGCTGAATGTTCCAGAGCAGGACAAGGAGAGGGAAAAGAGGGGAACATAGCAGTCAGTGTGAGGCTTTCTTTTATTTGGTGTAAGATGAAATTTTACTTTACTACATATGGTGAGAGCCATTATATGGGAGCACTCTCACATTTAAGCGGCCTGCTTTTTTGCGTTCAGGGATGGGGTTTCACTTTCTTCATACACGGGTCTTATTTGTATGTGTAATTACAAGATGGCTCCCATTTCTGTGCAGCCATATGCAGCCCACTTACCGTTCTGACTCATGTATCTAGCCTCTAACTTCCAAAGGTTGCAGGCTTGCTGAAATTAAGTTAAGTAGGGCTTACTGTTGCTGTTCATCAACTTATTCAGATACTTTACATACTGGCACTAAAAAATATTCAGGCAGATAGTATGTTATGTCCTTAGGATGATCCAGAGCATTTCACAGATGTATATTGCTTCTGAAGTGCTCTCACTGTTGATATAGTATCAGCACACTTAGCAGCAGCCAGTTTGTGCAAGGCAAAGTCCCATATGCAGGTAATGAATATATGGCCAGGGAATCCTACTTTTGATGGTGTTTGATTAACCTGCTCTTCTATGAACATCACTGTAGGATTGCTTACATCCAATTGAACAGGTAAGCTGTGTTAAGGTCTCATACAAAAGATGTCACTTTCCACCGTACAGTACTCCTTCAATACTATACTGAAGTGCTAGCCTTGATTATGCAGCCAAATCTCTGGGGTGGTACACAAACTCAATACTTGTGAGACAAGGGGCTGAATTTTTCCCAGGTTGGTTCTGATCCCGATCTAGGGTTAGGAAGTCTGGTCACTGTGGCCGCTGCCCAGGGGCCATCAGCAGGAGCATCAGTGATGCCATGAAGGTGTCTTCAGTAGGATAGCAACAAAAGCTACATTTATGGAGACGTTAGTCTCTGTGAAGAGCTGCAATAGCATGCCTTCTGATTGGGGAGACCTGAACACTGTGATTTAACGTCAGCAACTTAATAAAAGGCCTCATATGCTTTGCAGTTCGGACCTTCCTCTGTGACCTCCACTCAATTTCTGGGCTCCTGACACAGCAGGGAGCCCAGGTGCCATTGGATAAATTGCAATCTATTTCCGCAGTAGGGAATAATCGCCAGATCAAGTGTCATGATTGGCTATGCACCACCGCCAGGCATTTAGCTGTCGCATCTGGGATGCCCGCCAGTGGGAAAATAGCATAGAGTTGGGAACATGTCACGGAGCAGGTAGATCTGGGTGTGCTGCCAATCAGTCACAGCCCTTTTAAGGACTGCTGGTTAAGTTGTTCAGGATGTTGCAAACATGTAATATTCCTCAAGCTTTCATCTCACAAAGCCTCTCACCTCCCACCTCCACAACCAATAATAACAGCCGAAGCCTGCAAATCACAAGCTCTGAATGGGGCAAAGAGATTTAACAATCCAGGTCAGAAATGGGAGTAAGAGCCTCTTTACAATATTCAAACAGGTCCTGTGCTCGTTTAGGGGGGACACAAGGGCCCACCTACAAAAAAGTCCCCAACCAATTTAACCATGATTGGGCAAGGGTCTTTGCACTACTAATTTTTTTTTGTTGTGCCCGGTTCCAGCTGGTAAAATGGGGGCGGTGACATTAAATTAAGATGCTAACATTCCTACTTAACAGGCAGATCCTGGATTAGGTAACCTTTCAATTGCATAGGTTTACAGCACAGATACAGGTCGTTTGGCCCAATCAGTCCATGCCGGTGTTTATGCTCCACTCAAGACTCCTCCAATCTTTTATCATCTAAATTAACCATTGTGACCACAATGGTCTCTAACCCTCAAATGCTTCTCTAGCTTCCCCTTAAATGCATCGATATGGTTCACCTCAACCACCCCCTGTGGTAGCAAGTTCCACATTCTCACCACTCTTTAGATAAAGGAGTTTTTTCTGAATTCCGCATTGGATTTCTTGGTGACTGTCTCATATTGATGGCCCATAGTTATGCTCTTCTCCAAAAGTGGAAACATTCTCTCTATATCCACTCTATCAAAACCTTTCATAATTTTAAAGACCTTTATTAGACCCCTCAGCCTCCTTTTCTCAAGAGAAAAGAGACCCAGCCTGTTCATCCTTCCCTGATTTATACACCCACTCATTTCTGGTATCATCCTTATAACTATCGAATTTTTTATAAAGGGTTCTTTATGATCAGAACCCATTCTTAATATAATGAAGATTAAATAATCATTTGGTAGTACAGAACTTGAGTATTGCTAAAAAACGTAATTTTTTGTTTTGCACTCAGGACAATTCGTCAGAATACCAAATGTAAACGGAACAGCAATTTATATTATATGAGAAGAGAGTTCTGATTGGTTGGAAAGTGGACTCTGGTAGAGGCATTGCCATGGAGAATGCACCAATTGATGGTGACTGACAGTTAACTGCCAATAATTGTTTGAAATTTAAACCAGGCAGCTTAACTCTAGTCAAGGCATTTCACCGAGGAATGAACCAGCGAATGGCTGTCACTTATTTTGTTCAGCTGAAACAGGCGCAATGTGTGTACATGTTCTTTCTGTCTGCAAAGAACAGGGCCCTGAGTATTAATATATGTGGCTTCCAATACATGCAAATGTGCCACACTGCGAGACTGATAATCTTAAATTGGTTGTCAGCGTAATTCTTAGCACAAGAGGATTACTTAGCAAATGTTGTCCAATCACGGAATCACATCTTATGTTGGACACTGTGTTTTGAGTTTTGCAGGTTGGGTACGGTCTGTACCTTTCCCATTGTGACCAGTAGAAAGGGCATTCTGTTTGACATGATCCACCAATCTTTGGGACGTATGGCCTACATACCTAGCATCACACTGGCGCTGAAAATCATATACCACATTATGCATTTGTGTGATAGGCAGAACGTCTTTTTGGCTTGACATTCTGTTATTGGAGAATACCACTCGTGTTGCTACTGCATAGTAGCAGCATGAAACAGCTAGTTTCACATGTTGCTCAAATTTTTGAGATACCTTGCCCTTCCAGGGCAATCTGAGGTAGACTGCACACTTTTCGGGGGGAAAGTGATGGCCTTAGGCCTGTTTATGAGCTTGCATGATATACAGCGCAAAATGATCTGATCAGGGTAATCATTAGTCTGCATGAGGCCTTTGATACGCCCTTTTTCAGCATCAAGCTTGATTGGCCCTATTTATAAGGTTGCTGATAAGGCCAATCTTATTGTGCATGGAACTGTTGGAACCCCAACACAAATATTGACCAGTGGAGGTAGGCTTGCGGTAGACTGTGGTAGAGAATCTCCTGGCAGATTTCTCAGCTAGTACATTAAGGAAAGGATTTCATTTGACTCCTCCATTTCATAGGTGAATTTAAGTGCAGGATGAAGCCCAGGAAGACACGTAAGGAAATTATTACATGCAGCTGCAGATTTAAATATAGCAAATGTATCATCCACGTATCAGAAATATGCAAAGGGTAGGATGTTAGGTCTCATTCCATCAAAGACAAGTTTCTCATGGATCCCAACTAAGATGTTTCTGAGAGCTGGGTTTAGAGGGGATCCAATGGCAATACCATTGGGCATACATGGTGTCATTAAAACTCAACTCAACTGCACGAGTTGCCGAGTTCATAAGTTTGATGAAGACTGATTCACGTGATGGTGGCAGGTCTATATCGCCATGATATACTGCTGCAGTGCAAATATCCCTGGCTTCCTTAAGTCCACTTGCCAACCAATCAGCACTCTCTTCTCATATAGTATAAATTGTTGTTCCCTTTACATTTGGTATTCTTGCAAATTGTCCTGATGAGTGCAGGACAAAAAGCTTTGACAAAAAATGTCTCCTTTTTCAGCAATAATGTCGATTTGTACAGGCACGCACAGCCTATAACCACAAGCTTTGACAACTATCATCTCTCTTCAAGTCATTAAGCTGAGTTTCATGAATTTGGCTATACCAACGGAATACTGGACAGCTCCCAAAGAAATCATTATCTTCCTGCTTTCCTTCCTCTGCCTTTTTATTTTCTGATGCTCAAAGGCATATGTTGAGGTCAGTGTTTAACTGCAGACTCAAATCAAGAGTGAAAAGTGCTGATCATGAACAGAGAACATGTACAAAATCTGACCATGACATTGTCTAAAGTTAGGGGCCTGCGCAATCAGAGTGCTGCCTTTTAATTAGTGTTTCTGCTGATGTACTGCTTTGTGCTGACAGAGGTGATAATGCCAAAGATGTCAGACAGCTTGGGACTTGGGTGTCATTCTAAGCTGGCTTGCTTTACAAACTCATTCTGACGGGTGCGATTTTAACTTATTCAAATCCCACCCACTTGCCCAGAGTTGGGTCCATTATCATTTTCAAATTGGGTTGTGAACCCTGCAGGCTGGAGACTCTAGGACAAAAATTACAGAGGCATTAAAAAAGATTTTTTCAATTTTGTTGGTCATAAAAGTAATAGAAATGGATAGAAGAGGATGATCGACTGGATGGGCTGTTGGATGTGACAGGTCATGTGGTGGAACTTCAGGGATCAGTTGAATCAGAGTTGATAATCTTGTTTTCTATTGTTATTCATTCTTCAGTTTTCTGGCGTACCTATTATTCTAGACATGCTCAGCATAATTGAAGTGCACCATTGTTAATAATGCAGAGGGCAGATCTAGTTCTTCAACCAATGCAGTTGTAGTGGTTGCAACGTTGTTCTATTTACACTCTTGGCCAATTTCATCCCCCGCCCACCGGCCACCCAGCGTCCCACTTCCGAAGGCATGGACTTCTGGCTGGATTACTTTTCTGCACGGACTCTCCAATACCTGGGAGAGTGCCATTTTTGTCTTGGCCTATTCAGAGAAACACTTCTGGGATGACAGTCAAACATGAGAAGGAAGGAGCTTGACCCTGTGCTAAAATGTTTATTGAACATGACAAAAAGAAATAAATCTAACCTTACATTTCCTATATTTTTTTTTGGTATTGCAGATTTCTCGAAATCTTGGGAAGCTGTACAGTGAAATGATCTTTGTAAATGGCTTCGTGCATTGTGACCCACATCCTGGCAACGTGCTGGTGAGAAAGTCCACACAAACTAACAAGGCTGAAATCGTGTTGCTGGACCATGGATTGTATCAGGTGGGCTCCGATTCAGTTTGATGTTTGGTTCAAATCTGTGCTGCCAGTTGAGATAGGGCTTTGTCAGAAGGCTGTGGACTTAAGTCCTACATGAAAATTTGAGTGCATAATCCAGGATATTGCACATCCCGAATTTTGGTTGCCCCACCATTGGTGCTGTGTCTTCAGTTGCCAGTGCCCTAACCTCTGGAATTCCCTCCCTAAACCTCGCCATCTCTTTACCTCATTTTACTCTAAGACACTCCTTTAAAACCTCTCTTTGATCAATCTTTTGGTCACATCTCCTTATGTGGCTTGGTGTCCATGATACTATAGGTAGGGTTGACCACCTCAGTCCTTGCGAAGATGAATTCCCTCCTTCACACTGAGCATACCTCCATTGTGTTGTGTGGCATTACCATCATGCTGAATGGAATAGATTCAGAACAGATAGCAAAACTGGACATCCTTAAGGCTCAGTTGGCCATCAGCAGCAGCAGAACTCTATTAACCACAATCTGTAACCTCTTGCCCTGGCATATCTCTTAGGCTACCAATACCATCTAGCCAAGGGATCAGCGCTGGTTCAATGAAGAGTACAGGAGAGCATGCCAGGAGCAACACTAAGCGTACCTAAAAATGAACACAGGATTAGGTGCATGCCAAACAGCAGAAGAAGCATGCGATAGACAGAGCAAAGTGATCCCACAACCAGCGGATCAGATCTAAGCTCTGCAGTCCTGCCACATCCAGTTGTGAATGATGGACAAGTAAACAACTGACAAGAGGAGGTTCACAAATATTCCCCCCCTCAATGATATGGGAGCATATTAGTGTAAAGGACGAGGCTGAAGCATTTACAGCCACCTTCAGCCTGGAGTACCAAGTGGATGATCCATTTCGGCCTCCTCCTGAAGTCCCTGTATCACAGATGCCAGACTTTAGCAATGTTATATTAGCTGCTATCAGAGATGCCAGTCTTCAACCAATTCAATTCACTCCATGTAATATCAAGAAACGGCTGAAAGCACTTGACACTGCAAAGGTTATGGGGCCTGACAACATACTGGCAATATTACTGAAGACTTGAGCTTGATAACTAGCCACGCCCCTAACCAAGCTGTCCCAGTACAGCTACAACACTGGCATCTACCCAACCATATGGAAAATTGCCCAAGTATGTCCCTTCCACAAAAAGCAGGACAAATCCAAATCAGCCTCCTCTCGATCATTAGCAAAATGATGGAAGGTGTTGTCGACAGTGCTATCTAGCAGCAGTTATGCAGCCATGACTTGTTAACTGATGCTCAGTTTGGATTTCACCAGGGCCACTTAACTCCTGATCTCACCACAACCTTGGTCCAAACATGGACAAAGGGGCTGAACTCAAAAGGGAAGGTGAGAGTGGCATCAAGCCTTGACATCAAGGCAGCATTTGACTGAGTGTCAAGGAGCCCTGGCAAAATTGAAGTCAATGGGAATCAGGGGAAAACTCTCCACTGGCTGGAGTCATACCACAAAGGAAGATGGTTGTGATTGTTGGAGGTCAATCATCTCAGTCCTAGGACATCACTGCAAGAGTTCCTAAGGATAGTGTCCTAGGCCCAACCATCTTCACCTGCTTAATCAATGATCTTCCCTCCATAAGGTCAGAAATGAGAATGTTCGCTGATGTTTAGTACTATTCACAATTTCTGAGATACTGAAGCAGTCCATGTCCTTACGCAGCAAGATCTGGACTGAGATGAGGAGAAATTTCTTCACCGAGAGAGTGGTGAGCCTCTGGAATTTGCTACCACAGGAAGTAGTTGAGGCCAAAACATTGTTTGTTTTCAAGAAGGAGTTAGATATAACTCTTGGGGCGAAAGGGATCAAAAGATATGGGGAGAAAGCAGGAGCAGGCTATTAAGTTAGATGATCAGCCATGTTCATAATGAATAGCGCAGCAGGCTCAAAGGGCCTAATGGCCTACTCCTGCTCCTATTTTCTATGTTTCTATGGACAACATCCAGACTTGGGTTGTGGCAAGTAACATTGTGCCACCCAAGTGCCAGGAAATTACCATCTCCAACAAGAGAGAATCTAAGCATCTCCCATTGACATTCAATGGCATTACCATCACTGAATCCCCCACTATCAACATCCTGGGGGTTGTTGTTGACCAGAAACTGAAATGCACCAGCTATATAAATACTGTGGCTACAAGAGCAAGTCAGAGGCTAAGAATTCTATGGAGTGTAACTCACCACCTGACTCCCCAAAACCTGCCCACATCTACAAGGCACAAGTCATGAGTGTGATGGAATATCCTCCACTTGCCAAGGTGAGTGCAGCTTCAACAACCCTCAAGAACCTTGACACCACCTTGGACAAAGCAGTCAGCTTGATCGCCACCCCAAGCACAAGCTTAAACATCTATTCCCTCCACCACTAACACACTGTGGTAGCAGTGTATACCATCTACAAGATGCACTGCAGCAAATCACCAAGGCTCCTTCAAAAGCACCTTCAAAATGTGCGATCTCTACCATCTAGAAAGAGAAGGGCAGCAGGCACAAGGGAACACCACCACCTTCAAGTTCCCTTCCAAGCTACACACCAGCATGACTTGGAACTATGTTGCCGTCCCTTCACCATCGTTGGGTCAAAATCCTGGAACTCCCTTCCTAGCAGTGTGTTGGGGTGTACATGCACCAGAATACCAGAATCACAGAATTTTAATGGTGCAGAAGGAGGCCATTCAGCTCATCGTGTCTGCACTGGCTCTCCAAATGAGCAATATGACCTAGTGCCATTGCCCTGCCTTTTCCCTGTACCCCTGCGCATTGTTTTTATTCAAATAAACATCTAATGCCTAATGAATGCCTCGATTGAACCTGCCTCCACCACACTTCCAGACAGTGCATTTCAGACCCGAACCACTTGTTGTGTGAAAAAGTTTTTTCTCATGTTACATTTGTTTCTTTTGCAAATCACTTTAAATCTGTGCCCTCTCGTTCTTGATCCTTTTACGAGCGGGAACAGCTTCTCCCTATCCACTGTGTCCAGCCCCTTCATGATTTTGTACATCTCTATCAAATCTCCTCTTAGCCTTCTTCTCTCCAAGGAGAACAGTCCCAAACTCTCCAATCTATTTTGGTAACTGAAGTTTCTCATGCCTGGAACCATTCTGCTCTCTCTCCAATGTGTTCACATCTTTCCTATAATGTGGCGCCCAGAACTGCACACAATATTCCAGCTGAGGTCTAATGAGTGTCTTATATAAATTCAGCATAACTCCTTGCTCTTGTACTCTATGCCCCTTAATAAAGCCCAGAATACTAGAGCTTTAACTGTTCTCTGCACCTGTCCTGCCACCTTCAATGATCTGTGCACATAACTACCTAGGTCTTTCTGCTCCTGCACCCCCTTCAAAATTTCATCCCTTATTTTACATTGTTCTTCCTACTAAAATGCATCACCTCACACTTCTCCTCATTGAACTTCATCTGCCACCTATCTGCCCTCTTCATCAATTTGTCTATGTCATTTTGAAGTTCAACACTGTCCTCCTTGCATTTTACAATACTCCCAAGCTTCGTCTCATCTGCAAACTTCGAAATTGCCCCCTGCACACCAAGATCTAGATCATTAATATATATCAGGAAAAGCAAGGGTCTTGATACCGAACCCTTTGGAACTCCACTACAAACCTTCCTCCAGCCTGAAAAATATCTATTGTCCATTACTCTCTGCTTCCTATTTTTCGGCCAATTTTGTATCCACGTTGCTACTGTCCCTTTTATTCCATGAGCAATAATTTTTCTCACAAGTCTGCTGTGTGGAACTGTATCAAATGTCTTTTGAAAGTCGATATATACTACATCAAGAGCATCATCCTCATTGACCTTTTCTGTTACCTCTTCAAAAAACACCAGCAAGTTAGTTAAACACGATTTCCTCTTTAGAAATCCATGCTGGCTCTTCCTTATCAATCCATATTTTTCCACGTGACTACCAACTCTATCCTGAATAATTGTTTCTAGAATCTTGCCCACCACTGATGTGAAACTGAATGGTCTGTAATTGTTGGGCTTATCCTTACAACCTTTTTTGAACAAGGGGGTAATGTTTGCAATTCTGGCACCTCCCCTGAGTCTAGGGAAGACTGAAAGATTGTGGCCAGTGCCCCTGCAATTTCTGCTCTCACTTCCTTCAATATCCTTGGATGCATCTCGTCCGGTCCCGGTGCCTTGTCAACTTTAAGTACCGACAGTCTATTCAACACTTCCTCCTTATCACTTTTGAACTTTTCCAGTGACAGAGTCCCCTCGTTTGTCGCCATGACCTGGTTAGCATCTACCTCCTTGATAAAGACACGTGCAAAGTGTTCATTTAATACCTCAGCTATGGCCCCTTCATCCATGTGTAAATTCCCTTTTAGGTCCCTAATTGGCCCTACTCCTCCTTTTACCACCCTTTTATTATTTATATGCCTACAGAAGACTTTGGGTTTCCCCTTTATGTTGGCTGCCAGTCTTTTCTCATAATCCCTCTTCGCTTCTGTAATATGCTTTTTCACCTCCCCTCTGAACCTTCTGTATTCCTCTTGGTTCTCAACTGTATTTTCTACCTGACCTGTCATAAGCGCACTTTGTTGTCTTTATCTTAATTTCTATTTCCTTTTTCATCCAGGGAGCCCTGGATTTGTTTGCCCTACCTCCCCTTTCGATGCAATATACCTTGACTGTGCCTGAACCAATTCTTTTTTGAAGGTAGCCCACTGTTCAGCTACAGTTTTTCCCACCAAGCTTTCATTCCAGTCTGTCTAATCCAGCTCTGTCCTTGTCCCATTGAAGTCGGCTCTCGTCCAGTTAATTATTCTTACTGTGGAATGCCAATTGTCCTTTTCTATCATCATCTTAAAAAATACAATACAATGATTACTATCTCCTAAATGTTCCCCCACTGACACTTGATTTACTTGGCCCACCTCATTTCCAAGAACCAGATCTTGTTGTATTGGACACATACTGTTGTAGGAAATTTTCCGGGACACAATCTAGGTACTTTTGCCCCTGTCCGCCTTTTACACTGCCACTGTCCCAGTCTACATTTGGGTAGTTAAAGTCCCCCATTATAACTACTGTATAATGCTTGCACCTCTCTGCAATTTCCCTGCAGATTTGTTCTTCTACATCCTTCTCACTAGTTGGCGGTCTGTAGGCTACACCGAGCAATGTAATTGCACCCTTCTTGTTCCTTAGCTCTAGCCAAATTGATTCTGTCCTCGACCCCTTTGGGACATCCTCTTTCTCCAGCACTGCAATGCTCTGCTCAACCAATACTGCCGCCCCTCCTCCTTTCCTATCTTTTCTGAACACCTTGCACCCAGGAATATTTAACACCCAGTTCTGCCCTTCCTTGAGCGAGGTTTCTGTTATCCCCATGACATCATATTTCCACATGGCAATCTGCGCCTGTATCTCCTCAATTTTATTTACTATACTCCATGCATTCGCATACATGCATAGTAACCCTGATTTAGATTTTGTTACTTTCTCCCTCACCCCGACTCCACCTATTAACTTGCTATTCTCTATTCTAGTGTTATCTGTCTCTCCCAGTATTTTGTGCACCCTGGTATTCCTCTCTAATATTCTCTCCTGGTTCCTGCACCCCTGCTGGGTTAGTTGAAAGCCCTCCCAACAACACTAGCAAAACGCCCCACATGGAACTCAGCCCCAGCTCTATTCAGGTGCAACCCATCCAGCTTGTACCCATCTTCCCCTGAGCCAGTCCCAGTGTCCCGCTCTCCCTCCTACACCATCTTTCCAGCCACACATTCATCTGTCTTATCATCCTATCTCTGTACTCGCTGGCACATGGCACTGGGAGTAGTCTGGAGATTACTGCATTTGAGGTCCTGCTTGCTAATTTTCTATCTAGCTCCCTAAATTCTGATTGCAGTACCACATTCCCCCTTCCTACCTAAGTCATTGGTACCAATGAGAACCACGACCTCTGGCTGTTCACCCTCCCCCAGAAGAATGCCCTGCAGCCGCTCTGTGACATCCTTGAACATGGCACCAGAGAGGCAACATATATCCTGGAGTCACGTCTACAGCCACAGAAATGCCTGTCTATTCCCCTAACCAATGAATCCCCTATCACTATTGCTCGTCCTTTCTCCTTCCTCCCCTACTGTACAGTCGAGCCACTCATGGTGCCACAAACTTAGCTCTGACTGCATTCATCTGAAGCTTCCAAAACAGAAAACTGACTGGTGAGCAGGACCCCAGTGGACTCCTGCATTACCTGGCTACTTCTCTTGGACTGCCTGGTGGTCACCTATTCCCTCTCTGTCTCCAGGTCCTTAAGCTGCGGTGTGACCACCTCTCTGAATGTGCTATCCACGTAGCTCTCAGCCTTGTGGATGCGCCGCAGTGATTCCAGCCACCGATCAAGCTCTGAAACCCAGAGCTCAGGTTTCTACGGTGGACTGCACTTCTGAATGTGTGGTCAGCTGGGACACTGGTAGCATCCATGACTTTGCACATATTACAGAACATGCATTCCACTTGACTGAGCTGCCCTGCCATGTCTTAACTCTATTTCCCTTACAATATCCTACTTTGGATTATTTATATTACTTTATTATACTGGCCCTAAATTTCCATTATTCCTGGCGCTTCTCAGTTAAATCCAAGTATAACTACTTTAACAAAATTTACACTTTTCTAATTTACTCACAGGTCCTGCTTACCAAGGCCACCGCTCTTCTTTCTGAGGATAGGTAAAAAAGGAAAGGAGCATCTTCTCCCTCCTCACCAAACTCCCTCAATAACATCTCTCAAAATCTCACCACTTCATGAGCTGCTTTTATAGCTCCCCTGCTCTCCTCTAGGTGCTGCTGACTGCCTGTCCCAGGGTCCTCCTCTCACTCTCTCCTCTAGGTGCTGCTGACTGCCTGTCCCAGGGTCCTCCTCTCACACTCTCCTCTAGGTGATGCTGACTGCCTGTCCCAGGGTCCTCCTCTCACACTCTCCTCTAGGTGCTGCTGACTGCCTGTCCCAGGGTCCTCCTCTCACTCTCTCCTCTAGGTGCTGCTGACTGCCTGTCCCAGGGTCCTCCTCTCACACTCTCCTCTAGGTGCTGCTGACTGTCCCAGGGTCCTCCTCTCACACTGTCCTCTACACACTGCTGACTCCTTGTCCCAGGGTTCTCCTCTCACACTCTCCTCTAGCTGCTGCTGACTCCTTGTCCCAGGGTCCTCCTCTCACACTCTCCTCTAGGTGCTGCTGACTGCCTGTCCCAGGGTCCTCCTCTCACACTCTCCTCTAGGTGCTGCTGACTGCCTGTCCCAGGGTCCTCCTCTCACACTGTCCTCTACACACTGCTGACTCCTTGTCCCAGGGTCCTCCTCTCACACTGTCCTCTACACACTGCTGACTCCTTGTCCCAGGGTTCTCCTCTCACACTGTCCTCTACACACTGCTGACTCCTTGTCCCAGGGTCCTCCTCTCACACTGTCCTCTACACACTGCTGACTCCTTGTCCCAGGGTCCTCCTCTCACACTCTCCTCTAGCTGCTGCTGTGCCTGTCCCAGGGTCCTCCTCTTGCACTCTCCCCTGCAGTAAGTTCAAGAAGGCGACTCACCGCCACTTCTTCAAGAGCAATTGGCGACGGGCAACAAATGTTGGCCTTGCCAGTGTCGCCCACATCCTATGAAAGAATAAAAAACTTATACACAGGTATAAGCAATAAGAAAGAAAGAATGACTTGCATTTCTATAGCGCTTTTCTCCTGAATATCCCAAAGAACCTTACAGCCAATGAAGCATTTTAAGTGCAGTCGCTGTGGTAATGTTGGAAACATAGCAACTAATTTATGCTCAGCAGACTCCCAAAAACAGCACTATGATAATGACCGGATGATCAGTTTTTGCAATGTTGGTAGAGGGATAAATCTTGGCCAGGACACTGGGAAGAGCTCTCCTGCTCTTCTTCAAAATAGTGCCATGGGATTATTTGCATGCACCCAAGCAGGCAGATTGTGGCTTTCATTTAATGTCTCATCTGGAAGGCATAGTATAACAACAACTTGAATTTATACAGCGCTTGTAACGTGGTAAAACAAGTCACGGGAGCATTGGCAAACAAAATTTGACAACAAGCCACATAAAGAGAAATTAGGAGACCTGACCCAAAGTTGGGCCGAAGAGGTACAATCCAAGGTGAATGTTATTTCAGTTAAGGGGCGTCGGAAAGGCGGAGAGAAGAGAGAGAGTTAGAAGAGGGCCAGAGAGTGAAGTTTGGAGCTTAGATCTCGCCGGCTGAAAGAAGAGCCTCCGATAGTTCTCGGTGGCAAGAGGCCAGAATTGAAGGGACGCAAGGATCTTGAGGATAGGGGGCGGGAAAGTTGTAGTGCTGGATGAGGTTACAGTGACGGAGGAGGGTAAGGCCCCAGAAGGATTTGAAAACAAAGATAAGACTATATACGCTGCACACTATGGTACGATGTGCACGCCATGCACAAGATGCAAAGGCAGAGATCGCAAGAGTCGAATTGTGAAAGGCAACGATTCGGAGGATGGGCAGGGTAAGGACAAGAATAAAAGTGGAAGACAAGTGCTTGAGGTAGCACTCACTGTTGGAAAAAAATTGCCGATATCTATTTGTCAGGGTGAGGTGCAAAGTACAGATTGGATTCTGAAGCTAGGTCACAGATATTTCCATAGTTCTGTAGCATTGAATGTCATTTAAAATTGCTGAATATCAAAAAAAATAAGTGTTAGGTCTGCCTGAGTGTTCCATCTACTCATGTCTGCTCTCGGCAGTTTACAGGCCAGGAGAGATGCAGCTTTGCCAAGCAACTCCAGTGCCTTCTGCTGTAAGTTTAGTTTACATGGGCCTCCCTTCACTGTCATTAGATCATTTGTCTAATTTCATGACTGACTGTCCACAAAAGTTGGGCCAGTTGTTTGTCTCTGAATAAGTGAAAAAAAAGCCCCAATATAATTCCGTGACAGGTAATAAATGCTGGGAGCACACAGCAATCTGTCAACATATTGGTTGTCGGAGTTTCATCCAGTTTTCAGTTGCTGACAAACCTGCTACGACAAGAGCTATTTATGGAAGTACAATAGACAGTGGATGCAATGGATTTGATGGATTTCAGTTCTTTTAACTTCTCTTTGAATCCCTTTGTTGTTTTTCCTCCTTTGGCACCATCTGACTTGGACAGAGCCAGTTATCTCCTCACCTGGAAGATGCTTATTAAATGTCTTTGTTACTTCCTCCAGACTAACTAATCCAGTGCTTTCCTGGCCTGCCTCTCACCTTGAAGCCTTTGTATATTTCAGCTTATACAAAACACTGCTGCCTGTTGTTATGATCCCTGTGGGGATCCATAAACCAAAAGAATCAAATTTACCAAACAACCTCCAAACGCAGAAATTACTAAAATTACTTTTTGCAATTTTTGCTCTAAACCGAATCAGAATCAATGCAAATGGAGCATAAAGTAACTAGTAAATTGTGGCTTGTAAAAACTATAAATCACATAGAATAACAAATATGGATCTCACAGATCTCCTAGGCAGCCCACTCTGCCTGTATGGTATCAACTTCAGCCACATAGTTCTTCTAAGCTCGATCTCCCTCAGAAAGAATTCCAGTCCCTTTCCTTCAAGGGCTTAGCGAATTCTCTGCAGGCAGCAGTGTCTGTGTGAATAGGGTGCCGCATAAGCAATCTGCCACGCCATGTACACCTCTTCCCAGTATCTTCTCAACTCTCAGCTTTTGTCATTCATGGTAGTGTGGATCTACCAAAAAACCCCCTATACCTTCACACAGCATGGCTGTTGCTGGGCATTCAATCGCTCACCAGTAAATGAAACAGTGACAGCAGGCTTAAACACGCTTTCTGACCTCTTAGACCTCTGGCTCCCTGAATCGGCTTACAGGCCGTCTCCTCTCTGCAGCTCTTCCCTTTCCTCTTCTGTCTGCCTGCCACATGGCCTCTGTTTTTTAAACATCCTGTTGATACTGCTTCCAGGTCAAGGGTCACCAGGTCACATAGTTAATTTCTTATTATCCAAAAATTATAATTGATCTCTTTACAGGTGATGTAACTCTTATAAGTCCTTTTCAAACGTTTTTAAAAACAATTGAAGATTCCCCAAACATTTTAAAGTATTTACAAACTTTCCTTACTGTTTTGGTTCTGGGTTGAAGGCCAACATACCGTTTCCTAATTCACACCACGTCCCAATCATCCATTCACCCTGCGCTCGCTGACCTACCTTGGCTCCTGCTGCAGCAGTACCTGGATGTTTAAAATTTTCATTCTTGTTTTCAAATCACTCCATGACCTCTCTCCCTACCAGTACCACCTCCATTAGGCCACAGCCAAGGAAAAAACACGTGGATTTAAAGGAGCTGCACACCTGTTAGCGTTCAGTCTGAGCTTCTTGGCAGCAATTGCTGCCTCGGAGCTCACAATCCCAAAATTTCATCACACGCCTTCACAGGGGGTCTCGACTTAAGCCCTGCTGTGCCTTGGGCTGAGGATTTACTAGTAAAGGAGTTCTGTGGGGTGGGGGAGGGGGTGCGCATGGGGTGATGGCAATAGTGTGGTGCTAGGTGTGGAATCACTGGGACTGGTGTTTTGGAAATCTGGAGACAGTGGGAGATGGATGGTGGGCTTTAGGAGCAAGGGATGTCATGTTCAGCACTATAAGCGTTGGGGAAGGCCTGCATGTGTAGCGTGTTATATTCCAGAAGTCCAGGTACTATAGGTTAGAACTGAAGCCAATTTTTAAATACTAAGAGAAATGTTTATTTACAGAGATGCACATGACAAGCATGCAACTCCTCAACTAACAAGTACAGTTTCAAGCTGTTCCTCTTTATAGAGGCACAAGTGAATCACAGAATTCACAGAATCACAGCATTGTTACCGCACAGAAGGAGGCCATTTGGCCCATCGTGTCTGCACTGGCTCTCCGAATGAACAATAACAGTCTAATTCCCTTTTGATTGCTTTGATCAAAGCATACTCTCAGGCAGTACATTCCAGATCTTAACCACTTGTTGTGTGAAAAAGTTTTTTCTCAGATCGCTTTTGCTTCTTTTACCAATTACTTTAAATTTGTGCCCTCTCATTCTTGACCTTTTCATGAGTGGGAACAGTTTCTCCCTATCTACTCTATCCAAACCCCTTCATGATTTTGAATATCTTGATCGCACCTTCTCTCTGCTTTCTTTTCTCCAAGGAAAACAATCTTCACTTCTACAATCTACCTTCATAACTGAAGTTCCTCATTCCTAGAGCCATTCTCGTGAATCTGTTCTACACTCTCTCCAAAGCCTTCACATCCTTCCTAAAGTGCAGCAGCCAGAACTGAATGCCATACTCCGGTTGAGGCCTCAGTTAAATCCACCGAATACAATTAAGCACAATTCATAAACAATTAACAGAGTGGACTACTGGCGAGGGGTGTTGGTTCTGAGACCATTGAGAGGGAAATGCAGTAATTCCACATCCAATAAGACAACCTTTATTTATAGAGCAACTGTAATGTAATAACGTGTCCCAAGGTGCTTCACAAGAGATTTTAAAGATAAATTAGACACCAAGCCAGATCAAGCGATATTAGGACAAATGGCCAAAAGCTTTGTCAAAGAAGTGGGTTTTAAGGAGTCTGTTAAAGGAAAAGAGAGGTAGAAAAGTGGTGATGTTTAGGGAGGGAATTCCAGACCTTAAGGCCTAGGCAGCTAAAGGCATGGCCATCAATGGTGAAGCCATTCAAATCGGAAGTGGTGAAGAGGCCAGAATTAGAGGAGCGCAGATATCTTGGAAAGTGTTAGGGCTGGAGCAGATTACAGAGATAGGGAGGGGCAAGACTATGAGAATTTAAAAATTGAATTATGCTTGACCAGAAGCCAAGGTCAGTGAGCACAGGGGTGATAGGGGAATGGGATGCTGCTCAAGTAAGAACACAGGCAACAGAGTTTTGGATGAACTCAAGTTTAGGGAGAGTAGAATATGGGAGGCCAGCCAAGAGCACATTGGAATAGTAAAATCTAGAGGTAAAAAAGACATGAATGAGAGTATTACGGATAGGGTCAGGAGAAAACTTAAACCCCTGCACACTTTCCCTTACTGTGCGTAATCAGTGTGGCTTTGGAGAGGAAGATGTGAGTGTTTTTTAGCCCCCTGGAATGTATGGTCAATTTAAATAGCAGCCGCAAGCATTCGTGGGTTTAAATAAAGAAGCTATTTATTCAAGCATTCATCCCGAAAGTCTAAATGTGATACCACTCACATGCATACACACACAGATACGAAAGAGAATGGCGCACTTTTACTAGTCGTAAACAAAGGAATATTTCATATAATTGGCTCGCTATAGAAAAATCAAGCATTGTGGGCCTGGTGAAGGCGCTATTTTCACTCTGAAAGGGTGGTTTCAAAAACTGTGGTTGTATGTCACAGATTGTTGTAGGATTCCCTCGAAGAGATGGATGTTCAGTTGGTCACGAAGTTAGTCACTTGTAGTTTCTTCTTACCAAGCGATCAACTTACTTTACAGGTGGATTTGGAATAGGATTCAGGCTGAGACCTTTTAGATGTAACATTTCCACGTTTAAAAAGGCATCGGTCTACTGCCTTTTCTACTACTGATGTTCTGCAGCTGTGGACAGTGTAGTCCAACTGAGTTTCTCTCTGGGTCTTGAGATAAGTACAGTTTGCTATCTGAAGATAGTCTCGGTCGCATGATCAACTTTTATTTTCCACCCAGAATGATCTGGCAGTCTGAAACCATGGCTACACAATGAGGTACTGGATAAGTTCTTCACACTAATGCAGGATGAATTGGTTCTGCTCAGCTCTCATTGTTAAGGTTCAAACTTGGAGATATGAGCCAGGATTTTCTGCTCCAAGGGCATCAGGTGTCATGGTGGACGTGAGTGGACAATATGGCCAAAAATCAGTGTGTGTCGTTGTGAAACCAGTTTGCGATCATCTTCTCTGCCCAACAATGGCGGGCTGCCGTTCCCACTGTCCAACGTTGGGAACGTAATTTCAATGCATTTGCATCTCATCTTCTTGCCTGCCCACCAGAATCGTTCCCGATGCTGGATCATCCGGGCAATCACATCGATGTGTTTCACAACTGAATACAAGTGACATGCACCTCGCAAGACGCACTTGACTTGTGACTTAGAGGTTTGTTTGCTTACCTTGCTTCAAGCAGCACTCGCAGTCTTCAGTGCCAAGCATGGCAGGCAGCGCCATATCACTTTTAAGGCGGGTCACAGACAGGTTTCTACTTACGAGACCAGCCGTAAGGCGGAGGTGGCTTTTCAATGGCTGCAGGACTAGGGCTTGCTTAGGGTAGGAGGAGAAGTGGCCTCAGGCAAGAGACGAGGCTGCAGGGCTAGGGCAGTACTAGAGGATGGGGTATCCCAGGATGTGTTGGGGGACACATGTTGATCTGTGCAAGTCACCTTAAGAAGGTGAGGGCTGAGGAGGCAGTCTCCAGAGGAGATGAGGCCAGATGGAGACGCAAGGGTGTGTGAGAGAGAGTGAGTGGTGATGTCACTTGAGCTGGCAGTGAGTGAGATGCCAGTGAATGTGTGATGGGCTTGTGAGTTTGTGAGTTTAGAGTGATGAGATGGTTGCCTTACCCCAGCGGCACGGATGAGATCATTCATCCTCTTTCTGCACTGGAAGATGAACCTCTTCTGTGCAGCGTCGGCACTGACCACTGTTGTCACCGCCTCCCACGCTGGAGCAGTGACATTGATGGGCCTCCTGCAGCCAGAGAGGGGGTAGAGGGCATTGTGGAGGCCTTCCACTGCATCCAGCAGGTGCCCTAGAGAGACGCCACTAAATTTGGGGGCTGCCACCTCCTTTGCTTGCCGGACCATCTGTTGCCTGAAGACATGAAGTAGGCATGTGCCCGGAGCAAGGAAGCGCTGAGGTCACAGCATGGCGGGCAACTCTGAGCCCGCCAGCCAGCGAGCCGGCATGGTCCCCATAATGCATAATTAATGAGGCAGGGTGCGCCAGGATTGGGAAGATACAGTGTGAAAAGCTGCCCACTACCGCACTTAGTGCAATTCTGGGACGATTCCACCCATGGAGTCTGTACTTGCATTTTTCGTCAATCCACAAACAATAGCAAGTGTAAATTCCACAGATAGTATTTGCCTTTGTTTGTCAATTCAAGGGGGAGCACTCCGCCCATAGGCGTTCGAGTAGGAACTTTATGGAAACTTGAGGTAGTCTGTGTAGAAATTGCAGAAGTCACCTGAACCTTGGAGCCACCTTAATAATCTTGTTAGTGACCATTTCATTAAATAAAAGATGGTTCCAGGAAGGTATATGCTGAGTGCAGTCCACGTTCAAAGTTATGAGTAGGACATGTTCCACGGTGCATGACAGTGGTTATCAGCAGATGAGTTGAGACATCCTGACAATGAAGAAGGAAAAACAGCAACAAAAACAACACATACCTCTTTCATAATTATTATCTCTTTAGATATCTCTTTCATGACTGGATAGCTCTTTTAAAGAGTCAGCATAGTTAACAGTAAGCTGAATGGCCTCCTTTCCTGTATAATGCTATAGGTAAGGCAGAGAGCATATATACCCGACGAACCATGGGTATATGGACAGTTGTACAACATTTCTGTGCCCATTACTAAACATGAAACAAATATGACTGTTTAAGTTGAGCAGGCGCTTTTTGCATTAAATTGGAGACAAGAAATGTATTACTTTCAATATCAAACCTTGAGACCTGCTGCCCTGAAGGAAAATACGTTCCCAGAAAAGCCTATTAACTTGAGACAATTTTCTTTTGAGCGGAGAAGGTCGGTGTTGCTGTGACAGTTCTTCAGAACTCCAGCTATCGTGACAGGTTACACATCTGAGCCGGGATGTGATTCTGAAATGTTTCCCTCAAACGCTTTTCTGCATTTAAACCCATCTCGTCTCCCTGTTGGGATTGCCTACTGTTCAGCTGTCACCGCACATTGATTCTGCGACTGAGGCACTGTATTACAGTGGGATCGACTGACACCTGACATGGTGTTAAATCGACATCCTGCTTATGAACATAACCTGACCCGAGCTTCTATTTTAGTTGCTTCACCACTGTCAGACTCTCCTGAGGAAATTCTCGGATTTGTTTGAAGGTGTTTGATGCCTGTGTGGTGTCTGGGGAATCATTGGCAATCCCCTACTAAGATAGCTAATAACCACATGACTTTTGGGGGATTGTTGGAGATTTCCTGAAAAAATATTTGCTATATTTCCAGCTTTAAGGATTACCAGGGGCTCGCCTCATCAGTAGGCGATGTCTGCCTGCCTGTCTCTGGGTGTTGCCAGGAACTCTCTGTGAGGGTATTTGACTGGATCTGGAAATTAGCATCAGGATTTCCCTGCATGTCTGTCACTATCCGAAAAGTGAAGGAGGCGGGTTGATATTTCCAATGGAAACTGTAGATTGGACAAAGCATTCTACCCACATTCATAGATTCATAAGATCTCACAACGCACAAGGAGACCATTCAGCTTGTTCTGTCTGTGCAAGCTGTTTGAAAAATCTGTTCAATTTAGCTTCCAGAATTTTCAGTTTTCTTTCCGATTTGCAGTTTTGTTTCTCCTTCTTTATTCTTTGCAAGGTATTTGATACCAAGCTTGGATTATTGGGGCTTCCCACAAGATGCCAAGGGTTGTTAATCAATGGAGAAAAACACAATCCCTCAACCAGCACTAATTTATCGTTCAGTCTTCATGATTCAAGTTGCCTTAATGTATTAAAGGTGTATTTTAACATTTTCAGTCTGAAACCCCCCGCACATGTACTGGAGTCCGAGCTGATTGACTACAATCTTGGATTCAAGCTGTTCTGTCTCACAGCATTAACACTGATGGAAGCTTGTCAGGTTTTTCTCAACCCTAACCGCCCCCATTTCTCTCTGCGGAAGAGCTGAAGTGTCCATGCAAATATACGCTGTAAAGCTACAGAGGCGTTAGGTTTAGATGTAGATTTTAACACTGACCTCCAGATTGCGAGTCTTTCTCCTTATCCCATCTCCTGGCTCCACCCACCCCCACACCCCAGCTCCCATTCAACTCCCAAGAGTTTGTATCCTGTGGGCCTCCCTCTTCCTCCTTACCACAATTCTGCCTTACAACCTTCTTCACACCATCATACAACTTTACAAGTAATGGGAAGAACAAAACAAATCAAGCTGCAGCCATCGATCGAGGCAGCTCCTTAGACACGATGGAGATTTTGAACACTGGGGTGGGGTCATGGGGTGGTGGAGGGGTGGGGGGGGGGTGGCGGAGGGGCTGGCAGTGTGGCGGCTGGCAGTGTTGAATTTTGGTGCCCCCTGTCATGGCTAGAACTCTGAGAAAACCCGTTCCTTAAATCCCAGTGAATCCTTTCGTAATGCAGCGAGGTTATATACCTGGGTGCTGCAGTCTTTTGGAGAGATTTCAACAATCAATCCTTGCCAGCCGAGGGATTCTGTGATCCCTTGAGTATACATTAGAAAGGGGAGTTGAAGCATTCACACCGGCCTTTTAGAATTTTATAAATAGCTTGTTCATAGGCATTCTGGGGGTCTTTGGACTAAATTGAAACTGCAGGCATTTTATCAATATATCTGACTTGAAGCATTTTGAAAAGTTTTTAATGTTTCTGCATGGCAAGTTGAGAATGACCTGGCCTCATAATTGAAGAGTAGACAGAGAGAGTAAAAAGACAAGCACCTTGAATAGGCTGCAAAATTTGACCAAGCACATGATTTACCGAGTCTACTAAATCCATGCCAGTCATATACTTAAGCCCGTAGACAGTCTGTACTGGGTGAACGGCAGCTTGGAGGAGTTTGGTTTGCAATAGCCAAAAAAAAGTTTTTTTGCAGGACACTTGCATTCAACAATTAAACATAACTTCACAGCTCATCTAAAGCAAGCTGTGGGGGATGATGTGATCAGGACCAAGTACCGGGGAGACTGGGACATGTCGTTTGAATTTCTAGAAGCAGCATTTCAACTGTCTGGCTCAGAAGTAAAACACAAAGCAAATCCATCACAGCAATAAGGTCAGCAGGAGAGCCAGTATTTGACCCCGCCCACTTCCGGACACCAATCACTGGAATCATTTTAATTGGATATTTTCTATTGCCCAGTGTGAATGATATAACAAGAAATTCTGACAGGAAAAGACCAGGTGTCGCTGGCCATCAAGCTTGTACCATACTCGTGGCTAGAGCATCAAGATGACACATCCCCTACATCTCCACGCACCACCCCCTCACAACCCGTCCCCGCCACTCCAGCCCCAAAGAGGCAAAAAAAGGCAAGGCTAACAAGTGGGGAAAAAAATCTTGCAAACCCCCTGAGGTGATCGAGACAAGTTCAGGAGACCTCATGGACTATGTGTACAGAAACTATCCATTTACTTTCTGTGTGCTATGATCTCTGCCCAGCCAAGGACCAGTCTCGCTCGCTCTTGAAGGCACTCAGAGAGTCAGCTGGCAGCGCATTCCAGACACTCTCTACCCTCTGGGAAAAGAGGAACCGCTTAACATCCAGGCTTTTTCTATTTTCCCTGCTATTGTCCCCATGTTCTCCCCAATCTGCCATGGAACACTTGGTCAATGGGCATGTAATCCAGCCCTTGCATTATTTTATAAACCTCAGTCAGGTCACCTCTAAATCAATGCTGCTCTAGAGTAAATAGAACCAGCTCTTTAGAAGCCCACCGACTCTTACAGCTACCTGAACTACAGCTCCTCACACCCTGCTTCCCATTCTCCCAGTTCCTGCGCCTCCATTGCATCTGTTCTAATGATGACCAGGCTCCGATCCCAGTTCTTTATAACCTAACTGACTGATTAAGGCAAAGACAGGTACAATTAGGAAGCTGCCAAGACAAGAGCTTTTCTGGTAAAAGTATTGCTGGAGGTCAAACATTGGTTGCTTAACGTTGGCTCTTAGATCGCACTACTAGAGGACAGCATCTCAAGCAACAGTTGGGAGGAAGTGGGGAAAGAAGCTGTAGGGTTCATATAACTGACTATGCCTCATGGCCTGTAGTTATACATTAGAGAGGACATGTAGAAAGGGAATTATCAGTACATGCACCTCTGAAAATGGGTGTAAGGAATTGATCACTGACTACAAAAGGCTTATTGGGCGTGAGTATCATTATGAATAGTCAAACTGCTCTGCTAGCAATGTAGTCACCAGCAGCCTGCTCATTAGAGACAAGGATAGGGGATTCAACTTCAGGTATTGACAGTAGCCGGGAGGCAGCTAACATTCAGAAACTCCTCTGCCTTGATCCTTCTATATGGTGCCCACAAGTTCCCACATATGTTTATATTATTGGTTGTGAGATAAATAACTCAGTTGCTCTTCTTCAGATAGTGCCACAGAATCTTGTAAACCCACTTAAGAGAGCAGACTCTTAGTTTAAGATCTCATCCAAAGACCACAGTATCAGCAAAGATTATGTGCTCAAGTCCTGGGACTGGGGCTTGAACCCACAACCTTCTGACATGGAGGTACGAGTGCTACCCACTAAGCCAAGGAGCCATTCCCTGGCACTGTTTCAGTAAAAGCCAAACTAACCATTCGAAAGAGATTTATGTTCAGGGTAAATGAGATTTTTATGAAACATTCCTGGATTCCTGCTGTCATAGTACGCGTATTTTAATGAATATCATCATACTGGTTGGTTTGCACTGTGAGCCGTGCTGTCTCAATCATAGGACAGGGTTGCTCTAGCATGCTGCCAGAATCCAGCAAATATTTACTTTCAGACAGGCTGCATAGATTATAGCACCCATGCGTATATCTGGGGAGTTTCTTTTTGAAACATATAATATTACATTACATCTATATAAAAAGTTTTTAAGTCCGTCATACTTCAGGCAGCATATATTAAGTGCCAAAATACATATAAAAAGAGAGTACAACTGGCAGCAATTTAATTCTGTTTTTTTTCTGTATTGGAGCTAGGAACTTACAAGCACTTCCCAATCTCGACTTCCTTTCCCCTCCAGTTAACCTTAGGATGACCTATAAAGACAGCACCTCCAATAATGCAGCACTCCTTCAGTACTGCATTGGAGTGTCAGCCTAGATCCAGTCACCGGTATAGGATTTGAATCCATCTCTTGCCTTTCAATGACATTACTATCACTGAATTCCCCAACATCGACATCCTGAGAGTCACCATTGACCAGAAAAATAACTGCACCAGATACATAAATACTGGAACTACAAGAACAGAATACTGCATACTCTTTGGCAAGTTACTCACCTCCTGACTCCCCAAAGCTTTTCCACCATCTACATGGAATAAATCAAGAATGCGATGGAATACTGTCCATTTACCTGGATGAATGCAGCTTTAAGAACACTCAGGAAGCTTGACACCATCCAGGACAAAGCAGCCCACTTGGTTGAAACCCCATCTTAAGCAATCACTCCCTCCTTCACTGGTGTACAGTAGCAGCAGTGTGTACCATCTACAAGATGCGCTGCAGCATCTTACCAAGGCTTCTTCAACAGCACCTTCCAAACCCACGACCTCCACCATCTTGAAGGACAAGGGCAATAGATGCATGGGAACACCGGCATCTGCAAGTTCTCCTTCAAGTCACACACCATCCTGACTTGAAACTATACCGCAGTTCCTTCACTGTCACTGGGTCAAAATCCTGGAACTCTCTCCCTAATAGCAGTGTGGGTGTACCTACATCACAAGGATTGCATAAGTTTTAGAACGCGGCTCACCACCTCCTTTCCAAGGGTAACTAGGGATGGGCAATAAAGATGGGGTGAGAGTGACTGCATTTAACGGAGTATGGCATCAAGGAACCCTTGCAAAACTGGAGTCAATGGGAATGAGGGGGGAAACTCCTCACTGATTGGAGACATACCTAATATAAAGGAAGATGGCTGTAGATGATGGAGGTTGATCATCTCAGTCCCAGGACATCACTGCAGGAGTTCGTCAAGGTAGTGTCCTAGGCCCAACCATCTGTCGCTGCTTCATCAATGATCTTCGCCCCATCATAAGGTCAGAAGTGGAAATGTTCGCTGATGATTGCACAATGTTCAGCATCATTCATGACTCCTCAGATATTGAAGCAGACCATGTCTAATGCAGCAAGACCTGGGCAACATTCAGGCTTGAGCTGATAAGTGACAAGCAACATTCGCGCCACACAAGTGCCAGGCAATGACCATCTCCAAAAACAGAGAATCCAACCATCTCCCCTTGAATTCAATTGCATTACGTTGCTGAATCCCCTACTACAGCATTGTGGGGGTTACAATTAACCAGAAACTGAGCTGGACCAGCCACATAAATACTGTGGCTACAAGAATAGGTCAGAGGCTGGAATTCTGCAGCGAGTAACTCACTCCCTGACTCCCCAAAGCTTGTCCATCATCTACAAGGCACAAGTCAGGAGTATGATGGAATACTATCCACTTGCCTGGATGAGTGCAGCTCCCACAACACTCAAGAAGCTTGATACCATCCAGGACGAAGCAGCCTGCTTGATTGGTGACCCATCCACCACCTTCAACATCCTTTCCCTCTACTACCAATGCACAAGATGCGCTGCAGCAACTCACCAAGGCTCCATCTTCCAAACCCGCGACCTCTACCACCTAGAAGGACAAGGTCAGCAGCTGCGTGGGAACACTATGACCTGCAAGTTCCCCTCCTAGCCACACACCAGTGGGCTGAGTGGATGATCGCGAAGTGGTGTCACGCCGTCGTGAAACCAATCATGACATATTGTCAGTTCACATCATCGAACACGCCCGACTCCGGCAGGCACAGAAAATCCTGGCCAAGATATACGGTGACTGTAGCTTGTTTTCCTTCAGGTTGTTACATGATGCAACGATAATGGACGTTTTAATTATAGCAATCAACCTCTATCAATTAGTCTACAACAGATGCAGACATGCGCCTGAACTATCCCAATCCTACAGGGAGGGGTTTGGAGGCATGACCAGGATCAAAATTGGAGAACTTTGCTCTGGGACGATCCACTTAAGTCCCTACTTTGGGTTAATTGGTGACACCACCAGGATCTTCCCGATGGTGGATGGAACTCCCTCGCCACTGAAGACAAAGCCCTGCCGCCACTTATAAGTATCCTCCCAAAGGAAGGCCAAGGAATCAGTAATGCTTCCTTTAAATATCCTCCCCCCTGGTCCTCCTGTTTTCCCCCTCCACACTGATGGCTTGGCTGGTGTGGCCCACTTTTTTTTCACACTTTTACAATTCTTCAGGTTCCTTCATTTTCTTCTACCTACATGGGCAGCATTCACTTTTCCTGTTGGGACTGCTGGCTGGATATTGCTGTAGGTCTTCCTATTGGCCCTCCCTGTTCAGCTACCATCCTTAATTCGATGGGGGTCCCAGAGGTAGCTCCTTAATTTGTTGCGACTGATATCCTGTATGACCTCCACAACCTGGGCTTGAGCCTGACATCGTGTTTCCAACGGTCGTAGCAAAATCCAGCTTATGAGGTGATGATAAACCCAGGTGGTGGACTTTGGGAACCATAGGGTCAAAGTCATTTGTATCTCCCAAGCAAGCTACAGTCACCACATACCTTGGCCGGGATTTTCTGTGCCCGCCGGAGTCTGGCGCGTTCGGTGGCATGAGCGGACGAAATGGCACGATTGGTTTCATGACGGCGCAAAACCGCTTCACGGTCATCTGCTCAGCCCACTGATGGCGGGCTGCGTTCCCCGGCTTCAGATGTCAGGAACCTCATTGTAATACATCAGCATATCCTTATTAGGCCAGCCCGCCGGACTCATCCCCCCGCCCTCCCATTTGCTGGATCGTCCAGGAAAATGTGCCAACGTGTTTCACAACAGCACATAAGCAACGTGCACTTGGCGAGCTGCACTTCACTCAGGACATCGAGGTTTGTTTGCCTATCTCGATTCAGTCAGCACTCGCAGTCACCAGCGCCGGGCTTCATAGACAGCACCACATCACTTTTAGGGGGGCTCACGTCAGGTCTCTGCCTACCAGATCAGTCATATGTGGGTGGCTCCTCAACGGCTGCAGGGCAAGGTCTTGCTTGGGAAAGGGGGACAAGTGGCCTCAAGCAATGGAAGAGGCTGCAAGACAAGGTCTCAACTGGGGAAGGAGGGTATCCCAGGGTGTGTGTGGGGGGCACATGTTTATCTGCGCAAGTGGTCTCAAGATAGTGATGCCTGAGGAGGCAGTCTCCATAGGAGATGAGGCCAGATGGACATGTGAGGGCAGATGTGAGAGACCGAGTGGTGATGTCCCTTGGGCCGGCAGTGTGGGAGATGCCAGTGAACTTGTGATGGGCTTGAGTGTGTGAGGGTAGAGTGCTGAGATGGTTGCCATACCCTGGCTGTATGGATGAGATCATTCATCCTCTATCTGCATTGGATGGCCTCTTCTGTGCAGGATTAGCACTGATCAACACCGCCATCGCCTACCAAGCCGGAGTGGTAATGTTGCTGCCCCTCCTGCGGCCAGAGCGGGGGTAGAGGACATCACAGCGGGCCTCCACGATGCCCAAAGAGCGCTCGAGGGCTGCAGTCTTCTTGCCTTTCGGAGCCTTGTCTTCTTTGCTGCAGTCTGGACTGGAAGCACTGAGCGCGGTTGGGCTTTAAATGTGGTGCCTGGTGTGATGAAGCGGCGAGGTGACAGCATGGCAGGCGAATCGGAGCCCACCCACCATGGAAATGGCGTGTTTCCCAGGAACGCATAAAAAATATGGTGGCTTTGGGACGATACGGCATGAAAATCCGCCATCGCTTCTGGCGGGTAAAACATCATTTTATCCGGGTGCTACCGCACTTAGTGCAAATCTGGGGCGATTCCACCCCTTGTCTCAAATTACTCACACTGTATTCCAAAATATCATTTTCTCATTTGCATTTAGATGAATCGATACTAACTGTTTCCTCCACCTTCCTATGAGCCTGTTACACAGATTGACTGCTTTCTCATTAGTCATAACCTAGTTTTGGATATACCCTCATTTAAGTTCAGGCTGCATCTTCCAGTTGATGACAGCTGAGCTCCCTATTGGTCTGTGCATACATCACTAGCCATTAATGCAAATGTTTGAACCCTTGAGTTAGGGTAAGATGCAAAAATAACAACTAGATAAATCATGTTGACAGCAATTTTGTTGACACCAGTTTTTTTATGCATTGCACCTGGTTTTTGCATCCCTTGAATCTGATGGGTTGTTCACTGGTCTGGAAAAGTGCACATCTTTGTTCCATTAATGCTGCTGGAGGAGAATTGTCCATATGTTTGACATTAAGCATGAACTCAGAGAAGTGGAGAAAATGGAAGAATCCAGGATCTCATGTCATCAGGAATCTCGTGTCATCAATATAATGAAAACAGAAAACGCTGGAAAATCTCAGCAGGTCTGGCAGCATCTGTGGAGAGAGAAACAGAGTTAACGTGCCAAGTACAAAATGAACCTTCTTCGGAACTTTATTTCAGATTTCCAGCATCCACAGTATTTTGTTTTTGTTTTTTTGCTATCAATATAAGATAGAAACTAATAAATCCAACAAAGAATTCACTAGAAATGTTTTTAGGTGGTTAGAATGTGGAACATGCTGCAGGACAAAGTGGTTGTGGATAGTAGTATGGATACCTTCAAGGGGAGGTTCGATGAGTACATAAGGAAAAAGGAATAGATGGGTGTGCAGATAGTTAAACAACAAGGACTTGGGTGGAAACTTATGTGGAGTTCAGACACCAATATAAACCAGTTGGGCTGAGGGCCTGTTTCTTTGCTGTAAATTCTGTGTACAGATGCTAAAACCTATTGTGTGATAAAGCAGAGTTAGCTACTGATGACACTTCTGTAGATAAAATGATGCTCAGTTCTAATTATGGCCTGTTTCTCCTGACCTCTGTTTTATTCTTGGTTTTGTCCAGAACTTGACAGAGGAGTTCCGTCTCGACTATTGTCACCTGTGGCATTCTCTGATTAGAACCGACATGAAAGGCATTGAGATGTACAGCAAGCGTCTGGGAGCCGGAGACTTATATCCACTCTTTGCCTGCATGCTAACAGCCAGATCCTGGGCTTCTATAACCAAAGGAATTGACCAAATGCCCGTCTCCAAGACTGAGGTGAGGACCATTTGGAAATCTAGCAGGCTTATAATTAGTCTTTAACAAGGCCTTAACAAGGGCTCACAATAGTCCGGATTTGCTTCACTGCTTCACTGATTTGCAGTGGGGATTGCAGGATTCACATCAAAACCAGTATATAGTGCCAGCTGTGATTCAAATTTTAGCACATTTGTCGCTAAGCCAGAATTCATGGGGTTTAAATCCCACTCCACTGACTAGAGAACAAAGTCTAAGCTGGCACTCCAGTGCAGAACTGAGGGAGTGCTGCACTGTCTGAGATGCCATCTTTCCGATCAGACATTAAATTGAGGCCCTTGCTGCCTTCTTTGGTAGACGTGAAAAACTCCATGGCACTATTTCGAAGAAGAGTAAGAGAATTCTCCTCATTGTCCTGTTAAATATTTACCCCTCAACCTCCATCACTTAAACAGATCATCTGGTCGTTATTATATTACTGTTTCTGGGACCTTGCTGTGCACAAATAGTTTGTTGCATTTCCTACAATACAACAGTGGCTACGCTTCTAGTACTTCATTGGCTGCAAAGTACTTTGGGATGTTCTAAAGCAGTGGAAGGCACCATATAAGTGCAAGTCTTCCTTTCTTTTCACCTGGTTGCGTTCACTCATATGAGTAATTCAGTTGTCGGGCTTAACAAGTGAGATGCGAAAACTGCCTTGCGTTGAGGCCATGTTTTGACAACTGTGTGGTGATCGCTGGAAATCACACACAAACTGCTCAATATTGGGAAGCTTTGCCCACCATCAAACGAAAATCCACTAAAGAATCTGTAGATAAAAGCAAAATACTGCAGATGCTGGAAATCTGAAACAAAAACAGAAAATGCTGGAAAAACTCAGCAGGTCTAACAGCATCTGTGGAGAGAAAAAAAGAGTTAACGTTGCGAGTCTGTAGTTACCTTGTGATGCTATGGTCCTGTACACTAATATTTACAGTGGTTGTCATGGAGATATCACTGACGCTGTGAGAACTAATTATCCTCCCACTCCTGACTCTTGGATACCCGTTGTTCATTGTAGAGGTGTGGATACAGCTGTGTAATTCAATTTAACCAATACGAGTAGCTTTGAAAATGAATCTCATTTTATTTCAGGTTAACATTCTCATTTTGAAGCATGTTGAACGACCTTTTCCTGTCTTCCTTCTTCAAAGCCCTAATAGAGTAAAAGCCTAAATTTCCCTGTGTGATGTCTTAAGACAAAGTAAATGTGAGTAAAATAAAGTCAAAGTAAAAAAAAAACGTCAAAAGTAGTAACAACCTTTTCACCTAATTTCAACTCATGCTCCTGTGTTAAAACCCATCCATGGGAGCATCTAATTGTAAAACCTTTTTATAGTTTAATCAGGAGACTGTCGAGTGAAATTGGGCAGGACAATGGGATAGAATTGAAAAGGAATATTTACATCCGCACCTTTAAATGACTCAGGCCTACTCCTGTTCCTATATTCCTTTCAGCCCCTCGAGCCTCTTTCACCATTCAGTTAGATTATGCCTGATCTGTATCTTAATTCCATGCACCCATCTCCATTCTATATTCCCCTAACACCATTGCCTGATAAAAATCCATCACTCTCAAACTTGGATAAGTGTGACTTTGATGACTAGTGCTCATCTAAATGAATTGTGCACATGGAATATTAATAACTGTGGTAATAGTAACAGAATTAATCAGTAAATATTTTTGAAATGGAATAAAATAGACAACCTCCATTGTCCTTTATCATACAGCTAGTTTATGGTACAATAGGTTCTCTGGTGTTAGACTTAGTGTTTAATGATGTGTTTCCTAACACAATGCGGACTTAATGCAGAGAAAAACAATTTATATCCAAAAAAATTAGTGACCCATGTCTTGGGTCAGTGTCCAAGCATGACAGTACAAAGTCTGTTGAATAAATTAATTTGACTGGCAGCTAATTGTCTTTAACTGTCTTTTGTACCACTCTATTTAAGAAAGGAAGAAGGAAGGACTTTCATTTATATATCACCTTAGGACATCCAAAATCATTTTACAGCCAATGAAGTGTCTTTGAATTGCTGTCACTCTTGTAATGTAGGAACTGGAGCAGCCAGTTTGGACACAGCAAGATCACACAAGCAGACAATGAAACAAATGTCCCAGACCTTACTAGTTACTAAGATAAAAGCAAAATACTAATGGATGCTGGAAATCTGAAATAAAAACAGAAAATGCTGGAAAAAACTCAGTGGGTCTGGCAGCATCTGTGGAGAGAGAAACAGAGGTAACATTTCAAGTCCGTATGACTCTTCTTCAGAGGACTTGATATGTTACCTCTGTTTCTCTCTCCACAGATGCTGCCAGAGCTGCTGAGTTTTCCCAGCGTTTTCTGTTTTCATTTCAGACTTTATTCATGTTGTTGAGGGATAAAAATTGGACCAAAGCACTGAGGAGAATTCTCTTGCTCTTCTTCGAACAGTGCCATTGGATCTTTTGCGTTTGCATAAGAGGGCAGATGGGGCTTCATCCAAAAGGTGGCACCATGGACAGCTCTGTTACTGGCATATGGCCCCATCCCTGTGCAGCTCCATCTTTCTCCTTGCTCTTACAGTGAACAGTACTTGTGATGAGAATGGAAAGCTCAGAGCTTGAAAATGCCATTCAGCCAACGGTGCTCATTCCCCTTAGAGCCCAGCAGCAAGCTGCTCTGCCACCTGAGCCCGGTTTCTCAAGTTTGTCTATTCAGCCTTTCCTCAGTTACAAAGGAATCAAAGCAACAAGAATAAAATTAGAATTTGCGATTTGCTCAGTTTTATAAACCCTCCAAGTGCAGCTCAATCTGATTTAAATGGCAATTTGTAATCTTCCCATTGTAATCTATCTCCTGAGATCATCAACTCGAGGATCTCGATGTCATTAATGGCGAACTCTTTGCATTTGCTGCTGTGGATTTGAGGTTATTAAACAATGGGAATGCCTGCACCTTTGGGTCTCTGATGTTTTTCTATGATTGTTAAGTGGATTGTAAGTGCTGCCCAAGGAACATTATGTCTTCAAGCTGAGGGAACACAATCTCCTTAAGGGGCCTTTACAGCAAGAAGGAGCTCTTTCAATAAATCAACATTTTCATAGACGGGCAGTCCGTAACTGAATGAGAGGTATGCCTCTTCACTGGACTTTTGACCGTTTGAGAAGTCAGCACGGAACCTTATGGTGACTGGCCTGTTTCCCTTTCCACAAATCGGTTTAATATCAGTTGTGCAGATTGGATCCATTGAAAAGTGTATGAAAATTAAAGAAGTAAACCTTTATTCAGAGAGAAAGTAAAATATGTGCCAAATTGTGTCATATTGATGGCAGTGCCGGAATCAAAGAGGCAGAGCAACTATTCATTCTTGTAGGAAAGCAACAGAGACATCATAAAGATAAAAAAAAATTACACAGCAAATTGTCATGATCTGAAGGACACTGCCTAAAAGGGTGATGGAAACAGATTCAGCAGTAGCTTTCAAAAGGATAAATACCTGGAGGGGAAAATCCTGCGGGGCTATGGAATAAGAGCAAGGGATTATTTGGATAGCTCTTTCAAAGAGCCGGCACAGATATAATCAGCTGAATGGCCTCTTTCTATGCTCTATCATTCTATGATTCAATGTGACCAGCGAAACCGAGGAAGAAAGAAAGTGCTGACATTGCATTTTTGTGCTGTCAATTATTTTAATCCTTGAGATGAAGACAAGTTGTATTGTTGTTGTCCTGTCATGGTTGCATCGGTGTAAACATAGCTGCAAATGTTACTGGGGTATGGTATGGATGTGACTGTAAAGCACACCATGGGGCCAGACTGAGCCTATTCCCCTTCAGGAGGCAATAGTTATAGTTTGGGCCTTTTTCCCACCTCCATCAAGCTGCTCACTTCAAATAGTCTTCAGATAAGACCAATTGTAAAATCTGGGCTATGATCCACCACAAGTGAACCTGCCTCTTTTCCTCTCTGATTGTTTAATTCATGTAATCCAATCACAAGGGTTTTTACCGCAGGATGCTTGCTATTGCTGGCCATGTGGTAGATAGTAAATATTCACAACATGACCAGACTTTGCACAGGCTAAACCACTGTCTAGATTTATTTATGAATAAAATAATACACAAACTCCAATCTGTACAGATCTTGTAACATGCACGACTGTGATGATCATTCACAGATCTGCTGTTCACACAACTCCTTCCAGCAAACTGTTGGAAAGACACGGGCCAAATCTGCAGGCAAGTGCCTTTCTGCGGCAGGAGTACCTGATCTTGGAGCCAGCTCCACCATTGGTGATGGTGAGGTGTTTACAGAACTGTATAATACCTCCACCTGTAACAGCACAAAGATCAGAAAATGATGATCAAAAGAAGAGACATAGCGGAGGCTAGAGTTGGCAATGCACGCTCGCATGTAGGGCTGTGGGTGTTGTAGAGACAGAGTGGAAGGTGGCTCTGGATGGATTGGGAAATGAACAAAAGTTTAGAACTGTACTTGTGCCAGACTTGGCCCTGTGGGTAGCACTCTCGCCTCTGAGTCAGAGGTTTGTTGGTTACATATATAAGTATGAATATAGTGCTGCTTTTTGGATGAAATGCTAAACCAAGGTGACTTCTGCCCTCTCGGTAAAAGATGTAAAAGATCCCATGGCTCTATTTCTAAGAATAGCAGGGGACATATCTTGATGTCTTGACCAATATTTATGTCTCAGACAGCATCACAAAAACAAGTTATCTAATCGTTATCATTGCTGTTTGTGGGAGCTTGCAGTGTGCAAATTGGCTGTGTTTCCTACACATCAAAAGTACTTCACTGACTGTAAGGAAGACACTGCTTTTCATGGACAGGTCATACCTGGGCAATTTTCCACATTGTTGTAACTGTTCTGGATAGCTTGGCTAGTGCTGGAGCAGGAGTTTTCAGTGCTACAGTGGAGATGATGTCAGAATGATGTTGGCTGTGGGATCGTTAGTTCTGTCTATTGCATTTTCTTTTATGCCATTCCTAATTGCCCTTGTTCAGAGGGCATTTAAAAGTCAATCACATTGCCGTGGGGCTGTGGATCTGGAGTCACATATACCTGGAGTCACCAGGTAAGGAGAGCGGATTTCCTTCCATACAGGACATTAGTGATGGGTTTTTTTTTTACAACAATTGGCAATGGTTTCATGGTCATCATTAGACTTCTTAATTCCAGATTTTTATTGAGTTCAAATTCCACCAGATGCCATGGTTTTGAACCCTGGTTCCCCAGAGCATTACCCTGGGTCTCTGGATCACCAGTCCAGTGACAATATCACTACACCATCACGTCTCCCCCATGCTCCTTTCACTGTGTTGTAGCTTCACCAGTTTGGCACCTCAGTTCTAGGCATTCTTGGTGCTGCTTCTGGCATGCTCTCTTGCACTGCTCATTGAATCTGGCTTGATGGTAATGATAGTATGAGTGATATGCTGGGCCATGAGGTAACAGATTGCAATTGAAAATAATTCTACTGTTACTGATGGCTCACAGCACCTCATGGATGCCCAGTTTTGAGTTGCCAAATCTATTCTGAGTCTATCCAATTTGGCATGTTGTTATAGTGCCAGACAACACAGTGGAGGGCATTCTTGGCGTCAAGATGGAACTTAGTTCCACAAGGACTGTGCGGTGGTCACTCCTACTAACACAGTCATGGATAAAAGCAACAGGTAGATTGGTAAGGGAAAGGTCAAGTAGGTTTTTCCCTCTTTTTGCTTCCCTCACCGCCTGCTGCAGGCCTAGCCTGGCAGATATGTCCTTTAGAAGTTGATCAGTAGTGTGGCTATCTAGCCACTCTTGGTGATGGACATTGAAGTCTCCCACCCAACGTACTTTCTGTGCCCTTGTCACCCTCAGTGCTTCTTCCAAGTGGTGTTCAACTTGGAGGAGTACATCAGCTGACAGAGGAAATTGGTCATAATCAGCCACAAGTTCCCTTGCTCATGTTTGAACTGATTCCATGAGACTTCATAGGGTCCAGAGTCAATGTTGAGAACGCCCAGGGACAGTCCCTCCTGGCTGTATATCTCTGTGCCGCCACCCCTGGTAGCTATGTCATGTCTTGATGGTGGGACAGGGAATGCTAAGGAAGGTGTTGGAGTCTTGGACGTTCGCAGTAAATAATGATTTGACAAATATGACTATGTGACGTTGTTGCTTGACTGGTATGTCGGAAAGCTCTCTCAATTTTAGCACAAGGCCCCAGATGTTAGTGAGGAGGACTTTGCAGGGTCGATAAGGCCGAGTGTACCTTTGTCATTTCTATTGCCTCGGTCAATGCCAGTGGTTCATCCAGTTTTATTCTTTCTTGACTTTTCTATAGTGGTTTGATACAACTAATAGGCTTGTAAGGCCATTTCAGAGGGCAGTTAAGGGCCAGCCGCATTGCTAATTTGTTTCATGATCATCACTTCTGAAATGAGTTTTTTAAATCCAGACTTATTCATTGAACTTAAATTCCCTCAGCTGCCACGGTGGGATTTGAACTCATGTCTCTAGAGTGGTAGTCTGTGTCTGTGGATCACTAGTCAGTAACATTACCAGTATGCTACCATTCCCAAATGGGAGAAAACAAGCTGCCAAATATCTGGCACATGCAGCAATCTAGGGAGTTCCGTTTGGCACAACTATTGACCCATCAAGTGAAGAACATCAAGAAACAAGCTGATCTAAACAGCTTGGAATAGCAAATTCCTGGCTGCCAATGTAACTGCTCTGGCTCCTCACAGCTGTACAAGGAGAGAAGATAGTATCAAATGCTTGAAATTACACACTAATGGATGTTGATGTTCATATTGGTCGGGGGTCAATACTGCTCTGAGGAAAGCACTGTCAACTGGAAAATCTTAGGGTCCTGGAAGGTCTTTCAACCAAGGTCCATTAGCAGACAGATCCCTCATCCACCCAGCTTTTCCCCTTTCTGGGGTTGTCAGAATTCTGGGACGAGGTGGGGCTTTTGGGTGCCTAAATGGGCGGGTGCAATAATTACAGCAAACGCATTGACACAGCACATTTAACATAGAGGTAAAGTCCCCGGGTGCTTCACAGAGGCATCAGGAATGCCAAAGGAGGGTGATCAACAGCTTGGTCAAAGTGCCGGGTTTTAAGGAGGGTCTAAAAGGAGAGAAGTAGGGAGGCGGAGCGGTGTAGCGAGGACATTGCAGAACTTTGGGGCCCGGACAGCTGAATTCAGGACTGCCAATGATGGGGACAATGGAAAGGCAGCATGTACAGGAGAGCAGAGTCGGAGGACCGGAGAATTCAAGAGGAGTGGTAACAGACTGAATGTGCAAAGATCATTAAGGGATTTAAAGACAAGGATGAGAATTTTAAATTGGAGGTATTGGAGGACCTGGGACAAAATTTAATTTAGTGGATACAGGGGTGGTATCTGAAGGGAATGGTCGGTGCTTGGAGTAAAACCAGAAACACTGCACTCCTTGAACATTGGGACTTGTCTCAGCCAAAAGAAAACTTCACTGACAGTGCAGCACTCCATCAGTGATGCGCTTCAGTGTTAGACCATGTGCTCCTAGTGCGGGAATTGAACCCACAACCCCAGAGGCAAGAGTGTTACCTACTGAACCGGGGCTGAGTGCAAAAGATTAGTAAGCACTCTGGTAGATTATAATAAAACCCAGAAAAGAAGGATGAAACTGAGAATGATCACACAAGTTCCAATAAGTAGTGATGTTTGAATACCTTTTAATTTAGACCTACCAAAAAAATACAAGGCAACTAAGATTAAGCCCCTTAAAAGCTATGAAATATACCCCAGTGCTGTGTTTATTTTGCCATTTGAGTCATGTACTTGACTGACTTTGAAGTCGAAAGGGCAAAATGTTTTTTCCATCACATTAAGCCATCATTAACAAGCTGGTGACGCGGGCTGTCTCTTGACACTGCGGCTGACTGATGATCTCAGCTATTTTAGGGCAATTGTTAGAATAAGAAACAAGCTGAAGCAAAAAAAAACATACATTGCTATTTCTGCTGTTCCATTATGAGATGAAAGCTGTTGTAAAGTTTTGAAGATGTATTCACAATTTATTTCTCCGTATTTCAAATCACTGGATTCAGTCAGCTAAGGTCATTAATGAGAGCTGTGCTGGGTGCTAATCAACTGTCCTGCCTGATTATCTGTAGCTTAACACCCCGCTTCCCCTGCCCCACCCACCCACTCCACCACTGAAGCCGGGAACTACAATCTGAAACAATCCCCCCGAGGTTTAAATTCTTGAGTGTAAAACTGAAGGACACTGTCCATGCCCATCAGAGCCTGAGGAGGAAAGGACATGTTGGGGGGAAGAGGGTGGACTCAGAATTTTCTTTTTATTCATTCAGAGGATGTAGGCGTCACTAGCTAGGCCAGCATTTATTGCCCATCCCTAAAATGGAGGTGGCATTCTTCCCTTTGACCCTTGCCATTTTTATAATAAGGTTTTGGACACCACAAATGATGATGCCTTTCAGACCCCAGGGTGGATCTGAATGGACGTTGCCTATATCTTCACCCAATACAGGCCTCAGGTAAACATGAACCAGACCTCAGACAGCCAATTTTTCTGATTTTTTTTTAAAAGGTTTCCTTTGTAGAATTGGGAGGAGCTAGAGTGCTGCAGGCCTGATGAGGAAACCTAGGACCTTTCCTCCCACCCCCACTTCCTCCTCCCCTGACTGCGATGGACTCCACTGCTAACCGCTTACCATTATGTACATCCCCAGATGCCTCGAAGTCCCCCTCCCTTCTCGCTACTCGGCTACTGATTCCCAGCAGGAGACTCCATTAGCAGATGGAAGCAAAGCTCGGATGTTAACATGGCACTGGTTTCACTCCACTATGGCCTAATGAGCTTTAAGCTAACTCCATTCACCCCCCAGACACCAAACTCATACTAAGAAAAAACCAAAAAACTGCGGATGCTGGAAATCTGAAATAAAAACAGAAAATGCTGGAAAAACTCAGCGGGTCTGGCAGCATCTGTGGCGAGACTAACAGAGTTAACGTTTCAAGCCCAATATGACTCTTCTTCAGGCTGAGGAAGTTTCTCTTGCCACAGATGTTGCCAGGCCTGCTGAGTTTTTCCAGCAGTTTCGGTTTTATACCAAACTCATACTGTTGCACATATCAAGTTCGTGGTTCATGTATTTTAGAATATACCTTTTATTTTTAGAATGTAACTTGTGGTTTAAGAATTAAAGTTTTAACTGTAGAAAATGGGGTTAAATGCAACGCAAACAAAGTGGGAGGTTATTGAACGTAAAAAGTCAGAATAGAAGAGATAGAGCTATCAAACAGCAGGTGGAGAAACTTAACCAATGCATGACCTAACGGAAAACAGAGACTTAAACAGAAATACACAGGGCAACATAGAAAGGAAACTGACCCTCCCTGTTTGTAATCAAACAGAAACTGAACCTGAGATTTGGAAACCAAAACCTCTGGGCAGACTGAAACTGATTGAACTATATAAAGGGATGCAGCGCCATCCAAGCTCAGTGGTAGTTGCAGCTTAATTAGAATTGGTGTGTGCAGTTTGCAGCTCAATGAGAGAAGATAGCCAAAGCAAATGGTAATTAGATAGACCTGCACTATAAGAAGAGTAAAAAACTAACTTCATCATTCACTGTGTATAAGGTAGCTGAGGCTTAGTCTGGAAGCTGGAAGATTTCCTAGCCTGAAACTAGTGGAAGAACTTATAGTGGTCCTCACAAAGTCTTGTGGCAAAGAAAGCAACCAGCAGATTAGCTTGGAAGTATTGAGGGCAACGAGAACAAGAGACAGAGGCATCCACAGTCAAGAGGTAGTAAATGAAAGTCTTATCTCTGAAAATAGCTGGAGCTGAGGAGAATTAAAGATAGTTTCCAGCCGACTGTGGAGCGGTTATGGTTGTTCCCTGTAGAAGTAAATCACTTTAAAATACCATAACATATAACATATTATTAACAATGAGAGAATTCTTGAGGGAAGTAAGAAGTAAACCGAGGGGCCTAGCATATGTGGGTATAAACCATGGTGTTGACTTAATTGTATGTGCTTTGCTTAATTTGTTCTATATACAATAAAGATTGTGTTTTGTTAAAAAAAAGTGAAATCTTGTGGCATAGTTCGATTGAATACTACAAGGCATAGAGATTTCACTTTAAATGTTAACGGTCCATAATCAGATTGTAACAATACCCCAAGGTACAACGAGGACTGAAGATTCATGACAGATTAGGACAATGATTTTTATTTAACTTTACACCCAGGGAAATATAACCCGTCGCTGAGATGCTTTTTCTGCATAAATTAGTGCATCCCTTATATTCTATAGCTGCTATTCTTTGCTGTCATTCTCAATGTTCCTTCAAGTGTCCCCATCTAAAGAAATAGAATTGAAAAGTTAAACTTGTATAGAACCTTGGTTAGACCACATTTAGAGCTACTGTGCAATATTCTGGCCCCCACATTCCAGAATAGATATAGAGGCACAGGAGAGTGCAAAATTGATTGACAAGGATATTGCCAGAACTGAGGCAATATCGATGAAGGTGGATGATAAAAAGTCCTCAGCGCACTATTCAAAGAAGAGCAGGGGATCTCTCTCAGTGTCTTGGCCAATATTTATAATTCAATAAGCAACTAAAATAGAGGGTTATTTATCAAATTGCTGCATGGGAATTGCTGTGCACAAATTGACTACATTACAACAGTGACTATACTTCATTAGCTGTAAAGTGCTTTGGGACACCCTGAGGTCATGAAGAGCGCTATATAAATGCAAGTTCTTTTTCTTCCCTTAGGCTTATCTTTTCTAATTCTGTTGTATTGATTATATCAAAAAATTCAGGGCAAGGAAAAAAATTATTTCTTGGTGGGTTAGGCTGCTCAGCTCAGAGCACCTGTCCTGGAATAAAGCATATTAGCATTCAGCTGAAGGGCCTCCATTTGATGCGATCTCCTGCTGGATGTATCCCTGCTTCGCATTGTATGCTTTGCTAACAGCTGCTGGTCAGATGCTCCTCACGCATCAGAGGTCCTGCTATTGCAGGAGGATGACAGCTGACAGCCTTTCGGAATAGGAATCACTTGCCTTTTTCCAAACAAAAAGAGGGCAGGGCAGCTTTGCGGATGAAGTTTGGTTTTGCTTGTGCCATACAAATGCAAAATTGTTGTTGCCACTTGCTCAGAGCTAACATTGTAGCGCAAAAAAGATGTGCAGAAGAAATGCAAGAGCATTTTTGAAACCTCGGGCGGAATTTTACAGCCCCGTCACGCCGATAAAATGCGGCGAGCTGTTCAAAGGTCCATTGAATTCAGCGGGACCGGAAAATCCCACCAGCGTGAAGAGCCATAAAATTCCGCCCTTAAGGTATTTGTTTCCCTGGGTGGATTATGTAAATGCTATTTTGACATCTGTTTTGATGTTTATAGAGCTGTGAAAATATTGACACTGCTGTCAAGTTACAATCCAGTTTAAACTGCGCACAAAGAGAAAGAACATTGTGATTGAAGTCGCCTCTATAATTAACCTTTTCCCTAATGAATGAAGAGTAATTGAACACAGTAAACAGTGACTCACCTTTTTGCTCACCTTCACTTCTAGGTTGGAAACCGTCTTCTTATTTACTCCTTTGAAGTTGCAGATTATGACAGGCGGTGTGGTTATGTTGGCAACACCGCAGCCAACTTAAGCACAGCAAGCTCCCACAAATAGCAATGTGATAAATGCCCAGATAGCCTGTTCAGTAATACATATTAGCCAGGACACCGGGAAGACCTGACCCACTCTTCCTCTAAATAGTGCCATTGAATCGTTTTTGTCCACCTGAGAGGGCAGACGGGGTCTCGGTTTAACGTCTCATCTGCCAACCAGCACGTTCCAAACCGGACTTCCTTCACCAACAAATAACTTCAGGATGACTGAGAAAGACGACACCTCCAACAGTGCAGCACTCCTTCTGTACTGCACTGCAGTGGAAGCCTAGATTATGCACCCAAGCTTCTGCAGCTGGACTTAAACCCACCACTGACTCAGAAGAGTAAAGTACTGCAGAGGATGCAAATCTGAAATAAAAACAGAAAATGCTGGAAATACTCAATGTCTGCTTCTGTCAATGGGTCATCATCCTGAAAAGTTAAATCTGTTTCTTTCTCCACCGATGCTGCCAGAATTGCTGAGTATTTACCGCAATTTCTGTTTTTATTTCAGAGGTGAAAAAGCTACCTGGAGAGCTATGGCTGACAGTTATGGTCCAATTTTACAATCCACTCACTCTCTGATTATATCATGGACTTTCATGTTTTTCGTCATTTTATCTTATTAGTGTAATCCATTGGTCTTCAGAACTGCCAACTCTTGTTCCTCCTTAGCTTTAAAAAAATCATTCACTCCACTCCTCCTTCTCCATGTAACTTCACCAAGAAAATTCTCACCGTGTGCATAAGAACTTTTCTCTCTCTCCATCTTTCTGTAAAATTAGAGGAGCCATTCAATATATATAGAACTTTATAGAACAGCACACAGAAAGTCCATTTGGCCCAAATGGTCTACGCCAGTGCCTATTCTTCTGCCACTTGCACATTCTCCTGCCTCTTCATCCAATGCCATCAGCATATCCTTCTATTCTTTCCTCCCTCATGTATTTATCTAGCTTCACTTCAAATATGTTTATATTATTTGCCTTGACTACTACTTATAGTAGCGAGCTCCACATTCTGACCACTGTCTGGGTAACAAAGTTTCTCCTGAACTTGAGTGACTTTGGCCAGGAAGAGCTACTGACTTGATAAATCTAATCCTCTTCGCTTCCAGTTGGAGGAACCTTAGGGGGTATCGAATAGAGGCATATGTTAATGATATAAAGTAAATTGTTTCGGATATCTCCAGACCACTGGCTGTGAGGGGCAAGCCTAGACCAGATGCATTCGTTCCAAGCTGCATCTCGGACGGAACCAATAGCTTACATACCAACATACGAACAAAGAGCAGGAGTAGGACATTCAGCCCCTCGAGCCTGCTCTACCATTCAATAAGATCATGGCTGATCTGATAGTAACCTGAAATCTGCATCCCACCTACCGCCGATAACCTATCACCCCTTTGCTTCCCAAGAATCTATCCATCTCTGCCTTAAAAATATTGAAGGACTCTGCTTCCACCACCTTTTCAGGAAGAGAGTTCCAAAGACTCTCAACCCTCTGAGTGAAAAAATTTCGCCTCATCTCTGTTTTAAATGGCCGACCCCTTATTTTTAAACAGTGACCCCTAGTTCTAGATTCTTCCACAAGAGGAAACACCCTCTCCACATCCACCCTGCCGAGACCCCTCAGGATCTTATATGGTTCAATCAAGTCGCCTCTTACTCTTCTAAACTCCAGCGGATACAAGCCCAGCCTGTCCAACCTTTCCTCATAAGACAACCCACCCATTCCAGATATTAGTCTGGTAAACCTCTGAACTGCTTCCAACGCATTTGCATCCTTCTTAAAAAAAGCTAACACAGCTCACTACTGCCTGGATATATAGTGAGAGGTAATTACACTGAAAATACTGTGGGGACATGAGCTCTTAATTTAAGCTGTATTTCTTCACTCCTGATGGGAAAAGAGCGTTCCCCATGCTGAAATGACAATGTTTATTTTCTGCTGGAGTAAGGGTCTAAAGGCGGTCAAACATATTTCCAGAACCTGCTCATCTTTATTCTGCATTCGGCGCACTTCCAGTATTTTAGAATTGGCAATGAACACGGCGGGGGGGGGGGTTGCTTTCTACTTTAATTTAGAAAAGGAAAGATTTTTTTTTCCAATCTTGTTGAAACACACTCTCTTGTGCCCGATGGGAATTCATTATCTTGCATTAAACTTCAAAATGTCTTTCTCCCAGTTACAGCTGGATGATCTGTTACTCAGAGAAAAAAAAACAATTTAATCAATTTTCATTCTTTTTCTTTTAAAATGGCCTGGTAGCAAATGCGGGATTTGTTCCCATTCCTTGTCAGACAACAGAACTCTAGTGGCTCTCAGATCCTGACTGAAGGTCCTCAGTCTTTGAACCGTTTCAATGACTAACTTCACTAAATACAATTGTTGAATACCTGGTTACTTGGAACAGCCACAGAGACACTGGAGTAGAGTTTCCATGTGCATTTAGAGTTTTTACCAAATTTTGGTGAAAGTGACGGGGAAGTTTTGTGAGAAGACTCTATCCTTATCTTCTTGTAGAACTTCTGGTCTACAGCTTCAGCTGGTGGCTGCCCGTAATTACGATTTTGTTCTTCTGTTGGCTATAGGGCAGAGTGGGAATGTAAATGGTCAAATCCAGTTTCAATCAAAGCAACATCTTGCATTTATCTATCAAGCTTTTGACAGAGGAAAACATCCCAGAGCACATCACAGTCAGAAAAATGGGACCAAGTGAAAGGAGATATTAGGGGGGTTGTCTTAAAAGCTTGGTCATAGCGACAGGTGTCAAGGAGGATTTGAAAGGAGCAGGGGCAGAGAGGTTTGCAGAGGTAGATTCCAATGCTAAAGTGCATAAATAGTGGAAGGTAGTGATTACCAGCAGTGTTGTGGCAAAGTGAATGGAGAACTCACTATAAGCTAGAGTTTGAGGAGCTCAGAGATCAGGTTGTAGGGATGGAGCAGATTACAGAGATACGAGGGGCAAAGCCATGTAGAGATTTGAACTCGAGAATTTTAAAACGGAGGCATTCAGTGACTGGGAGCTACTATGGTCAGCGAGCACAGGGCTGGTGACTGAATGGGACTTGGCGCTAATTAACACATGGGCAGCAGATTTGGGCGTTATTACTGCACAGGGCGATTTCACTTAAAGTGTGTGGATGTACGGATTCATGTCACAAAAATTCAAACCAAGTTTCTCACGGTTCTTCCCCCTCACGAAAGCTCCACTTGTGAATTCTCCAAACATAACTAAAGTTAAAAGACCAGATTTGCATTGATTGTACACAAGCCTGAACCAGTTCATCACCTTAAACCCTCCCTCCCCCATTCCACAGACCGCAGCCCACCTCAAACCCTAACTTCAGCTCCCAACCTCTGTGACTGACACTTCCAACTGTGGGGTGTGCAATCCTTCAAAAAGCCACAGAAAGCCTGTGGCCATATCTTGCCAGCTTAGTTGCTATCTTGCTGCAGGCAAGACGGCCCTCCTCTTTAGTAGCAATGGAAACCGGAGCTCACTGCAAACCACACTGGAGGCCTTTCAGAGCCACTTCAGTGGCCTAGAAAATAACTGGCTGCCTGTTGCTTAACATCAAAAAAAAAGAAATAATCAGGCTTCTGTTTGGACCTTGCCACATCTCTATCTGCCAGATGCTGTTGGCGTGGATCAGTTACCACATCCCCGCGCCCTGATTAAAGTGTCAAACCTGACTGGGCAATTTTGAAAACACAATTCATCGCCACACTTTCCCCAGCTCGACTGCGTACGCTGATTTGTTCAAGACTGTTGAATCATTTTAGGGGCTGTGTCTCCAAAAGTTGACAACATTTCTCTCATTTGTGACTGGAAGAAGGAAGGTTCCCTCACCTCGCTGTGTGCCTGATACATGGTGAATGAAACAAGAAGCTTTGTATTTGGTTGTTGTTCCAATAGAAATCACAAGTCTGTTTTCACACACTGTATTTAAGATTTTAATAGTAATCTTCCCACTATATTCATGATATTGCAAAACCATGGCAACCAGAGGAATTAAAACTTCGCCCTTCAGCACCAACACCCTCCACCCACCAGACACCACCAGAGTACACTTATACTGCTGAGGAGGGTATCAGATACTCTGATGAATGATCTTCGGTGTCTACTATTCTGCCAAATGCCAATTGACAAATTGTGCTAGTGTAAATTCAAGCAGTATCTTTACAATATATTAAGCATGTTATATATGGTGAGCACTCAGAATCACAGTGCAGACGAGGCCCTCCGGCCCATCGAGTCTGCACCGACACGTGAGAAACACCTGACCTACCTACCTAAACCCATTTACCAGCACCTGGCCCACAGCCTTGAATGTTATGTTGTGCCAAGTGCTCATCCAGGTACTTTTTAAAGGAGGTGAGGCAACCCGCCTCCACCATCCTCCCAGGCAGCACATTCCAGACCAGACTCCTTGTCCAAATTTATTCCACTTCCTGTTTTTATGTAACATTTTATGTCTCAGTGTTTACAGAGGGGCCAAACTGATCCTAGTATTCCCAGAGCCTTGCTCAGCGAACACCAAACCTTCCTGACACCAGACCCCTGACTCCACTCCTATTGCTGAACCCAGAGTCACTTAAGGGTCATCATAATAAGGGTATTTGCCCCACCGAGTTTCCATGTAGCACTATGCAGTTACTGTAGCGGGATGGTCATTCAATGGAGTGATTCATCAGGGAAGGAGGCCTTTTGGCCCATTGTGCCTGTGCTGCTTCATTGAAAGGATTATCCAATTTGTACCACTCCCCTGCTCTTTCCCCAGTGTTTTGCAAAAACATCCAACTCCACTTTTAACTTCTCCTCTTTAGCCCTATTTTTCTGGCTTTGGTCCTCGCTCCCTCCTTGCCTTTTTCTTTCCTTGGGTTCAAATGCTGCACTAGATCGACTACCTTATTTATATCGATGATCATCTATATGTTTGTGTTATGTCTGCTGCCCTTCCTGCCTCACTTTGAGCATTGCACTTCCTGGCCTGGGGTTACATTTCGTGATTTGCTCAAAATTTTCTGATCATAAAACTGTCAAAGGGTAATGAGCTGTAACTGTAGCAATTAGGGTTAGTGCCCTTAAAGGGACTCACCAGTTACATGCTTTAGTAGCAGAATAATACATTGGGGACAATTTTATCCGAACGCTCCTGTCAGCAAACTAACAGGATTTTAAACCCTGACCCATTTCAGTTGCCATTGAAGTCAACAGGACAGTGATGTCGGGTGGGGTCTAACACCAGCCTTCCACATAATTGTGTGGGATGCCCACATGGCAAGTTAGATTGAAATGACCCCCATCATATCTTAAAGGGTCTCATGAAGAAACGTTTACACTAACCTAATGTGGACACTGCCACTCCAATGCTTCAAAACTGATGTATTTGGAAGTAAAATTTGCTATCCTGACCTTGTGTATAGTAAACATGGAACAATACTTGTCTCAGGAATACCTGACACCACTCAGTAAATTTATCACAGTAATCTAATCATGCTCATAAATAATGTATCTACAGCACTCAAACTTTGCTCTTGTGCATCTATGACTAAGTCTGAGCCCCGGCGTTGAATTACGACCTTGCCTGTAATCCTGTATCATGTTTGAGGTTCTGCCATACAATGCACAGCTGGCACTACCATTGTGCACCCAGTTTGTTAAGTGCAACAAAGGTGACATAATGTAGATGAAAAGTTAATAGTGGTGACTGTGAGAAGTAGAAGCTGGAACATGGATCTGTGTGCAATTTTTACTCAAACTAGACAATGGGAAAACATACAAGATAACCTATCATTTTTAAAACTGTGGTTCATCTTCTTTGGTTGCTAAAGTTGGTGGAAGGGAAACACTTTCCATTTTAGGGTCAAGTATTGCCAGGCAGGGTGAAACCCCAAAACAAAAACAGAATTACCTGGAAAAACTCAGCAGGTCTGGCAGCATCGGCGGAGAAGATAAGAGTTGACGTTTCGAGTCCTCATGACCCTTCGACAGAACCCCTTCTGATCCGTCAAGCTGTGTGTCTCTTCCAAACTCAGAGGAGACCCAATCAAGTACCAGCCTCTTAGAATGAGAAGACAAGCTACTGGTCAGCTTTGTGCAGCAGGACAGGCATTGAAACTAACGTGAACACTGCCCAAACTTCTTTCAGGCTAGATCCTGATAGCTGACAGACAATTACTTGAGCCAATGGGATGTGAGTTCAAACGCTGCCCTGGCAGTTTGAGAATCTGAATTCAGTTTTGAAAAATATGGAAGTTGAAAATATTTTGTCAATAAAAATGAACGTGAAGCTATCAGATTGTTGTAAACCACTGATGTCATATGGGGAAGGAAGCCTGCCATCCTTACTCGAATGGGCCCACATGTGACGCCAGCCCATACCAACGTGCTCAACTCTTCACTGCTCTCTGAAGCTGCCGAGCAAGCCAGACAGCTGTATGAAATTGTAGCAGTTTATCTGGGCGGTTCTAAAGGACAATCCTAGGGGAGAATTTTCACGTTGGTGTGCAGGGGTGGGCCTGACACACCGATGCTGTAAATGACGCGCAGTGATGTCGGGCGTGCGCCCCGATGTCACCGCGCGTCATTCAGATCTTCCGCTCGCGTGCCTGCCATACTGTCAAAGGCCTGTTAAGGCCATTAATAAACCAATCAAACTAATTCTCAAATAAAAGCAAAAAACTGCGGATGCTGGAAATCCAAAACAAAAACAAAAATACCTGGGAAAACTCAGCACGTCTGGCAGCATCTGCGGAGATGAACACAGTTAACGTTTCGAGTCCGTATGACTCTTCAACAAAACTAAGGGAAAATAGAAAAGAGGTGAAATATAAGCTGGTTTAAGGCGGGAGGGGTGGGACAGGTAAACTAATTCTCAACGCTGTCCGTCCAACCTTAAGGCCCTCGCGTTTTTCAAGACACCTCATCCTGAAGGTTTTATCAAGTAAATAAATATTTTTTCCACAATTCCTAAACATGTGATACTGTCGCATGAGGGGAGATGTCTGAATAATTTTTATCTTTCTTTATTTCAAACTTTCCATAAGAACTTAATCTCCCTGAGGCAGCTCCGTACCTCAGGGAGATTTCTGCCCTCTTTTGCGCGTGCCCTCCCTCCTCCTCCCCCCGCCTGCACCGGTAACACTGAGTGCTACTGGGCACGCATCACGCTGGGTGGGCCTTAATCGGGGCTTAAAAGGCCCTTGGGCTGTAAATGACGGCGCGCAGACAATCACGGGCAGCTATTGGCACCCCGCCCGCTCCTGACCAGCCTGCCCGACGGGGAGAAAATTCTGCCCCTAATGTCGGGTGGGCTGTTCTAAAGTCGGTTGGATAGTTCTCATGTCAGGTGGGTGGTTCTAATTTCTGGTAGGCGTGTCTAAAGTCAAGTTGACATGCCTAAACTCCGGCGAGTGGTCCTAAAGTCGATGATCTTTGTAGAGAGGGTTGGCAATTCTGAAGTCAGCTGGATGGTTCTAATGTCGGTTCTGAAGTCTGCCGCCTTCACATCTAGGGATGCGCAATAAACTTTAGATAAATTAATTAATTCTTCACCCTCTCCACATCTCCCTCCAGAACGTATGTTTACTTTTGAACAAGATCCTTGCCGTCCATGAGCTTATTGTGGATGATCACATTTGACATTATGGCCATGACAGAAACATGGCTGAGGGGTAGTGACATTTTCCCCTTTAACAAAGCTTCCCTGTCTGGCTATACTTCCACCTTTTGCCCCATGACCCTCTCAAACCATCATACCAGTGGTGTAGCCCTTAACTATAAATCACACCACGGCCTGTCTCCCAACTTATCAGGCAATATATCTTCTCAGTTCTGTGGAAGGGTCATGAGGACTCGAAACGTCAACTCTTTTCTTCTCCGCCGATGCTGCCAGACCTGGTGAGTTTTTCCAGGTAATTCTGTTTTTGTTTTGGATTTCCAGCATCCGCAGTTTTTTGTTTTTATCTCATTAATATATCTTCTCTGCTTTCCTCCCTCACCCTCTGCACTGAATGACCAATGGCCATCCTCTGTGATTTTTAACCTCCAACTCAGCCATTCTTGCTCTCTCTAATCTGAGATTACTGCCTTCCTCTCTCTCTTCACTAAACTTCTCTGTTCATACAAACTCTGCTACTCAAATAAACTGCAACCTCCTTGCTCTTGCCATCCCACATGGCCTCACTACTCCCATTGTTACTATCATTGATAAGGCAAACTCTGATCATTTTCTTGTATCGCACTCTAACCATATTCCACTCCCCACCCCCAGTCCAGCCCCACTACTTTCTGTGTCCAATTCTGGAAAAAATCTCTCCTTCAAGTCACTTACGACTGCACTTTCAAATTCCCAACTATCTAGTCTACAATTCATCATGACATTTCTGCAGCTACTGATTAACCAGATCACACCCTCTCCCACTACCTTCAATGTCCTCACTCTCTCTCACCGTAATCAGCCCCCTCCAGTATATCTTGGATCACTTAAGTCCAAGAGATGCAAATTTAAATGACTTTGGCAAACCACTGGTTTAACCATCCAACTAAAATTGATAATCATATAATAATATATTAATTATAATATACTAATAAATTATCAGATTCATAAAATTGCTCAATATTCAAAGATTATCCAGGATCATCCAAGATCATCTCTTCACCACCACAGCCTGCCTTCTTAAGCCACCCTGCCTTCTCCGCCTTCACTTCTGACAGTAAGTGTGAGGAGCTCACGGATTTCTTGTCACAAAGCTTGAGACTATCCATTCAGCTGCCTCTCTGCTTCTCTGTCTTCCCCTAGCCCACCAGGTAAACTTCCTCATATGTGCACTACTGCCCTCGCCCTGAATTCATGTCTTTCTCTCAATTCTACCTCATCCCCTTCATTGATCTCTGAGCTATTCCCACTTCCCCTTCACATCTGCTGTTGTCATCACTTTACTCAAATAATCTACCCTTAACCCCTCTGTCCTTACAAAATACGACCCCCTTACCAACCTCCCTTTCCTCGCCAAAGTTGAGTTCTGCTGAAGGGTCATGAGGACTCGAAACGACAACTTTGTTCTTCTCCGCCGATGCTGCTAGACCTGCTGAGTTTTTCCAGGTATTTCTGTTTTTGTCCTTGAGTGCATTGTTGTTTCCAAAATTTGTGCTTATCTTTCCCATAATTCCATGTTTGAATCCATCCAATCAGCTTTCCGACCCAGCTACAGTAATGAAATGCCCCTTGCCAAAATCACAAATGACTGATTGTGATTGTAAGGAATCCCTCCTTATCCTTCTCAACCAGTCTGCAGCTTTGTACTAGAGTTGACTGCACCATTATCCTCCAATTTCTCTCCCCCGTCTCCGAGCTGGATAGAACTGCCTTAGCTTGGTTCAATTCTTTATCTATCAAATCATCATCAGAGAATCACCTGTATTCCCTAAGGATCCGCTTTTATTCCTCAAGTAATTATTCCCTTGGTCCCTTTTTATTCCTCAAGTGCAGGCTACCCCTTGGTGGTAACAGGCTGTGCAAGTATACTGACAACATTCAGCTCAATCTCCCCATCACTTTTTTGGACACCTTCACTGTCTCTGATTTGTCATAATGCATGTTCAACTTCAAATATTCAATGAGCAGAAATTTCCTCCAAATAAATATTGGATAGACCGAAGCAATTGTCCTTGGTGCCCATCACAAAATCTGTTCCCTGATGATCATTTCCATCCCTGGCAAGCTGAGTAAACCAGTGTGTAACCTTGGCGTTGTGTTTGAGCCGGAATGAGCTTCTGACCTCATATTTGCACCATCACTAAAGTCACCTACTTCCGCCTCTCCGTAACATCGCCTGACTTTGTCCCATGCTGAAACCCTCATCCAGGCCTTTGGTACCTCTAGGCTTGACTATTCCAATGTCATCATGGCTGCCCTCCCATCTTCTATGGTGTTTAAACGTGCTCATCCACAACTCTCCTGCCAGTGCCCCAACTCAGTCCCATTCACCCATCACCCCAATACTTGCTGATCTTCACTGGTGACTGATCTAGCAACACCTTGACCTTGAAACCTTCATCCTTGCTTTCAAATCCCTCCATGACCTCACCCCCTCAACCACCACCACCCCCACCTGGCCAATCTCTGTAACCTCCTCCAGCCGTACAATCCTCGACAGTATCAGTGTTCATTCAATTCCTGGCCTCTTGCGCATCACCAATATTAATCACTCCACCATTGGTGGCTGTGCCTTCAGCTGTCTAGGCCCCAAGTTCTGGAATTCTTCCCCTAGACCTCCCTGCCTCTCTTCCCCGTTCTCTTTTAAAATGGTCCTTAAAACCTACATCTTTGATCAAGCTTTTGGCCAATTGTCCTGAAATCTCTTCCTTTGGCTTTCACTCTTGTTAAAAGACTTGGATCATTTTATGATACTCAATAAACTAAAGAAATGTACACTGTTGTTGTTGGGAGTGTCTTAGCCCTCTGGCATAATTTGAATTTGAACCTCAGTCCGAGAGGGGCAGCGGTCGAACGCACCAGATCCCTGCTATTCAATTATCACTTGAAGGGTACATCATTATTCTTTTAATAAATGGTATCCTTGCCAGCCCCAACCAGTCTGCTCCAAAGGCACGTCAAAAGATTTGGAGAATTAAAAATACATTATCCTTTGTGTGAATTTGGGTAATTGCTTCATCATTTTAATATTAATTCAAATTCAATAATTTATGTGCCAGCGGCTCAGCTAAAATATCCCTTTTCACTAAGATTGATGTTTCAATTTAAAATGTGTTAAACTGCTCTACGATCAACAGTGTTAGAGAAGAATATTTTTTTCTCTGAAGGAGCTCTGTGCTCCATTCAGTGTGCCGTGGCATTACCCATATGTGTGAGGCACAGCTGGTGATACTAGGAACTCAGATGTATATTTAAGAACATAAACTTTCTTAGTATCAGCAAAAACGCATTATGCTTAACAAGCCTCTTCAAGTCTAATACATTCAAAGCTGCCTATATTTCAACTTAAGTGTCCGCCTTGGCTCAGGAGGTAACATTCTTGCCTCTGAGTCAAATAGTCGTGGGTTCAAGTTTCACTCCAGAGATTTGAGCACTGAATTTAGGCTGACACTCCCAGTACAGTACTGAGGGAATGCTGCAGTGTCAGAGATGCTGTTGTTTGGATGAAACGTTATATCGAGCTCCTACCTGATGTGTCAGGTGGACCTAAAAGATTCCATGGCACCATTTGAAGAGGAGCAGCAAAATCCTCCCAGTGTTCTAACACTTGCCCCTCAACCAACAGATTAAAAACATACTCTTGTCATTTACCTCATGGATGTTTTGTGGGATTTTGCTGTGTGTAAATTGACAGCTGTATTTTTTTACATGGCTACACTGACTATTCTTCAACAGTACATAATTGGCTCTAAAGCACTTTGCGACATCCTGAACTCATGAAAGGCACTAAATAAATGCGAGCTCTTTCTTTAACCTTCCCTCACTCTGTTCCCTTTCCACAGACCAGTCCAATTCCTCTTTGAATCTACTTATCCTGCCTACTTCAGTGATCCTTCTGTTCAGTTATTCTGCAACACTGCGACTCTTTGTAGGATGAGTGTCACCTAGTCTTTCATCATGTCTCTTATCTCAAGTGGATGATCTCATCGTTTGAAGAGGAGCAGGGGAGTTCTCCCCACTGGCATGTGTAATATTTTTTCTCTCAACTAACATTGCTGTAATTGTGCACAAGTTACCTGCTGCATTTCCAATTTTAGATTAATGACTGCACTTCAAAAGTTCTTCATTTTTGTAAGTTGCTTTGGGAAGCCCTGAGGATGTGAAAGGTACTTCTTTCCTTCTATGGATTCCCAAAATTTAACTTGTCTCCTTCTAGTCTTCCGCTGTCGTAGACAATTTGCCATGAGGGTAGTTTACACTAACTTCCATAGAGCAAGTGGAAGGGCCCTAATTAAACAGATCTTTTGCATCGGTTATGCAGTGCTAGAAAGGATCTCAACTCCACTTGACACTTGCCCTGAGTTGCATTATTGAAATTGGGCATTGAATGTGTCGAGAATTCTTGTTTGGACTCGTGCCCCATTATAATGAAAAGGGAAAACACTGGAAATACTCAGCAGTTCTGGCAGCATTTTTAAAAAAAATTTGTTTTTATTCATTCATGGGATGTGGGCAATGCTGGCTGGGCCAGCATTTATTGCTCATCCCTAATTGCCCTTGAGAAGGTGGTGGTGAGCTGCCTTCTTGAATCGCTGCAGTCCATGTGGTATAGGTATACCCACAGTGATGTTAGGGAAGGAGTTCCAGGATTTTGACCTAGCGACGGTGAAGGAAAGGCGATATATTTCCGAGTCAGGATGGTGAGTCACTTGGAGGGGAACTTACAGGTGGTCGTGTTGCCATGTGTCTGCTGCCCTTGTCCTTCTAGATGATAGTGGTCGTGGGTTTGGAAAGCACTGTCTAAGGAGCCTCGGTGAGTTCCTGCAGTGCATCTTGTAGATGGTACACACTGCTGCCACTGTGCATAGGTGGTGGAGGGAGTGAATGTTTGTGGATGTGGTGCCAACCAAATGGGTTGCTTTGTCCTGGATGGTGTCAGGCTTCTTGAGTGTTGTGGGAGCTGCACTCATCCAAGCAAGTGGAGAGTATTCCATCACACTCCTGACTTGTGCCTTGTAGATGGTGGACAGGCTTTGGGGAGTCAGGAAGTGAATTACTCGCTACAGGATTCCTAGCCTCTGACCTGCTCTTGTAACCACAGTATTTATATTGACCAGTTCAGTTTCTGGTTAATGGTAACCACCAGGATGTAGATAGAGAAACAAAGTTAACATTTCGGGCCTGTGCTTGAACAATGCCTCACTATAGTTATAGTTAATGGATAGCTCTCTTACCTCCAGCTGGCATGCACAGAGAAGACAGGCCTGGGAAATGGTTTGGGGAGACAAACTGACGCACTGTGAATCCAGTCTGCCAATACAACAGAATACTATAGCGCTGCAGCAGTACCTTTGCCAATGGACTGCGGCAGTTCAAGAAGTCAGTGCACCACCAGCTTCTCTAGGGCAATTAGTTTTGGGCAGTAATTGCTGGTCTTGTCAGCGATGGCCACATCTCATGAACAAGTTAATTCAGAAAACAAGAACTATGATAGCAACTCATTGCCCTGGCTCTCTTTCTCTTTATGATAGCCAATGGTATAGTGCTGCTGGGGCGCACCAGAGCGCCGCTCCAGCATCTTCGATTTCAAGCAAACTTGTAAATGCAATGAAAAACCTGGACATTGAAATGACTGATGTTTGAAAAGTGCTGTAAAGCAGATCAAATCCAATCACAGGCTGGCTCCTGCCTGCATCTGCACTAGTGAGCAAAGAGCGGGAAGATAAGTATTGAAGGTAAGTTTCAGGGCCCGGAGCGAGAGGCAGCTGGAGAGGTGGTGCAGGGGCCCAGGCAAAGCAGCCGGAGCTGCAGTGTGGTGCCCAGGGGAGGCAGCCGGAGCGGCGATGCGGAGCCCAGGCGAGGTAAATGGAGCAATGGAGCCCACTGGCATCTGAGTAAATGAGTGACTGGAGCCTGAGAGAGAGAGTATGAGGGGATGGGGGGAGAAAGAGTGTGAGGGGATGGGGAGAGAGAGAGTATGAGGGGATGGAGGGAGAGAGAATATCAGGGGATGGGAGAGAGAGAGCATAAGGGGATGGGGGAAAGAGAGCATGAGGGGATGGGGGAAAGAGAGCATGAGGGGATGGGAGAGAGAGATTGTGAGGGGATGGATGGGGGAAAGGGAGTATGAGGGGGTGGTGGAGAGTGAGGGGTGGAGGAGAGTGTGACTGGGTGGGAGAGAGAGAGTGTGTGGCGTTGGGGAGAAAGAAAGTACGAAAGAATGGATCGGGGGAGAGAGAGCATGAGGTGATGGGGAGAGAGAATGTGAGGTATGGATGGGGAGAGATTGTGAGAGGGTGGAGGAGAGTGTGAGGGCATGGAGGAGAGATAGTGAGGCAATGGGAAGGGAGAGAGAGAGTGGGAGGGGATAGGGAGGAGATAGAGTGTAGGGGTGGGGGTGAGAGTGTAGGGGTGGGGGTGAGAGGGTGGGGGAGCATGAGGGGGTGGAATAGAGAGAGTGGGGGAGTGGAGAGAGAGAGTATATGGGGGAGAGAGAGTCGGGGGGGGAATAGTGTGGTGGCGGGAGGAGAGAGGGTGGGGAGAGAGAGTGATTCACATTAATTCCTCAGCTGTGATGGCCTAAGGATGTGAGATGTGGTATAGTGTTTGTATCCCCTGCTGGTAGCTTTACATGGAACTTATAGCACAGAAGCAATCCATTTGGCCTACCCCATCTATGTTGGTGTTTATGTTCTACACAAGCCTCCTCCGCTCCTTCTTGATTACACCATCAGGGTAACCTTCAGTTTCCTTTTTCCTCATGTGTTATCAACTTCCTTGAATGTATCTATACTAGAATCATAGAATGGTTATAGTACAGGAGGAGGCCATTCAGCACATTGTCTCTGTGTCAGTTCTCTGCAACTCAGTTAGTCCCAATCCTCGACCTTTTCCCTGTAGCCCAGCAAAATGTTTCTCTTCAGATAATTATCCAGTTCCCTTTTGAAAACCGCAATTGAATTTGTCTCCACCACACGCCCATACAGCGCTTTCCAGATCCAAACCACTTGTTATAGAAAGAGGCTTTATCTCATGTTGTCTCTTTTTTTGTCAGGGGTTTCTCGATCTTCTGCCGATGGGAACAATTTCTCCCCATTTACAGTCTCCAGACCCCTCATGATTTTGAACCCTCTAACAAATCTCCTCTCAACCTTCTCTTCACAAAGGAGAACAGCCCCAGCTTTGCCAATATATCGACATAACTGAAGTCTCTAATCCACGGAACCATTCTCGTAAATCTTTTCTGCACCCTTTCTAAACCTTCACATCCTTCCCGTTGAGGCTGAATCAGTGTTTTATGAAGGCTCATAACTTACTTGCTTTTCTTTCTTTGCCCCAATATATAAAACCCAGGATTCAGTATAATTTATTAACTGCTTTCTTAACCTGTCCTATCACCTTCAATGATTTACTCACATATACACCCAGGTCCCTCTGCTCCTGCATTTCCTTTAGAATTATACCCTTTATGTTGTCATTCTTTTGACCAAAATATATCACTTAACACTTCCCTACATTAAATTTCATCTGCCATGTGTCTGCCCATTCCACCAGCCTGTCTATACCCTCTTGAAGTCTATCATTATCCTTCACACAGTTCACAATGCTTTCAAGTCTTGCATTGTCTTTACGTTTTGAAATTGTTCCCTGTACACCCAGGTGTTGGTTATTAATATAAATCAAGAAAAGCATTGGCCCCTCTATATACCATCCCCCAGTCAGAAGGAAGTAAAGCTTTCCATAATTCATGTTTTTAATAGGATTAAATTAAATAATTAAACTGTTGCATAATGAAATTCTAGCTATGCTAAAGATTAATGTTTCAAAATACCACATGGTTCAGAATAAAATGCCTACCAGCACTAATATTTTTCACTTAAAAAGCATAGCTCTACTGACGTTTGGGGACTCAAATGATTAAAACTTAGGAAAACAACGTAATAGATTTAGAAATGATATGGCCAACACATTTTCTTAGAGCTCCTGCACCTCAAAATTTCCCACTACATTGCTGGGAATAATTGAAAATAGGGTGGGAGGGGGCAGGTCTTGGAGGGAGAAAGGGCAACGTAACTGGGTTCTAAGAGTGTTGAGAGGAATGAATCATAGAAATGACCAAGTTGGATTATGAGCACAAAGGGGCAGAGAGTCCCTGTAAAATCAAATGAAGTGTTGCCAGCTGCATTGCACCCAATGCACTGCAGCAGAATGGTCTGGCAGTTTAAGTGCCCTTCACTGCGCTCTATTTCTGTTCCTCCAGCCCTACAACTCTCCAAGAACTCTACATCCCTTGAACTCTGGCCTCATGGTCATTCCTCATCTCCTGCAAACCACCATGGGTGACTGTAGCCCAAACCTCTGGAATTCCACCTTGAGTTCCTGCACCTCTCCATCTCGCTGTTGAATTAAGGTGCTCCTGTAAAACCCACCACTTTGCCCAAGTTTTTAGACGGATTGGCCTGAGGTATCCTTCTGCTTGGTATTCGTTTCTGTCTGCTTACACTCCTGTGACGTGCCTCAGCAGGTTGAAAGGCTGTGTGAATGAAAGTAATCTTGTTGCCATCATGTGCTTCATGTGCTCCAGTGCCTACCGACAAATAGGAGACGCATTTGGACACCAGTCTTACAGCATTTCTGCTGCTCAATGTGTAATTTGATCCGGTCAGTGATTGCAGTTTTATAGCGTTTGCAGTCCACCCCCACCACCCGTCGTGTAACACCTGTAGAAAACAGATTGATGGGGCAGCTGCTTTTGCTGGAAGCTTAAACTAATCACTCTGTTTTATTAAAGAAACCCAGGTTGAGGGGGGGTCAAGGCTTATAAATAAATTGATGGTTCAGAAAGGACAGCAGATAAGGTAGTTCAGCGATGATTAGTTGATGGTCCAGACTCACGGCCCATTATTCTTTAATCGTTAACAGCTGTTTCTAAGAGTTTTGCACCTATTGTGTTGCTGCGGCTCAGAGACTAACACGCTCCCCTCTGAGTCAGATGGTTGTGGGTTCAAGACCCATTCCAGAGACCCGTGCACAAAAATCCAGGCTGGTGCTCCCGATGCAATACTGAGGGACTGCTGCATTGTTGGAGGTACCAGCTTCTGGATGGGGGGTTAAACCTAGTCACCATCTGCCCTTTTAGTTGGAAGATCCCATGGCACCATTTTGAAGAAAAGGCTGGGGACCCTTCACAGTTCCCTAGCCAATCTTTAGCCCTCAACCAGCATCACTTTAAAAAAAAAAACAAATCCTTTGGTCATTATCACGTTGCTGTTTGTGGGAGCTTGCCAAACTGCCCGCTGAGTTTTCTGCATTATAACAGTGACTATGCTTCAAAACTACCTCCTGCTCATATATACAGGGAGAAACAGGTCTGGATGATAGGTTGGGGAGGGAAGTTGCCATACTGTGAATCCAGTCTGTTACTACAACAGGTTAATAGCCCAGAACACATGGAGAAGTGGTGTTCATCACCTCAATATACCCTGGATCTATTTCCCTTCACGATTAAATAAGAGCAAAAGAAAAGGGAAGTGTAACTGGGTTCTGAACTGATTAGTGGAATGGATCGCCAACCAAGGGGGCCCATGAACTCTAAGTGGCAGAGAGACCCAGAGAAAGCCAATAATGCTGTGCTCTTAGTTGATGCCTGGGATTTCAAAGCCTGGAGTACTTAACAACATAGTCATAATGAAGCAATATTTTTTCTTCCAGTGGAGATCCAGACCTCTAAGAGCTTAGAGATGGGAGATAGGCTGTGGGGTCCATCCGATAAACAATTTGTCACTTGTGCTGATGGATGGGCAGTTTCCTGTAGTCGTACACCCCCTGCTTCTGATGAATACAGATGAGAATAGCTGACAGCTTTAATTACTGCCTTCCCCTTGTTCCTGATCTCTCTGGTTTGCCTGCTGTGTGCTGAGCAGCTGCAATGGTGTGACAGCCTTCCCTGGTGGAAGGCTCTCAACATACTCTGGCTCGAGAGCAGCATTTACAACGCAAGGCATGACTTCATTTTTATAATTCATCCCTTTGTTTAACTTTTTAAAAAAAAATGTGCAGTGGAGTTTACATTTGATACCAGCAGGAGCATCAGAGGATTAGCACACTGTGGGCACAAAGCTTACTAGACCACGAGTTTTTTGACTGCGCCGTGCAGAAGATTGCTGAGATATAATCCTGACACTAAAGCCCTGATCTTAATTCTCAGTGGGTGTCCTGAGGGCTTGGGGGTGTGGGGGCCGGGGCTGGGGGTGGGGGGGGAGAAGGGGGGGGTGCAGATGGTAGGGGGAGACATGATCAAGGAGGGTGAGGAATGCCACGGTAGTTGCTGTGGCTTTGTTTTTGCTCAGTGCATTATGGTCTGCAGCGAAAGGATGATGGAACCAGATTCAATACTAACTTTCAACTTTCTGGGAGATACCTGCCTACTAGGGGAAAATTGACTGGCTACATGGAAAGAAGGAGGCCTTGTGGTACAATGGGTGGTCTCCCTGCCTCTGAGCCAGAAGCTCCCACCCTCAGGACTTGATGGCCAAGGAAGGTGTGTTCATAACACGGCCAAACAGGTTGAGTAGCAACCTGCAGACCCTTCCAACACTCACCAATGGCAGGCAGTAAGAGTGGACGGGATTCCTGGTCAGCCATGTCATGTGATGGAAAGAACATTGGAGCCTCTTCACTGTCCTTAGTTCCCGACCACAAGACGCATGTAAAATGTGCATGTTGCCACAGCAACTCGGACTGCCTGAGTGAACTGTAACACACCACCTCGGGGAAGGAGCAGTGGAGTGCGCCTAATTGTTTTAGTGAGTCAGCAGTGGCACAATATGTCAAATGGTCTCCTTCTGTGCTGTCTCGACCTATGATTCTGGTTGTTCTCTTCTTTCTGCTGGTACATTGTAACTGTTGTTTGCTCTTGGGTCCTGTGGGATGGAGCCAACTCTCCTGACAGTTATGAGCAGCCAGTCTGGCTTTGTTCCTCCCGGAAATAAACACATCCTCTTCCGGATCGGTTCAAGAAGGCAGCTCACCATCTCCTCAAGGGCAATTAGGGATAAGTAATGGAGCCTAGTCAGAAATGCTGACATCCAAAGAACAAATAAAGAAAAGTGTTTGCCAGATCACAGACATCATAGAAATCAGAAAATTTATGACACAGTAGGAGGCCATTTAGCCCATCATGCCTGTGCTGGTTAATGAAGAGCTACCCAGCCTCATCTCACCTTCCTGCACCTGCTCTGTAAACCTGCGGATCTGGATAGTCACTTTCTTGGTTTCAAGTCCCTCCTTGGCCCTCCACATGCATCCTTGTAACATCCAGCCCAAAAGCACTCTGAGATCTCCATGCACCTCCAATTCCGGCCTCTTGCTCATGCTTAGTTTTCATTGTGCCACCATTGGCAGGCGTGCCTTCATTCTTCTGGGCCTTCAGCTTTGGAATTCCCATTTTAAAGTACCACTCTCTAGCTGCCTTTAAGATGCTCCTTATAATCTACCTCTGACCAAGGTGCTTAGCTGGATCGGCGTTGAATTTTTCTTCTTAATACTTCAGTGACGCACCCTGGGCAGTTGTACAACAATGTCACAGGCTTCATCTGTAATGGTGTCTGGTCCGCTCAGCTGTCCCACAATGTTGTTGTACAGTCTTTGCATGATCACCCCCTTACCAGTGATGAGATAGAATCATAGAATAGTACTGACTAATAGAAGGAGGCCATTCAGCCCATTGAGTCTGTGAGGCTCTTTCGAAGAGCAATCCAGTTAGTTCATTCCTCTGCTCTTTCCCCGTACCCCTGTAAAATTTTCTTTTTCAAGTACTTATCCAATTCCCTTTTGAAAGTTACTATTGAGTCTGCTTTCAAAAGATATAGAGGCACCAGAGAAGGTACAACAAAGATTTACAAGGATGATACCAAACTGCAGCATTGCGCCTATCAGGAAAGGATGAACAGGCTGGGTCTCTTTTCTCTCGAAAACAGAAGGCTGAAGGATGATCTAGCAGAGCTCTTCAAAATGATGAAATGTTGTGATAGGGTAAATACAGAGAAAGTGGGCTGAACTTAATGGCCCCATCCACGGACCCGAGAGCAGGTGGTGATGATGCCACAAGTACTTCTGGGAGCTTCAACAGGATTGAATCCCAGTCAGGCACTTCCCAGCCTGCTGCCAGGGCCTTCAGGACAAGGATCTGCCTCAAAAAGCTGCTGGCCAATCAGAGGACATTTTAGAACCAGAAGTGCCATCTGGAGCATGCAATGGCCATTGCTGGAACTCCAGGAGGCCCGAGATGAGGAGCAGCAATGGAGGCCCCAGAGGAGAAGTAAGTGGAGGTATCTTGCTGAGGATAGTCAGGACCTCAGGTAGGCCCAGTAACGAGGAAGGAGTCCATGTTGAGGGCAAATCAGGGGACCTTCCTGTGGGGGCAGCCCTTGTAGCCTGCGAGACTCTCAGTTGGACATAGGTGCCCGAACAAGAGGGAAATCACCCACAGGGAGGTAGCCAGGGAAAACCTGGCAGCCTGCCCATTTGTCGCAAGTCCCACTGCTGCTGGTCGAATACTAGATGAAGTTTGAGTGGAGCATGAAGACCAGTATTAACTGGTTGGGCAAAATGGCCTTTTCCTTTGCTGCATATTTTATGTAATTCTATGTAACCCCTCATCTCAACAGATTGAAGCAATGTGATTACACAACACCTGACATGATGAAGCCGTAATGTGCACAAGCACAGCAACTATCTCACAGTATGCTGTGAAATGAAATCTGATTATCACTGCAGCTTAAATCCTTCTGGTGAACATCATTGTTTTCTCTAGCTTCTTTTGAATGGTCAATTTATTCCAAATCAACTACTTTCTCTGGGATTCTGTTTCACGTCTTCATTCCCCTGTGAAGGGCAAAGTTTTATTTAACCTCCAACCTTGTGTCAAGTTGCTGAATGTTGCGTTTGTGACCTCTGGTTCTATGCTTGCAGTCCAAGTTATACAGCTTGCATGCTTCCGATACCCTATTATTTATTTTATATGCCAGTATCTCCTTCCTCTCAGCCTTCCCTTCTCCAGAGAGGATAATGATGATTGTTAACACGTCATTTGAACTGCAGTGATAGTCTGATTTTATTCTATGGCACGCCCTAGGACAGTGTCGGAGAGCTTCTCCAAGTGATTGAATCATAATGTCAGTTGTTTTTGCAACCACATTTCCTTGATATGCCAAGCAGCTTCAAAGAAAGAAATGAAATGGTCACGCTGTTCAGCATTATCCCAACGTGACACTGGGGATGGTGGAGGAATGTCTCTAGCCAGGATCTAGCCAGGAGCAGTAAACGAGTTATCTGGTCCTAGTCCCTGTTGCCAACCTACAGCCAGTGTCGTCCCCAGCGGGAAATGGGAGCTCCCGGCAGAATGAGCAGCATGGTCTCTATGAGTGCAAAGGCAGAGAATTTTCCCATTGACATAAATCCTCTTCTGCATGGCTGCACTCATTCACTGAACATAGTGCTGCCATCATTAAAAGTGTTCAAGTTTTATCCAATGCCTGAAGGCATTCAGTGCCAAGTGGCCCAGGGTCTGTCAGTCCCCATGTCACTGACCCCTTCCACTGGAGGTCAGAAGCTCCAGCAGAGTTGAAGAACATTCTCAATTAATTTTTAGTCTTTCTAATGTGTTCTGTTTCACCAGCTTTGTCATTTTTAACTTTTATTGTGACTTGATGACATTCAGTTCCCAGTGGGCCCCTATCTGGTAAGCCATAGATCAATTTTTAAAAAAATTGTTCCTGATTGTGGGGATTGGTGGCAAGGCCAGCATTTAATGCCCATCCTTAAATGCCCACAAGAAGGTGTTAGTGAGCTCTCTTCTTGAACCAATGCAGTCCATGTGGTGTATTTACACCCACAGTGCTGTTAGGGAGGAATTGCCAGGATTTTGACCCAGCGACAGTGAAGGAAGGGTGATATAGTACCAAGTCAGGATGGTGACCTTGAGAGGAGCGTGCAGTAGCGCAGTATTCCCATTCACCTGCTGCCCATAGAGGTTTCAGATTTGGAAGGCACTGTCGAAGGAGACTTGGCGAGTTGCTACAGTGCACCCTTTAGATGGTATACACTGCTGCCACTGTGCGCCAGTCATGGACCGAGAGAATGTTTAAGATAACGAATGGGTGCCAATCAAACAAGCTGCTTTATCCTCCTTGGGTGTGGTTGGAGCTGCACTCATCCAGGCAAGTGGAGATTATTCCATCACACTCCTGACTTGTACCTTGTAAGTGGTGGACAGGCTCTGTGGAGTTAGGAGGTGAGTTACTTGCTGCAGAATTCCCAGCCTCTGACCTGCTCTTGTAGCCACAGTATTTATGGCTAGTCCAGTTCAGTTTCTGGTCAATGGTAACCCCCAGGATGTTGATAGTAGGAGATTCAGCGATGGTAATGCCATTGATCATCAAGGGAAGATGATTAGATCCTCTCTTGTTGAAGATGGTCATTGCATGGCACTTGTGTGATGTGAATGTAACTTTCCATTTCAGCCCAAGCCTAACATTGTTGCTTGCGGGTAGGGACTGCTTCAGTATCTAGGAGTCACAAATGATACTGAAGATTGTTCCCTTCAGCTTGAGGTGAGAAGCTATCGATTCTGCAGCAGAGTTGAAGACCATGCTCAGTTGATGTTTAGGTCATTTATATGTGTTCAATTTGACCAGTTTTGTGTCATGAAAAGACTGAGAGTGGTGGATAGACATCATATTTATATCCACAGTGTTTTTCAATTCGCACACTCATGGTTAGGCATTCTAACATCATTCTATCATCCAGAAAATAACTTGGTCCCAGGTATTCTGGACTGGAGAGCTTACAGCGTATTGGGGATCGGGCATCGAATAGCATTTGCATCAAGGGGCAGAATTTTACAGTTCCCTGCTAATGGATTTGCAGGTGGGGGTGGGCCATAAAATTCCCCAGGTGGCCTTCCTGTCACCCTCTCAGCAGTCCCTGAGCTGTCCTCAATTTTGCAGCAGACAGGTGAGGCCTAGTCCAGCCCACAAATGAGGCCCAATAATTGGCCACTTAAGGGCTGCTTCTCACTTGGCCTCAATTTTGAGGTTGGCTGGAGGAGTGTAGGGGCAAGTGGAGGCCCTGCCTGACACCTGCTCGTGCCTCGAGTGGGAAGAGGAAGTCCCTGTCAAAGGCCCCCTTTCCATATTAGGTGCTCCCCCCCCATCCTCCAATGTCTGCCCCTACCCACCGTCACCCCCCTGCCCCCGCAACCAGGTGCTCCCTCCTCCTCCAGCCTCTCCATCAAATAACCCAAACCCTTCCCCTTACTTCCCTGACTCCAGGTCTCACCTCCCCTGCCTGCACTTACTTGGTCTTGGACTCCAGGACTTAGAATCTGGGGATTGGCTGCAGTCCTACTCCTGGCCACTGGTGCTGCTGGGATTACAGAGCTGCTGAACAATCAGATTGGCCGGCAGCTCTCGGAGGTTGGCCTTCCACCCCTCACACGGGCGGAAGCCCCGTCCCCAGCCAGTTAACGCTACTTGGAGTGTAAAACGGCTGTGGGGCTGCTATGATTGGCTGGGAAATCTGTCCATCCATAAAATCCTGGTGTGTGGTGGGTGCAGCATGCTTGGGTGAACCTATGGCTGCCAAAGCTCTTCATCACTGGGGGTTTTCCTCACTTTATGTCTCGTTCTATTGTAGAACAAGTAATGGAAATTATTTGCCTTGGTTAATCAACAATTCCATTATTGTTGCATCATGCAGCAATGTCGGGAAAAGAATTCGCTGAACCTTGGTCTCTTTTTAATCTAGCAGTTCCTATGTTTGTAAAGAATAGAATTAGAGTCAGAACTTCCTCATGCGCCTTGGCAGAATTCTAGGAGCAGGCTGTTTGCCAACACTGTTTGTCAAGAATGGTGGATGGCCTGGTTAGAGAGGAAGAAAATACACACATGTTTTCTGAAATAAGAGGGTTAGCAATGAATTAAAAAAATAATCTTGAAATAGCTGAAATCCCAGTTGCTGGATTGTACTAAGAGGTTTAATTTTCTCTGCACATTATTTTTTTTTTAAGCAGATTGCATGATGCATTCTCCTTCAGTTCTTCTGGTGTTCCTTTAACCCGTTTCTTTGCAACAGCTCAGCCACTGTGCTGAAGTAGAACCGACAGGAATCTAACACCAACTTTAGATATAGGAAGCTCTCAAATGGTATCTGCGTGATCTTGGAAGATCAGCTCCCCTTCAATATTTTGTCTCAGCCTTTTATCTGGATCAGTCCAGAGTTCAATGCCTTTGTAGAATTCAGGTCATGGCATCATACAGCACGGAAAAAGGCCAGTTGGTCCCTATATCTGTGCCGGCCCTTTGATAGAGCTATCGACTAGTCTCAGTCCCTTGCTCTTACCCTATAGCCCTGCAATTTTATTTTTCCTTTTTAAGTGAAAATCTACTTCCTTATGTAAGTTACTTCTGAATCTGCTCCCACCACCCTTTCGGGCAACACATTCCAGATCATGACAATTCACTGAGTAAAAGAAATTGTGCACATTTCTCCTGAAAGGTAAGAAAGCTTTCCTCATGATTGAGTGGAATGCTTTGAATATTGCAAGGGACAATGCTATTACAGAAGGTTTTTTGCAAGCTAGCCATTTAAAGAAATATATATAAATATATGTATAACATATACACAAAGGAGAATACAACAAGGAAGCTGGTAGTGCGATGCCACCATTGTACCTCCACTTGCCCCTGCCAATATATTTTTTTCCAGTTTTTCCTTTTTATGCCTCGTTTTCCAAAAGTGCTGGTTTACACTGGACCACAGGGACGGTTTTTCTGATTGGGCCTCCCATAATCGGAGAATCCACACAATCAGAAAGTCAATCCTTTGGCTCCATGGTCGTAAAGTGAGCCTGAGTGCAGGCCCTGCAACCCATGTTAATCATCACAACTGAGCTGGGGCCAGTGCCCCAACAACTTACATTCATAGGTGTAGAAAATCATCCCAGGGCATTTTGCCAGGGCAAAAAGCGGATACAAGCCAAAGAAAATATTAGGAGGGGTGATCAAAAGCGTAGCCAAAGGGCTGGGTTTTTTATGGAGTGTCTTAAAGGAGGCAAGGGAGGTCGTTCCAGAGTGCCAAGGGTCACTGGATAACGATCGGGATAGTGACTAATTTTATTTTCCTGTCTCCACTGCCTGTCCCACTCATCTCTTTCTTCCGTTTTAATTTGGATTTAAGCAACAATGAAAATACTCAACATTAATAAAAAAACATGCCCTGAAACCATACATGCTGAAGATAATCTAGCATACTGCAGTAGGAGTTTTCGAGTAGGAGTGTTGTTGAGGAGGGAAGTTGGTGGTTAGTACAGGCTGTTCTAGGGAAAATGTCTTCCTGAACACACATCTGTGGTAATAATGGGTTTTGATAATGATCCCTTCAAACGCTGGTTCTCCAACTTTGTTCTCCTGTTGTCACAGTGCATGACTGAGTATCTGAAACTTGTAGCAATTAGTGGTGTGTTAAATAGGTCACTCTATTTGATTTTGTTGCTTATCTGACTTAAACATCTACAATGAGCTAAGCGTTTCATCTCATATAGATAAAAACTGCCCTAAATTCTGGTCATTTATTCTAACATGTTGAAGAAATGCAATTGTAAAAAAAGGTTACACTTTGGCCATTCACTACTCGAGAAATGTTCAGTTCCCAAGAGAAATACAGCAGTAATGGAAATAGCTGGTAAGCCCACCAGTTAGCCAAAAAGATTGGGCGGAATTTTCCGGTCCCGCCAACAATGTGTTTTCGTGGTGGGTGGGAGCGGAAAATTCAGAGAGAGGCCAAAAGCCAGATTCCCACCGGCGGGAAAGCAAGGTCAGAGTTTTCCCCTCGCCACATTCATTGCAGGATGATGGCTGATCCGTGTCGGGAACGCCACTTGCATTAGCAAACCGCAACTCGCCACAATTACGTACTCCTTCCCAATTGCATGCTACACCAGTGGGAAATTAGACCGGTCGAAATCACGACTAGACACAAGTGGCGTTCAGCAGACCACCCTCACTGCACTCTTGACTTTGAGGTGAGTGCAACGTTCAAAGCCTACCTGCAACAGCGCTGCTCTGGTTCGTCAGCAATGTCAGTGTTAGCACACTCTGGTGGGGGTGTATGGTGGATGCCGCTCACCTTGGCTGCTTCGGGTGCTGAGCTGGGCTGCTCACCGGGCTTCTCTGGCAGGACAACATTGTGTGCTGCGAGTCTCAGGCAGGGCTGCACTCTAAAACAGAGACCAGCGTGGTGGTGGGGAGGGGCGGGGAGTGCAGATGACAGAGAAATGAGGGTGAAGGGTGTTTGGTAGGGTTGGAGGCGGGGAAAGATAACAAAGACATGAGGGTGCAGGAGCTTTGGTAGGGCTGGAGGGGTCAAGGAACAATGGCAGGCAGCAGGAAGATTGGGGATGGAGAAGCTGGAGTCCAACGTGGAACAGTAGAACACAGGCACAGAAGCGGGTGGAGAGGATTCAGTTTGAATGAAAGGGAGGGGCTGCACGCAGGCTCTAGAGAATGAAAGGGGGCATGGGAGTGGGGGGAAGGTCAATGTGGTACAAGAATGAAGGCTTGCACAAAGACTCATGGGGGGTGGGGAGAGGGAAATGGTCTTGTGGTCATTCGTTAAGGAGCCAAAGAGCTGAGTGAAAGATGGTCTTAGTCCCTGGACTGTGGCCAAGAGGTCGGGTTGAGAGACTAAAGGCAGTCCTGGGGTTCCGTGGACTTCATAGTCAGGGTGAGAGATTAAAGGCGGTCCTGGGGCTCCATGGGCCATGCCACAGGCTATATATGGCACGCACATTGTGTTCCTGCTCCAAGGAGGGTCAAGACCTGGTGCTCACTGTGGATCAGGCACTGTTTGGTGTGTAGGACATGGTCATAGTCTCATATTCGGTGGTGATGGGGGTGTCTGGCTCGCTATGGGCTGCAGATGGGATGGCCATGGTCAGGGGAGGCATCTGCAGCCTATAAATGGGGAAAACGTAACAAAGAGGGTGGTACTGAAAGCTCTGCTGGGGGTGGGGTCACCTCTGTATGTGACTATGCACACAACCTCAAGTTGGGGAGGGGTGAAATCCACATGGGGCATGTAATGTACACTACAATGACATTGGGATCCAAGGTTATTTGGGGAGACTGGAGAATCAGTGGTCGGAGTCCTACATGCACATCGTGAGGCTCCAGAGAGACGGGAGGAGCCCCAAACTCTGACAGCGGGAGGGTTGAAGCTGGTCTCAAAGTAGAAATGCAGCACCACCCTCTTGAGACCCCAAAGTTATGACACAGTTTCAAATTGAAACCGGAAAATAATCTGCAAGGGAGGGGGCTAAGGCAGTGTGGGAGGAGCCCACGGCTGGACCCAGGGACGCTAACAGGGGCATCTTCGCACTGCTTAGAGTAACGACATAGAAATAGAGTCTGAGCTGATACGCCTCAGGAAGAGTTCAGTGAGAAGGTGCTATTGGAGCCACTGGCATTTGAAGTACTTTAAGGTGAGACTGCAGAAGCCATTGGGTTCACAATGAAGTTGATCAATTTGAGCATTAACAGAAAAGAATGGAAGATGCAGCTGAACATGAAGGGAGCATAGCTGCTGGATATTTGCAAGATGATCAATGAAAGCCTCTAAAGTGCTTTCCCCAGTTGACATGGCTAATGAGCCAAAGAGCATCCAGTCATTCCAACGGTGTAGGTTAGGCATAATAAGTATACCAGATCAAACATAGTAGGAGTGCATTGGGTAAGGTTGAACATAGCCTGATGCGCTCAAGTATCTTCCAACCTCCCGGGGATTCAGATGTCAAGTAGCTGGGGTGGCATCTTGGTCACCTAGATCTGTGAAGTAGCGCCTCAGCTGGAACGCTAGATCAGGGAAAGGTGAGTAGCGCAGATGCAGCTCTAGAGCATGACAGTGACTTTCTGATTGCGATTGGGAGCTCTACTATAGTTGCCCATTACTCATCAATCTATTGGATCTACCAGTCCACAGGGATGAGGAGGATCAAATAATGGAGCCTGCTCTCAATGCTGCCTTCTTAATGGCAGAGATCCGATTGAGGAGGAAAGGGCACCTAGCACAGCTTCAAGAAGAGGCCCAGCCTAAGGACTATGGTCCAGGGGAGTCCCAACAAGACCCAGAGGGTGAGGAGGTCAGACCCATCCCACAGAGGTGAACTCACACAACCAGGGGTCTACCAAAGGCACCATTCCTATCTGGAGATGAGTGAGAGACGATGCTGCGCACATCTACGCATGTCAAGAGATGTGGTGGCTCACATCTGCCACATTCTGTGGCATGGACTTGGAGGACATCCCCTGCCAGTGCCCTTGAAGCTCACTGCCGCACTCAATTTTTTTGCCAGAAGGTCATTCCAGCGATTCACAGGACACCTATGCAGAATCTCATTGTTCTCAACACACAAATGTATTAAAGAGGTGACAAATGCCCCCTACAGCAAGGCTCATCATTATGCGTTCACACTGGATGAAGCTAGCTTGGCTGCTAGATTCCTGGGTTTCTAGGCAATCTCAGGCTTCCCTAGAGTACAGGGTGTGACCGATTGCACACTGATATGACCAGAGCCGTGTTAATTGCTGTGCAAACCATATCCCAGTGGGAAACTTGCCTTACGTGCAGAACTTTTTTTTTGTATCCTGAAAACAAGAAGACAATGTACTGACCTCAGCAGTAAGAGATCCAGTAATACTTTTGGGATTTTAAAAATTAAAAGTAAAAATTTTATCCACAAAAAGAAAGCTTAAGCACACAAGATTGCAGTTACACAATTAAAGTTAGTCTTACAAAACATACCCTCAAAAACTCTCTACTTGGTCAAAGCCACAAGTAAATACCTTCCATGCAACATTCCCTAATAGATGTCTACTATGAAATCAAGTAACGTTACACAAGGCAAACTACTGTAGCTTCAATGAAGGCAAACCACATGATCTCTACTCTATTCCACTCTATGATGAAATCCACTTCAGAATAAAACTGCTTGTTCCAGCCCAAGAATTTTCTGGTTTGTCTGGATGGGTGATTCAAACTGCATCCTCTCCCAGCCAGAGCTCCAGGTGTAGCTCAATAGCTCATACAGCTCCAGCTATCTCCACCTACCTTTGTAGCTTCAGCTCAACAGCAACTCTAAAATATATATATTTCTCTCCCTTCATCTCGGTTCCATTGTTCTCACACCTCTTTGAAACTCAAACCCTTTGAAATATGAGACCTTTCATGTTTCCATTTTGTCTTTGCTTTCAGGTCAAAAAAAATGTAATAGCCCCATTACTATTTACCTATGGAACTCCTGTAAGATGCAAACATGTTTCTTTGAACCTCTGGCTCCCCTTTGACATTCAAACAAACTGTCAACTTATCGAAAAATGCAATTGTTAGATCTAACCTATTTACTTGTACCTCAAACTTAATACCTCTATCCTTTTCATGCTTTAAACCCTCCACCCACCCCCCCCAGACAACTTGACTCCTATCAATCTCTTGCCCAGCTTAATTAAATCACACGCACACACACGCACACCCGACCTTCTTTACAGAATAACACATTCCCCAAAAATATTTTAAAAATACATTCTCACAACACATGTGGCTTTGAGAGCTCCATGGCAGTAGCCCCTAATGTTCATTAACAGGAAAGTGTTTCACTCTCTAAACGTTCAGCTGGTCATCAGAAGCACATCATGCACGTTTGTGCCAGGTACCCTGACTCATACATCCTGTTCCCATGACTCATACACCCTGAGTCACTCCCAGCTGCCTCAGATATTCAAAGGGCTTACATGCCTAGCTGCTTCGTGACAAGGAGTACCCTGTGAAATGAAGGCTCGTGACATCAGTGCATCGTCCTCAAAGTGCCTCAGAGGAGAGATACAATGCCTTGCATAGTTTGACAAGATCCATCATAGAGCAGACCATTGGAATTCTGATGCTTAGACTGCTCAGGTGGGGCAGTGCAGTACTCTCCACAGAGGCTGTCGTGCATTATCATGGTCTGTTACGCTCTGCACAACCTAGCTCTTCAAAAGAGGGAATCACTTGCCAGAGGGAGACATGGAGGAGGCTGAGAACACCTTGGATGATGAAGACCTGGAAGGGCAGGAACATGAAGAGGGTGATGATGGGGAGTTTCCATTTGAGGATGCCGTTGAAGCCACAAGAAGCGGAAGATGTGCCCGTGACACACACATAGCCACAAGGTTCCAGGAGGAGTAAAGTTCAGGCAAGGGTACATTTCTCCTGTCCCTTAGTGGCATGCCAGTGATCTGAAAGGCCTTTACAACCACGAAGATTGAGAGCAAGGTCAGCATTGGACCTTGGACCTCCAACCCTCTTATTTCACTAAGCCCTAATCTGTGGAAAGGTCAGTAGCCAAAGCTGTACGTAACTGCTCTGGGAAGTGAAAGGCAGCCCACCAACGGAAAGCCTGCTTCAAGTGGACTTGATGCAGTCATGGCCTCCTGAATGAGACAATTCCTGCTGCCACAGAGATGTGCACATGGCTGGAGAGACCATCATAGCTGTAGTTCTTGTGCTTGGCCACTAACAATGAAGACAGCTATTTGATGATAGGACAACATGAATGATAACCCTGCAATGCAATTGAACATGCATAACTCCATGATGTCTTTTAATGAATATCACTTCCTAGTGCAATTTGCAGTCACTTTCAGTAAAGAGGTTGAGACATCTCCCTGACATTAGACAAGGGGCAAGTGACTAATATGAATCAGCTAAACATCACATGAATGTGAAGCTCACAAAGGGAGGTGATCACAGAGTGGGAGCTTGGATCACCCTCACAATAAGAGGCTATGTAGATGCATATGCATGTCACATTCAAATGATGAGACAATTGTCATGAACAGCAAACGTATTTACAAAGGTACATGACATATACAGTGAGTGAACACCCATGACCCAAAAGTGATTTCAAGGTTTCTTAATCTTTCGAACCCTACTGCTACTTCTGGATGGATCCCCAACATCCACAGCAGAGGTGGAGGCAGCCTGTTGACTGCAATGCCCTGTTTGGTCTTTGATGACTTTGGCAGGAGTCCTCTGAAGCCTTGAGGACTTGGAGAGCCTCGCCTGCTTTGGGTCTCCTGCTGGGAGGTCTGTGCAGCTGGAGGTGATGGGGTCACAGGCAGAGGGGGTTGGGATCAGCTGAACACCTGCGGATTCACCTGAGTGGATGGACCCGGGGTGTCCAGCTGCTGATTTGCCTCCCTCTGGGTGCCTGAGGGCCCCTGCCTGACTCCTTGAGGAGTTGGGGCAGCTGGAGGGAAGTCAAGGTGCCCAGCACCCCCCTCTCATCTAGCCACTCAGGGATCCCTTCAATGCCTATAGCAATGGAGTGAAGATCCAAGTGAAAATCCAATAGAACCTGCTGGATCCAGGTCTCCAAGATGGCTGCCACCCTTCCCATGGAGACTTCAAGACACTTGCATATCTGAACCACGACATCAGACAGAGCACGGACGGACTCCTCCGTCCTTCACACTGGTCTGTTGACTCTCTCTCGTCAATGTCCCTGATGTACTGCTGCCTGTCATTTCATCTCAGTATGTTAGCAACGGCTGCTTTCAAAAGCTCATCATCTGACTCGGGCTCAGCCAGTGGCTGTTCTCCAGCAGCCCTCCAAGTGCCAGAGACCTGGGCTGTCACTGCCTTTAACTGCTCCGGAGACGTGTCAGTAAGATATTCCCCAGAAAGTGACCCCGAGCCTAATCTAGCACTATGACCCACTGGGGTGTGCATCTCTGCTCTGGTGGAGGGTGCAGGTGAACACTGTGATGGGTCTTCTTCAAATGCCTCCTTAGCATCCTCCTCTGAGATGGCCTGGGGGCTGGGGCTTAGTTGCCTGTGCTGGTGTCTGGACCTGATGCTACCTATAAGAGAGAGAGAAGATGGATTTAGTTCATGACTGGGCTGAATACAACATTGCATGTCACTCACTGTGAATGTCAGGATGCGATCAATGCATCCATACTGGTTTGCTGGGAGAGGCCGATCTCGCCTTCCCCACAGGGAGCGATCTCTGTCTTCGCCTGTCAACTTGGCAACATTCTCCTCAAACTTGGAGAGATCCTGGATGTTTGCTGTCCCTCCTCCCGTCTGGGATACCTCCCACGTGTTGTGGGACAAAGGGATGGAATGCGATGGGAAGGGATGGAGTAGAGGTTGGGGAGCATGCATGCCTGCTGTGTGTGCTGAGCCCTCCCCAGTGAGGGCTGAAAATGCTGTTTGTGCAAGAAGACAGATGAGATGCTGGTGAATAGGCTTTCAATGCTGATATCTCCCCCGCTAATATTTTGTGAGCTCCCTGAGCTGAGTGTCGCCCTGAATATATAATGCCATTGTGAGAGAATGCATTTGGAGTGAGATGAATGATGACTTATCTTAGCTGTGCAGATGAGATCATTGATCCTCTTCCTACACTGGATGGCATTTCTCGGGCGGGTGCCCGACAAGCTGACCTCCCTCTCAACCAACTCCCAGGCCAGCGAGGTGAGGTTGTTGGACTCCCTGGAACCATCCCTCAGGTAGCGGACATCCCGGTGTTGGCGCACACCACATCTTGTCGAGCTGGCTTTTCTCTCCAGCTATGGTTCCATTGTGAAGTTTATGTCTTCTCCCAGTCTAGATCGTTGGATAAATATCATATCTTTCCCTCACTCAACCCCTGTATTGTCTCTGCTCAGTGAGGATCTCAAGCAAGTCTGTACACAGCAAGGCTCCTGGTGACAATATTAGAAATGCAGGTCCCTTTAAAGTAAACCATGACAAGTTACAGAGTGAATTGAGAGCAGGTGATGGTCATTGAAGCCTGTACTTAAGAGCTGGGATTTCCCCCCATGAAGGAGCTTCTGCTTCTGGACAGAGAAGGGATCCAGAAGGGAAGAGTGAAAACTGGTATTTGTACTTAACTATAGTTTAACAATAAAACAGTTGTGATTCACAGAATGTCTTCTGCTGCTTGATTCGGTAAATGGATATCCACCTGTTTAGACACCCGGGAGGCCCATCCTATTCCTGGAAGCTGCTGGCCATCCCTTAGAGTCATTCTATTAGTTCATGAAACTGAATTCTTGATACCCCACCCACTGCCACTCTACACTGGTACCTTGGGCAATTATGTGGTTGACTCCATGAAGGCCTTCCATGCATTTTCTAGAGTTGGACTTGGAAATCTTCAGGTGTTGTCCCTTTGACACTGAGAAACCCTAGATTACTTCATTATTTGTAAAGAAGTGAATAATGAGTTCATCATTATCATTCACTTGGAAGAGGGAGGTTCATTTTTCATATAATTAAAGTATTTTTAAAGTAATTCCATAAAATCCGCAAATCATCTAGTCCTGCCCGACCATATTCCAACACCTTCAGAGAAGACTAAACCCATTTCTGAGAACAATTTCTGAGAAGTGACAAAGACTGAGGCCAAGATCTTACCCCTGTCCTGACACAGCAACACACAACGGAATGAAAGGTAATGGACTGAAACACCAGAGCTCTTCCCCCAGAGATTGTATAGAATTCTCTCAATTGGGATAGTCAATGAATCCGCTCCATGCAGAGAAGTTAATATCATCATTCAAGCCTGAAAGCTACTATTTTCACTTCTGTCATTTTTTGACTTTCAATTGTTGGGTAATAATGAAAGAATAATAATGAAGTTACTTTGGAAGCTGGAATAGATTGCTTGTATGTTGTTAGTCCATGTTCTAGCCAGCAAGAATGATCAATGGATGCAATCCTTCTATTTTCCTGCTTTTGATCAGCAGTTTAGCAGTTATCCTTCACCAAAAAAACCCACCAAGGTTCTCTACAATTACTTCTTTGACTGGGTAGTGTGGGCAATCAATCAGGCATAAGTCCATCTTCTGTGGATTTCCATCCTTTGGTAGGTCTGCTTACAGCTGCCATTCCGTTCTCCACAGAAGATGCAGCTGAGACTGTTGGAACTTTTCTTTCCACTTGAATCAAATTGTCCACTCAGATTGGGAATAGAACTTGAGGCTCTGAGTAAATGTCTCTCTCTCTTTGGTATTGCAGACAACTGAGTTTGATCCTATATTCACCCAACACTTACATATGGAGGAGATGGTGCTGTAGTGGTAATGTCACAGGACCAATAATCCCTAATGCTTTGTGGACATGGGTTCAAATCCCTTCATGGCAGCTGATGCAATTTAAATCTAATTAATAAATCAGGAACTTAAAAAACTAGTCTCATTAATGATGAAACTATCATCAATTGTCATTAAAAGCTCACCTGGTTCACTAATGCCCTTTAGGGAAGGAAAGGTCTGGCGTACAAGTGACTCCAGGCCCACAGCAATGTGGTTGACTCTTAACTTCCCTTTGAAATGTCCAAGCAAACCACTCAGTTCAAGGGCAATTTGGGATGGGCAACAAATGCTGGCCTTGCCAGCGACGCCCGCAGCCTACGGAAGAATAAAAGCTTGGGAGGATTGTAAGCTATGAGGAGAACAGTGTAGAGCTTCAAAAGGACATTGATTCATTGGTGGAGTGCGCAGATAGATGGTGATAAAGTTCAATGCGGAGAAGTGTGAGGTGGGTGATACACTTTGGTACAAAGAACATGGAGAGACAGTATAACATAAAGGATACTATTCTACAGAGTGTGCAGGAGCAGAGAGACCTGGGTGTGTCTGTACATAAGTCATTAAAGGTGGCAGGACAGGTAGAGAGAGCTGTTTCTAAGGCATACAGTATTCTAGGCTTCATTAATAGGGACATAGAGTACAAGAGCAGGGAGGTTATGATGAACTTATATAAGACACTAGTTAGACCTCAGCTGGAGTATTGTGTTTAGTTCTGGGTGCCACACTATAGGAAGGATGTGAACGCATTGGAGAGAATGCAGAAGAGGCTTATGAGAATGATTCCAGGGATGAGGCACTTCAGTTATGAGGAAAACTTGGAGAAGTTGGGATTGTTTTCCTTGGAGAGGAGAAGGCTAAGAGAGGACTTGATAGAAGTTTTCAAAATCATGAGGGGTTTGGACAGAGTAGATAAGGAGAAACTGTTCCTGCTTGTAAGCGGATTGAGAACCCGAGGGCACAGTTTTAAAGTGTTTTGCAAAAGAAGCAAATGTGAGGTGAGAAAAATCTTTTTCACACAGCGAGTGGTTAGGGTTTGGAATGCATTGCCTGGAAGTGTGGTGGAGGCAGGTTCAATTGAGACATTCAACAGGGCATTGGATGATTATTTAAATAGAAACAATGTGCAGGGTTACGGGGAAAAGATAGAAGTTTGGCACTAAGTTAAAATGCTCAGAGAGCTGTGCAGACATGATGGGCCGAATGGCCTCCTTCTACACCGTAACAATTCTGTGATTCTGAATGTTGAAAAAAGTGCAATATTTATTTAAAAGAAGGTTGGCTTTACAATTAGGCCTATGAGCATCGGTAACGTGATTAGGAGAATCATTGAGTTTGTTTTCAGTCTGGGATGCTGCAAAAATATGATATTTCCCCCACCGGCTAATTTGAAGGGAAGGATGTTACTCTGATGTACAATATTTTTCTCTTTTTGTGAAAGCTACAGTGCTGTCCTTGGAGCTTTATTTTAAGCTCTTCTTGGTATGTGGGTAATACCAGCAAGGCAATATTTGTGAAGTAGATGATAGGAGTCATGTGTAAACCAGGTAGGGGTGGCAGGTTGCCTCCACTGAAGGACATCGATGAAGCCCGTTGGACCTTTATGACATTCATTCAGTCATTTTCATGGTCGTTACCCCCATATCCTTTAATTCCCTGAGTACCCAAAAGTCTATCAACCTCCGTCTTGAACCCAACAACTGATCATCCACAGCTCTCTGCATGGGGTAGTGAATTCCAAAGATTCACAACCCTTTGAGTGAAGAAATTTGTCCTCACCTCAGTCCTAAATGGCCAACCCCTTATTCTGAAACTGTGCCCATCGTGTTCTAGATTCTCCAGCCAAGGGAAACATTTCTCAGAAACTATTCTGCCAAGTCCCTGAAGAATTTTATGTTTCAATTAGTTGAAGTCTACTCATTAGTGTAATCTCATCTCACAGGCTACTCCCCTCATCCCAGTAACCAGTCTAGGGGAATTATGTCCTTCCTTAGGTAAGGAGACAAAAATTGCAAACAGTACTCCAGGTGTGGCCCCATCAATGTCCTATAATTGTAGTAAGACATCTTTAGTCCTATACTTCAATCCCTTTGTAACAAAAGCTAACATACCATGTGCCTTCCTAATAGCTTGCTGTACCTGCATGCTAACTTTCTGTGATTTATGTACAAAGACACTTAGATCTCTTTGAATGCACACATTTCCCTTTTTCTCACCATTGAAAAAGTATTCTGCTTTTTTATGTTCCCTACCAAAATGGATAACTTCCCATATCATCACATTGCATCACCTCACATGTCGTTGCCCGCTCACCCAACCTGTTGACATACCTCTGCAGCCTCTTTGCATTCTCCTCACTGCCTATTTTCCTGCCTAACTTTGTATCGTCAGCAAACTTGGATACATTATAGTCAGACACTCCATTTAAGGCATTAATATAGATTGTAAGTAGCTGAGGCCCAAGTATTGACCCTTTGACAGATAGCGTATGTTGGCATGGTTTTGGTTACAGAACGTGTCTGTTAAAGTAGCCTTTGTATTCTTCTGTATGTTGACAGCAAGTCTTTATTAACTACTTGTAATTATGTACAAATATACAGCAGAGGATACAGGCATGGAGCTATCTCCATCATAGGGCTTAACAAGTCTCTGGCCAACACCAAACTGACCCTAGGCCTAGGTCATGTGACTTTTTACATCAGTGTGTGGATGGTACTATACCCAGTCCCACATTAATCCTGTATGTGCCAGATCTTCCATTAATGAATATGATGTGGGAAAATGTGAACTTGTCCACTTTGGTAGGAAGAATAGAAAAGCAGTATACTATTTAAATGGAGAGGGACTGCACAACCCTGTGGTAGAGAGGGATCTGGGTGACCTGGTATATGAATCGCAAAAAGTTAGTGTGTAGCTACAGAAAGTGATTAGGAAGACAAATGGGATGTGTTATGATATGGCAGGTGGTATTTGCCAGGCTTGACCAAACTTGGCCAGGCTATCACAACAATTTTGCAATTTGTATTTATTATGATGAGGTTTGTGCACTAAAGTCAGAAGGAACGAGTCCACTACCACTTTTGGAGATTTTAAAGATTAAAATTAAAACTTTTATTAACACACAAGATTACAGTCACAGTTATTTAGTCTTATAACGGCTCCCAAAATTTTCCAATTTAACTAGACTCCCAACTACACACCGCAACGGTGGGTTTTCACACTGTATCATCCCAAACCCTCCACCTTATTAAACCCTCTGCCGTTACCTCACCGCTTCATTATGCCAAGCACCAAATTTAAAGTCCAGCTGCGCTCAGTGCTTCCAGCCCAGGATTGCAGCAAAGAAGACATGGCCCCGAAAGACAAGAGGACTGCAGCCCTCAAACGCCCTTTGGACACCATGGAGGCCCGCAGTGATGCCCACTACCCCCGCTCTGGCCGCAGGAGGGGCAGCAACATTACTATTACGGCTTGATAGGCAATGGCTGTGGTAATCAATGCCAATGCTGCACAGAAGAGGTTGGCCATCCAATGCAGATAGAGGATGAATGATCTCATCCATGCAGCCAGGATATGGCAACCATCTTAGCACTTTACATTCACACACTCAAGGCTATCACACATTCACTGGCATCTCATTCGCTGCCAGCTCAAGGAACATCACCACTCACTCCCTCACACACATACCCTCACATCTCCATCTGGACTCATCTCCTCTGGAGACTGCCTCCTCAGCCCTCATCACCTTGAGGCCACTTGCACAGGTCAATATGTGCCCCCCACACACACCCTGCATTACACTCCTCCCCCAGTACAGCTCTCGTCCTGCAGCCTCTTCCCTTGCTTGTAGCCATTGAAAAGCCGCCCATGTATAGCTGATCTAGTAAGTAGAGACCTGCCGTGAGACCCCTAAAAGCGTGTGTGAAGCCTGGCGCTGATGACTGCGAGTGCTGACCGAAGCAAGGTAGGCAAACAAACCTTGAAGTCCCGAGTGAAGTGCAGCCCGCCGCAGATGCACGTTGCTCATGTGCTGTTGTGAAACACGTCAGCGTGTTTTCCCACTGATAAGGGCAAACGATCCAGGGAGGGGCTGTGGGGAATGATTCTGGCAGGCCAGCCTAATAATGATACGCTGATGTAGTACAATGAAGTTCCCGACGTCCGTGGTCCGAGTGGATGATTGTGAGCTGGTTTCACACCGTCATGAGACCGATTGCACCATATTGTCCACTCACGCCACCGAACACGTTGACGCCAGCGAGCTCGGGAAACCCTGGCCAATATCTTTCATTCCTCTTGTTAATCCTATCCCCCTTCCACCCTGTACCCTAGCGTTAAATGAGATTATCTCCAGTCTGTTCATCTTTCGGAAACGATGGGAAGAATGCAAAGAATATTCTGTCATCAGCACAAGCAGCACTAAGGTCCTGTTTATTCCCAAGAAGCTGTCAGAAACATGTTAATTCTTGGCAGAACATAAGGGGTTAATGGTTCAATTGTCCTGGTTAACTCAGCTGCTCTTTTAGAATTCTCTCAATGCCAGATTTATTGATTCTGCCACACTTGACATCATCCCTGCTCTTCTTCACAAGGATTCCTTTGGACAGAAGGTGGCGTGCTGTGGCAGAATGAGCTGCTGGGACAGAAAGCTACCTTTCTTTCCCTATTGTTCACTCTCTTTCTCCCCTGTCAGATGGATATTTTGCATAAACTAATTTTATTGGAACAAATTATTTTTTTTTTGTTGGGCAAACGCTCAATGCAGCCTGAGGGCCCATTCAACCCATCGCTATTCTCAAGGGCAAGCTGCATGCAGTATCAGCCACTGTAGCAAAGCACAATCAGACACTAAGGAGCACAAACCTTAACAGTAAATGGCCTCAGTTCATCCACAATTTTAATTAGAATTCATCTTCCACCTAAGGTTGTCCATTCTCTTGCATCTAGTAGTTAACTTTTCAGGAGAAGACATGAAAAAGCTCTGCCAAACAAAACTGTGAAACTCCTTGTAATTGAAAGATTGCTGAGTTTAAAATGGACCAAACTCATCAGGCAAATCCTCTTGAAGGGCCTATAGCTGAAAGGCTAACCTTATCTTTTCTCTGATGCTGTCAGCCCGGCTATGGATTTCCACCAGCTTGTGTTTTTATTTCATCCATTCTTAAGGCCCCTTGGAATTTGACTACCTCTTAACATCCAGAACTTCATTCCAGGCTAATAGCAGGATGATCTTGCCTCTCTGTTTCTCTCTGTCTCTCTCTCTCTCTCACTCACTCTCGCTCCCTCTCATACTTTTGGGCACCTCATCCGTGCTCCTGTCAGGCTTGGTTGTTGCATGGCACTCTCTAATGAAATGAAATTCTCACTATCACAGCAGGGGTATGATGTCCTGAGGATTGCATTGTTGCAGGAGACTGGAGTATTATCACTGACATTAAAGTACCCTATGCTGAAAAATTGGAAAATTATTTATTCCTCAGTACTTTCCTTACTTTGATGAATAGCAAAAAATAGCACCAAACAGAAATTTCCAGTAAAAGTGCCTTGGACATAAACGTTTTATAATTATTGACATTTAATACAATTGATTGTATTACTAGTTTCAAAAAAGCTTTCACATTTATTTGCCCTGTTCCGTTGTTCATTGATTGAACCAAGAGCATGTTCACTGTTTTCTCAGTTGCCTTCTGTCCTGAATGGGATGCCCTTATTTTTATCTAGAATCTGTACTCCATTGGAGTGTTTCCTGCCATGATGGTATGCTGTCCCTTGTTCATTATGGCAAATGATAGCACCGTCTAGGCAATAGACTTCTCACCAAACTAAGTTGTAAAAGAAAATGGTCAGTGATTGTCATAATACTCCATGATAATAGTGCACCTTTATAATTGTCACTGACTGGCTTTTATGTTATGTATAATCACTCCCAGGTAGATCCAATTATTGCAATTCGCTGTAAAATTATTTGATGGTATTTTCTATTCCTTACATTATTCCTCCTTTGGTATCCTCCAAAGATGCCTATCAGGAACATAATATATCACTAAGACCGCCTACTCACACCTTCACCCCACATCAGCCCATTTGTTGCTGTAACCCTCGTCGATGTCTTTGTTACCTCTAGACTTGCCTATCTCAATCCACTCCTGGTCAGACTCCCATCTTGTACATAACCTTAGCTCATCCAAAGTGTTGCTGCCTGTGTCCTAATTCACACTAAATACTGTTCATCTATCACCCTTGCACTCATTGACCTACATTAGCTCCTGGTTGAGCAATGTCACAATTTTTACATCATCATCTTGTTTTCAAATTTCTCCATGGCCTCGCCTCCCCCACTCTTACCTCTAACTTTCTCCAGCTCTACAACCCTCTGGGATACCTGTCCTCCTCCAATTCTGGCATCTTAACATCCCAGATTTTAATCATCCCACCATTGGTGGCTGTCCCGTCAGCTGCTGGGGACCAAAACTTGGAATTTCTCCCCCATCCGACCCCCACCCAAACCTCCCTGTTTTTCTACCTTTCGGAAAGCTTTCAACAAGCCTTAAAACGTACTGCTTTGACCAAGCGTTTGGTCACATGCTCTAATATCTGCTTATGAGGCTTGATGTCAAATTTTATTTATTAATGCACCTGTGAAGTACATTAGGATGATGTACTACATTAAAGATGCTGTATAAATTGCTGTTGGTGTTGTTGTTGTAGTCTCTATGTAATGCCTCTCCCATAATATTTTTTAAAATTAATTGCTGGGAGCTTGGCTTCACTGGAAAAGCGAGCATTTATGGCGCATCTCTGGTTACCCTGAGATCATGGCGCAGCACCTGCTTGAACCACTGTTGTCTATATAGTGACTGTTCTCCCAAGGTGCTGTTAGGTTGAGACTGCTAGGATATTGAATCAGCGATGATGAAGGACGGGACAGGGATATGTATTCAAATCAGAATGTTGGTGACTTGGAGGGAAACTTGGAAGTGATGTTGTGTAATCCTTTTCTGTTACCTCCTGTCTATGTGTAATGTCTCTCAGTTACCACCTATATAATCTCCGTAAAGTCTCTCTCAGGTATCCCTCTCGGTGTAATCTCTCTCAGCATCTGCTGTCTCCGTGTAATCAGGAAGGGCCCATGCTGAAATCAGATTTTCTAGGTTAGCAAGCATTCAGGTTACAATGCTTCACTGTTATGACACAGCAGTTGGTAAAGGCTGATTTGTTTACATCCCAGAGGGAAACTTGAACAACTATCATAACCTATATTTTCAATTGGTATGTTTGAGATGCAGCTCTGAATTCAGGAATAAAACCACTAAGCCTCAAGAGGTTTTTTATATAAAATTAAATTAAACATTTATTAATTTAACAACTAATTAAACACATACACATCCACAAATTACTACCATAATAACTTTTAAACAAATCCCCAAATTAATCACTCCCAGGTAAATCTTCACCAAGGCAACAGTAACCCAAAAACTTTAAACAGACACCAGGCAAAGAACTTTTGACCTTACAAATTCAAAATGAGGTTCTTTTCAATTTGCAGGCTCACAGGCTGGTTAGACCTTACACGTCTCTGATCTGCACACACAAAGCTCCTTTCTGTTTATACCTAGCTACCTCTTTGAATGTAAGTATTCCATTGCATTACTAGGTGTTCTTAATTTTACCTCTCCTAACAAAAGTCCTTTCATTCCACCAATTTTATTAGTATTATAAACACATTGCTTGGCATCTCCCAGCTAGGTGCAAGATTTAACCTGTTCTTTTGAATGGTTTATTTAAAAATGCAAATTGCACTTTACCTTTTAACTAACTTACGTTTATCTAATTAACATCTCAAAACCACTATACACCAAAGCGCCCAGACCTGCTGGCTTTAATCCAATTAAGGCACACACAGATACACACACAGACACAGACCCTACTACAATTCCAACTTAAAAATAATTTCAATAATATTATAGACATTAATATCTCTTTATAGCATCCCCCTCCCTATCGAAAAATGAACCGTCATAAATTTAAAACATGGCTTCATTTTTATTTATTATACTATATTTATTACACTATTATATTACCAGATGCATGCATTAATATAACAATATATATATACACAATTCCTTGGCATCAACAGAAATCATTCCAGTTCAGTTTCCAGGTATTTTTTAAAACGTCCAATCTTCCCTTTAAGCTTCAGGTTCTTGACAACGCATCTGCGAACAGATTTTTCTCTACCAGCAAGTGTATAATCTGTAGATTAAACGGTTGTAATAATAGACTCCACCTGAAAAGTCTTGCATTCTTGTCTCGAAATTTGTCCAAAAACTTCAAAGGATTGTGGTCTGTATAAACAATTGTCTCTGACGAATTGTTGGCCACAAAGATGTCAAAATGCTGCAACTCTAACACCAAACCCACGGTCTCTTTTTTGATTGCTGAATATCTTCTCTGTTGTACATTCAGCTTCCGTGAAAAATACCCTATCAGTTTTTCAATTCCAGTGTCTTCTCCTTGTAGCAGTACTGCTCCAATGCCTATTTCGACCGCGTCAATGGCCAATTTAAATTGCTTGGCATAATCGCGTACTGCCAAACTGGTGTCATAGTTAATACAGTTTTCAAACTATCAAATGCCTCCTGACACTTCAGTGTCCATTGAAACTTCTTGTTCTTTTTTAATAGTTCATTGAGTGGAGCAACTACACGGCTAAAATTTGGTACTAATTTCCAGTAAAACCCACTCATGCACAGAAATCTCAAAACTTCTCGTTTTGATGTCGGCACCGGGAAATCCAAGATAGCCTTGACTTTCGCATCTCTTCGAGCCACCTTACCATGTCCTATGGTATGGCCTAGATACATAACTTGTGCTTTTGCAAATTCACTTTTGGCCAAGCTCATCACCAAATTAGCTTCTTGTAATCAAATAAATAATTCTTCCAGATGCTGTAAATGCTCCTCCCATGTCAGACTGAAAACTATTAGATCATCAATTTAAACAGCACAGTTGCTTAGACCTGCAATTACTTTGCCAGTCTTTGAAATGTCGCAGGTGCATTCTTCATACCAAATGGTATGACTTTAAACTGATATAGTCCACCTGGTGTTGCAAAAGCCAATATCGCCTTTGCTATTTCCGACAATGGTACCTTCCAATTTCGTTTTAGCAAGTCAATCTTTGTGATAAATTTCGATTGTCCAACTTTCTCAACGCAATCTTCCAACCATGGTAAAGGATATGAATCTGCTTTTGTCACCGCATTCACCTTTCCATAGTCTGCACACAGTCTTGGTGTTCCATCTGGTTTCCAGCACAATAGGCAAGCTCCAGTTCCTGCAACTAGACTCAATGATATCATTTTGAAGCATGAAGTCAATTTCTTTTTGTACTTGTGATAACTTTGCCAGATTTAATCTATAAGGATGTTGCCTTATTAAAGATGAAACCTGTACAGACACATCATGTATAGCTAAATCTGCCTTCCCCAATTTATTCCCACAAATAGGTTTGTTTGACAATAGTGTTTCCAGATCATTTTGACTCTTGTTTGGAAGGTAACTCAATATTTCATTTAACTGTTCAAGTACCCCCTCATTATCCAATTTGATTAGATGAAAATCAATTTTAGAGTCCTGCATTTCTACCTGTTTCTCATCATCCACCATCACTAATATCTCTCTTTGTTCCTCTTCCCTATCAAAGTATTTTTAAGTATATTTACATGACACACCCTCTGCCTCTTTCTTCTACCTGGAGTATTTATTAAATAATTTACTTCACTCAATTTCTTTTCAATCCTGTAAGATTGATTAAACCTTGTATTTAGTGAATCACCTAGCACTGGTAACAGAACGAGTACCTTTTCCCCAGCAACTAAACTGTGAGCTGTCGCTTTCTTGTCTGCCTTCATTTTTTATTACTCGCTGTGACATCTTTAAATGTTCCCTAGTCAACTCAAATGCTCTGTTCAATCTTTTGCTGAAGTTTTATACGTAATCCAGGAGAATAGTTTCTGAGTTTTGACCCTCCAATTTCTCATGAATCAATTTCAGTGGTCCCCTTACCTCATGACCATAAACTAGTTCAAAAGGACTGAAACCAGTCGATGCATTAGGAGCGTCTCTAACAGCAAATAACCAAGAATGGAATTCCTCCATCCCAATCCTGTGGCTAATCCTGATATTACACTCTCATCATGGTTTTTATGCCCCCTTTCCAAAGCTCCTCATGATTCCAGATGGTAAGCTGTTGACTTAAACTGTTTTATCTCAAACTGTTCATTACTTCCTTAATCAGCTGTGACATGAAATTTAACCCCTGTCTGACTGTATTTCCTTAGGTAAACCATATCTTGTAAAAAATTTAGTTACTCCTCCACGATCTTCTTAGTTGTAATATTTCTTAAATGTATCACTTCAAGAAACCTGGTAGACACATCCATTATTGTCAGTAAGTACTAATTTCCACTTTTAGTCTTAGGGAGGGGTCTTACACAATCAATCATGACCCTAGTGAAAGGTTCTTCAAATGTTGGTATTGGGATTAAAGGTGCCAGCTTAATCACTGTTTGTGGTTTCCTTGTTACCTGACATGTGTGACATGTTCTACAGAATTTGACTACATTACTATGCAATCCTGGCCAAAACAAGCCTCTGTATATTTTCCTGTGTTTTCCTAATTCCTAAATGTCCCCCCCCCCCACCACCCCCACCCCCACCCATTGAAATGTCTTGAGCAATTCTCAGAATCTCATTTCTATACCCAAATTGGATAACAATCTGATGCACCTCATTCCAGCTTTTTTGAGACATGATCCGGCCTCCATTTTCTCATTAAAACATCACCTTTAAAGTAATAACATACTGGAATACATTTTGCTTCTGTTTCTGAGTAAGCTTTCTGATAAAACTGTTTTAATTGCAAATCATGTTTCTATAGCTCCACTAACCTCCTTGAGTTAAAGTTTCAGCGGAATTGGACTGTAGTTGTTCCTCCTGAACCATGTTATTAAACACCGTGCCAGATAATTGAATTTCAACACCTTCTTCTTGCCTTTGAATTGCTTGCCCTTCTTGTTTTAATTGTTTCAACCTGTGTGCCTGTGATATCATTATCACACAATCTGGAAACAAACCAGGATTTTCCTTCTGCAACACCTCTGTTGGAAACACTGCTGCAGGCTGTTCAACTATGATAGGCATCACCCACATCTGTGACCCAGCTATATCATTACCCAAAATAAACTGAACTCCTGCAATGGGCAATTTTTCCACCACTCCAACAATAGCTTCACCTGTCCTCCATTTGCTCTTTAAATTTATCTTCCCCAAGGAGATAGGTTTAGCATCTCAATGAACCTCACTTATTATCACCTGCTCCTGCAATACTCCCTCTGAACAAAAAAATCACTATCCCACAACATTAAGAATTAACTAGCCCCTGTGTCGCTTAAAATTTTAACATCTTTACCTACTCCACCCAGTACACATGGAAAGACTTGCCCTTCACACACAAAGCCTTTAAGCATTTCTGCAACCTGCTCCTCAGAATTCTCAGAATGTGAACACATTCCCACTCCTTTACCTATCACTGATTCTTCCTGTTTTTCCTGTACACAAACCACTAGTTTTTCCTGTGCCTGAACCTCAGAAGCGCCAGTACTTTTACTTCCAGAATTTTTCTGCACCCCAATAATCCAACAGATTTTCCCTGCAACTTCCAACACACTGACTTCATGTGCCCCACTTTATTACAATGTAAACACCTCAATTTTCGAATGTCACCTCTACTCTCAGCACCTTCCTTTTTATTCTAAAAAAACTTCCTGGGAATTTTCAGCTACCCCTTTTCTTCCCAGATTATCTACCTTCCTTCCACCTTCCCACTTTCTGTTCTTTTCTCATTAGAAGGGGTGACAAAAAGGGTTTAACTCTATGAACTAACTCATAATCATCAGCCATCTCTGCTGCTTGCCTTACAGAATCAATCCTCTGTTTCACCACATGAGTTCTCATTATTGAAGGAATTGAATCTTTAAATTCTTCCAAAAGAATCACTTCCTTAAGAGCTGCAAATGTTGCCTCTATTTTTAATGCCCATATCCACCGGTCAAAATTACTTTGTTTTACTCTCTCAAACCCAATATAAGTTTGCCCAGGCTGTTTTCTCTTTTCCTAAGTTTCTACCTGTATGCTTCAGGTAACCAACTCATATGCACTCAAAATAGCCTTTTTCACCACATCATAATTCACTAATACCTCTTCAGACAGCAAAGCATATACCTCATGCGCTCTACCCACCAACCTAGACTGTAACAATAATGTCCAGTTTTCCTGTGGCCATTTCATCTGTAAAGCTATCTTCTCAAATTAAATAAAGAATGCTTCAATATCTTTCCTCCTCAAACTTTGGAAGAGCTTGTACAAATTTAAACATCTCCCCACTGGGTTCTATTCTGGAGAGAAGTCCTTCCTCACCTCCTGGTATCTCTTTTTTAACTGCCAACATTTTCAGTTGAAATTCTCTCTCTCTTTTTTCTCTTTCCTCCTCCTCTATCTTCACAATTTCTAACTCCCTTTGAAATGCCCTTTCTCTTTCCTTTGCTTCTAATTCAAGTTTTTTTTCAGTTCCTTTACTTGTTCAAGTTCAAATGTCTTCATTTGTAACTGAAGTCTCACTACCTCCAGCTGTGACTCACTATTGTCAGGTATCACTTCCAACTGTAGATGCTGTGCTGTACCTTAAATTATACCTGCTTTCCTAGCCCCCCGAAGGTAACCCCAATTGTAATTAATTCACCAACTCTGTTAACTTACTCTTGGTTACTTTGTGTAACCCAATCAGAGTTATCTCTTCTACTCCCAGACAAGTCTTAGCAATTGCGAAAGCCATCGTACACTCTCACCACTTATAAAAACCCTCACCAACTCCTGAATTCAAAGTGCTTCTTGTATTCATAGTCTTAAGATTCACCAATTCCAAACCAATCAGGGATTTACAAATAATATCCTGCCAAAAGCCCCTAATTGTTATGACACAGCAGTTGGTAAAGGCTGAGTTGTTTAAATCCCAAAGGGAAACTTGAACAGCTGCCATAATCTATATTTTCAATTGGTATGTTTGAGATGCAGCTCTGAATTCAGGAATAAAACCATAAAGCCTCGAGGGGCTTTTTTTAATCTAAAACTAAATTAAGCATTTATTAATTTAATAACTAATTAAGCACATATACATGTCTATAAATTATTACCATAATAGCTTTTAAACAAATCCCCAAATTAATCACTCCCAGGTAAATCTTCATCAAGGCAACAGTAACCCATAGACTTTAAACAGACACCAGGCAAAGCACATTTGACCTTACAAATTCAAAATGAGATTCATTTCAATTTGCAGACACAGTTGTTGGCTTACAGGCTGGTTAGACCTTACATCTCTCTGATCTGCACACACAAAACTCCTTTCTGTTTATACCTAGCTACCCCTTTGAATGTAAATTTTCCATTGTATTACTAGATGTATTTAATTTTACCTCTCCTAAGAAAAATCCGTTCATTCCAACAATTTTATTAATATTATAAACACATTGCTTGGCGTCTCCCAGCTAGGTGCAAGATTTAACCCGTTCTTTTGAATGGTTTATTTAAAAATGCAAATTGCACTTTACCTTTTAACTAACTTATGTTTGTCTTATTAACATCTCAAAACTACTATACACCAAAGCCAGACTAGCTGGCTTTAATCCAATTAAGACACACACAGATACACACATAGACACAGATGCTACTACAATTCTAATTTAAAAATAATTTCCAATAACATTATAGATATTAATATCACCTCATGATATCACTAAAATATGCAAATTTTTACTGAGTGAAAGTGATTTTCTTTTGTGGAACACTTTCTCAGAACCATTTCCTCTTCCATTATCTAGGGGTTCTAAATGCACACAAACTACGCCAGATGCATTGCGGTTTCTCTTTTGGTTTCATCTACGCAAGCATGACTGTGCACATCTTCAGTCAGTGATGTTTTGGTGCTTACTGCTTTACCCCTCAACAAACAAACTTTGTTAAAAGGTTAGAGATGAAACATTAATGTATCCCATTAATGTGTTCACTGTGCATTGTAGTGCCATAACCAGCTCTTCACTCCAACTACCCCCATGTTGCACTAAATATAAAATCCCTCACTCCTGGTCTGGCCAAATGAACTCAGCAGGGAATTCAGGAGAATGTTCTTTAGCCAGAGAGTAGTCAGAATCGGGAACTCGCCACCACAAGGAGTGGCTGAGGAGAATAGTATGGATGACTTTAAGGGGAAGCAAGACAAGCACATGAGGGAGAAAGGATTAGAAGGTTATGCTGATTAAATGAGGTGAAGAAGGGTTTGGGGAGGCTGTGTGGAAAATTATGTGATAAGATTTGACTAGAAATTAACCTGTAAAAAAATGCTGATTCAGACTTGTGTTAAAGGGAGCTGTGCATCCCTTTATTCGCTTGGACTCTAAGCTGTGCTTTGTGATAACAGGCTGCCTGTACCAAAAAATAATAGGAGCCATCTGTTGTTAGATGAAAGCAGTTTTCACTTCACTGCCACCTTCAGTTGATGAGCTTCCACTGAGGGGAGTACCTACTGATCCACTTATTGATACACCAAACTCACTCTAATGTTCACTTTCTCCTTTCTACACACACGCACACACAAAATTAAATGTACTGTCTTGAGGAGGGTTATGTAACAATTGTTTATGTACAGGTAAAAGCAAGATGGGAAATCCAAAATAAAGCTCAAAGACCTAGTGTGTAAATCAATATTGGAAGAAGGGAAAACAGATTAACTATTGGCCTTTAGATCAGAATGTAGTCCAGAGGAAGATTCCAGAACACAAACGTTAATCTGTCATTTCTCCTCCAAATGAAAATGTTTTGTTGTCACTTGTCCTGATTCTGTTTCCACTTTGAAGTCCAAATGAAAAAAAAATCTCACTAATTGTTTTTTGTACATTCACATTTATCAGACAGGCCAGCAGGTAGCTCTGGGTAACCAGCCCTGATATAAAGGATAGTGGTCAACCAGAGAGAATTTCAAGGAGAAAAATGCACATCTGTGTAAGAACAGTAGGAAGTAGCTGAGAAGGGTGTCAGAGGAGCCAATTCGAGCACAGCAAACTCCCACAAACAGCAGCATGATAATAATCTGCTTTTGTAATAATGACGGGGTGAAGATTGGCGAGGAGACTGGAGAGAACTCCCCTGCTCTTCTTCAAAATAATGCCATGGGATCTTTTACATGGGATAGAAGGGAAGGAGGACAAGAGACCAGGGAAAGCAGCACCAGCTGCTGAAGGAGAGAGGGACAGAAGGATGAGGTGGACTCCTTCCCCCCCTTGGGGACAGGATATTTTTCCTCCTCTTGATCCCCTTCACCAGGACCTCCAGTGCTGAGTCTGGAATCCTTTGATCACTCTCGGTCCCTGAGTTACCCTGAAACCTGCCGCTATGTGTCATCCAAACCTCCCTAGTAGGTGCGTGAAGCCCACATACACTGCTGCACAAAAATTGTGTCTAATCAGCACTCAGGTAATAAACCTGGAAGTGGCTGTTTAACAACTCCAGACAAGTTCAAATTATGGTAATTAGCAATTAGGACCAAAGTTACTACCACAACCAGACTTTCAAACTGGTGCGTCTCATTAGCAGAGCTCCCATTTATAACCTATTTTCACCCTTTCACCAAAATAACTCCTATAGAGTTGTCCTACTATTTTAAAAGGGAGGTCTTGTGGCGCAGTGTGTAGCCTCCCGGGTTCGAGTCCCACCCCAGGACTTGATGGCAATATGCAAGTATCAACCTGTAAATCCTTCCAACACACACCAATGGCAGGCAGTAAGAGTGCAAGAGATTCCTGGTTAGCCATGTGATGGAATGTCAGAGAGACTCTACCATCTCCAGATTGGCAGAGGCTCAGACTTTCTCTCCATTGCTATCCATAGGTCCAGATTGCAACATGCATGTAGAAGTGCATGTTGCCACAGAAACTTGGACTTCCTGAATGAATTGTAACACACCACCACCACTATTTTAAAGAGAAATGGAGCCCTCTGTTGTGTGTTAAGGCGAGCAGACCTGGCTTGCTATTTGCTGTAAGCTGAGAGATGTGGGACCTGATAAAGAAGGAAAGATGCAAGTTTGCATATTGCCTTTCTTGACCTCAGGGTGTCCCAAAGCACTTTGCAGTCAATGTCAGTACTTTTGAAGTGTAGTCACTGTTGTAATGTAGGTATCCCTCTATGGGCTCTTAATTGAGTAAGATCTGAAAGAAGACATTTTCCACAATTAGCAAGGGACTTTATTTCCTTCAGCCTTTGGCTTTGGTGAGTGGTAGCGGTTTGTTATTTTATTACCGAATGCAGCAGGAGTTCATGTAGTGTACAGAATCAGACATTTATACTCTTCCTCTTTTCCCAGTGGAGCCAATCTAATTGGCGGACCTCCTTTTAACCCATCTAACTCTGTTACCGAAAAGCAACCTGCAGCAGTCTATAATTCTATCACCTCACTGAGGAGACCAGAACTGTCACAGTGAGGGATAGTTTGTTTTCCCTGAATCCCGTGGCTAATGCAACTAAACCTTTTACTCATGTGTCAGGGCTCCCATTTGAGTTGACACATTTTCTGTTTTGCAGTGATATTGTTTTGGCACTTAGCAGGTTCCACTATGAATGTGATAGACCTGGGCACACATTATGGTCTAAGTAAATGTCTGTTTGAAAGCATGGTGTTATGTTTTTCATCCCCCCACTTAGAAATGACTCATAGCCCACATGCATAACAAAGGCTGGGCCACCACTTGTGCCTGACCCCTTTAGGACTGCGCAGTGCCCTGGCTTCAGTTATGCAAGCTTCATCAACCAATGGTGTGAATTTTCAAAAAGACCTCTGCCCTCTTGTATGTTGTTGCCATGCCAATGTTGGCTCCATTATGTTAAATACTGCTGAGTAAGACACTGTTCTGTGTCCAAAGACATTTCATTTTTGGGGGGATGGGGTAGGGAGTTTTTTTTAAAGTACTGTGTATTTTTTTCATTTAAATGCTCAGAAGAAGAAGAGTAGGCCCATTGAGCTGCATGAATGACCTATACATCATGATACACTTGCCACCTCCCATAGGAGGCATTCTTGGAGGATTCATCATATGCCATCTGATCATGTAATTTCTGATTGTGACCTATCTGCTCACATGACATTGCCTTATGACCATTGAGCCCCCAGTAGTTGCCCCAGAGCCCCTTTCTAAAATGGTGCCGTGATCCACTGGACCCTCCAGGCAGGAGATATTCCTAATTATAATCTTCCTTTGTCAAATATTTACGTGAAGAGGTTTTGAAGTAAATTTTCACTTTGGTTCTCCTGTTCTAGAGTCTTGCTCAGCTATCCACATCTTAGGAATTCCGGAGCAAAGGTCAATACACTGAAATTGCACCTTTCACTTTTTTTAGGCACTTTTTTTTAGCTTCAATATATATTTAGGTAGTTGTATAATATTAACCGCATAGCAACAGGTTAGTCAGTCCAACTTTTCATGCTGGTGTTTATGCACCACATCAGCCTTCTTCCCCTCTTCTGCATCTAACCCCATCAATATATCCTTCTATTTCTTTCTTCCTCGTGTGTTTATCCAGCTGTGCCTTAAAAGCACCTATGCTATTCACCTCAACTGCTCCATGTGGTGACGAGTTCCACGTTCTCACCACCACCTTCTCAATGGCAATTAGGGATGGGCACTAAATGCTGGCCTTGCCAGAAATGCTCACATCCTAGGAACAAATAAACAAAAAAATTACCTTCCTGTGCCTTGGAAATGATAGTGAATGGAAATTATTCCAGAAACAATGCAAAATAAAAACTAAAGAGGTTTTGTGGCCCATTGCCCATTTTAAAATGGACAACGTTGGTGTTTTGCCCATCTAAGCAGTAGTGGGAGAAGATTTCCTCTGTTCCTGTAGAATATTTTGGGTGTGCCAGCCCAGGCACTTTGGCCAATGAAGCTCAGTTCTATTCGTGTTTATCTTTCTGTCATTTAGTTTTGCTCGAATTTTATGACTTTGGAGGATAAATCCTAAATCAGAAAACCTGACCTGTTGATATCTTCACCTTGAGATATTTGCAAATTGCATGAATTATATAAAACATACAGAATAAAAACAGACTATTCTGCCCAGCTGATCAATGGTGGTGTCTTGCTCCAGGCAAGTCTTTTTCCACTCTACTTCATCCAACCCTATCAAGCAAACCCTTCTATTCCTGCCTCCCTCATGTTTCCTATCTAGCATCATCTCATTTCCTCAGTTACTCCTTGTGGTAGTGAGTTCTGAAGAATCCACCGCACAAGTACCAGGCAATGACCATCTCCAACTAGAGAAAATCTACCCATCGCCCCACGACATTCAATGGTATTACCATCACTGAACCTCCCCTATCAACATCCTGGGGGTTACCGTTGACCAGAAACTGAACTGGATTAGCCATAGAAATACTGTGGTTACATATAGGTCAGAGGCTAGGATCCTGCAGCAAGTAACTCATCTCCTAACTCCCCAAAGCTTGTCCAACATCTACGTGGCACAAGTCAGGAATGTGATGGAATACTCTCCCCATACCTGGATGAGTGCAGCTCCCAAAATGCTCAAGAAGCTTGACACCATCCAGGAAAAATCAGCCCACTTGGTTGGCACCCCATCCACAAACATTTATTCCCACCATCAGCAACGCACAGTGGCAGCAGTGTGTACCATCTACATGATGCACTGCAGCAACTCACCGAGCCTCCTTAGACAGCACCTTCCAAACCCATGACCTCTACCACCTAGAAGGACAAGGGCAGCAGATACATGGAAAAAACACCACCTGGAAGTTCCCCTCCAAGCCACTCACCATCCTGACTTGAAAATATATTGCCATTCTTACACTGTCACTGGGTCAAAATCCTGGAACTCCCACCCTAACAGCACTGTGGGTGTAGCTACACCACATGGACTGCAGCGGTTCAAGAGGGCAGCTCACCACCACTTCCTCAAAGGCATTTAGTGATGGGCAATAAATGCTGGCCTAGCCAGCGATGCCCACATCCCATGAATGAATGAATGAAAAATATCCTGCTTCGGACACCATGAAGTAGGTTTCGTAGTCTTGAGTATATTAACAATGAGTCATTATTAACCACTGATAAGCATGTATATATTTACACTACAGCATACAGTATGGAGCTCACTCCATCTAGGTCTTTATCCTTCTCTGTCCGTATCTAGGTTGACCCTGGCTCTGGGTCATGTACCTTCTTACATAACTGTGAGTGGTACTGTACTCAGTCCCACATTAACCCTTTATGTACCAGACCCTACTACTACACTTCCCCCCCATGTCTTTATCCCATGCATATAGAGTTACTTTAGTTTACTTCCAAGTCTTATATTGTGATACGTCTTATGCATTAACGTTATTGTTATAACCTTCTAACATTATTGCTATTACAGTATTAACATTAACAACATTCTCACCACCCCATCTCCTCCTTCGAGTCCTTGAAGTTAGAGGTTCAGGCAGTCTGGAGGCCTTATAACCCTTCCAGGTCTTGTTCGCCATTCTGTTGGGAGACTGGAATGCTCTAGTGTTGCTTGTTCTTGTTGTTGGTTTGGAGTTGGACTGGTGTTTGCGCATGGGTTCATCCGTGTCTTCCATTGTTTGAGGTTAGCCCACATCTGGTTGGTCTGGCTGGCTTGGCAGTATGTGATTGTTGTTTGTCTTGACCATTGCTTGCAGGGCGGATGAAAATGGTATCTATCTACTTGGTGGTGTTTTGTCTTCCTTTTTTTTCATTTAGGCTATTTGGAAGGTCTCTGATGCTGAGGAAGAGTGTTCCTGTGGCGAGAAGAAGATTGAGTAGCGTGCTCACCCTTGTTTTTTGTTTTTGATGGTGCACAACTGTTACCAGGTTCCAGCATCCTTTGTGGTTCTGGCACGATGACTGGAGGTTGCCGTGTGTGCACAGTGGTTGGTGTGTCTACTGACTGTACCATCATCGTAGTTGGAGGTAAAGGCCCCTTAGACTGCTGATCCTTCTCTGGTACCACTTCCACCGAAGTTACAATGGTAATCTCATATTCAGTAGGCTAGTCTGAACATTGGGGACTTTCTGGGACCTGGAATGATGATAGTCTGTCCTCCACCGCAAAAAGAGTGTTCAGAGTCTGAGTACCTTTTAGTGTTTGAGGACTCAGAACCATGCTGTTCTGGCTGGCTAACAACTATGCTAATCTTGACATCTTCTGCCGGCTGAAGAAGATCAAGGGCTATGCAGGCATCTCCTCTCAGAAGACGGAAAAACTGATTGTAGATGACATACATCAGTTCAAAGATTTGTTTCTCACCATGCCTAAGTGGTTCAATGGTCATTCCGAGGATTGGGAGTCGCATTCCCCCACTCCATACAGTGGAGTGTCTATCATTCGAATCCAATGACTTTAGAGCCATGGTTCCTCGTCTGACAGGACTGTCACGTTGGCACCTGAATCCAATTTAAAAATTGTTAGATGACCATTTACCAGGATGTCAGCATTCCAAAACGAGGAGCCACGTTCTCTGGTGTGTTCCAAGAAGAGTGGCTATGCATTTTCTGGGTATTCCGTCTCCACCTTGTAGATTAACCTTTGGGATGTCTGTGTGGAGCTGGAGTTTCGACTTATGCGGTTTACCAAAGTGTCCCTATCAGTTACAGTGGAAGCATTGGTCAGTACTCCCAGGAAACTGAGCTTTTCTGCGAGGGCACTTCACACTGCAGCATTGGCAAGGTCGCTCTGCTGGGCAGTTCAGGGTTGCTTTCCTTGAAATGTGTTGTCCCTGCACTTTTGTGACTTGATATGGTGGACTGAGGGTTGGTTTCTATCTCATGAAGTGTTCACTCCCCTTCGGGTGGCCCTGTGTTGTTCATGTAGCTTGGACAGTCTAGCTAGCTGGATAGCCTTGTCGAGGGTAAGATAATATTTAGTTTCTAGGAGGTCAAAGAATGAATTGTCTGCAACACTCACCATGATTCTCTCCCAGATGAGCTCAGACATTAAGTCGCCATATTCACAGCCTTCTGACACTCAATAGAGATCGTTAATGAAGGAATCAACAGGTTTCCCAGGGGGGCTGGATTCTCTTATTAAATTTCGCTGTCTCCAGTATTGTATTGGATCTCAAGTTGAAATAGATGTGAAAGATTTCAAAACATTATCAAATTTAGTAGATGGTTCATCAGTAGCTTGTTGTACAATTATGTCATCTGCTTTTGGCCCAATTGAGTATAGAAGTATACTAACTCGATCTGCCTCTGATTTTTTATTGAGACCTGCAGCAATGCTGTATCTGAAAAATCTTCTCCTCCAAAGACTCCAGTTGTGTGTCTGGTCTGAGCCATGGGTGAATCCCTGTGGAGCTGGAAGCGTGGAACTGTAATCTATTTTGAAGATTCAAAAAGTATGGGTACTGCTTTAAGAGATTACAGGCTTCCAGGATGGAGTCGCCGGATACTGCAGAACAAAGGATTTTCCCGTGCTTGACAGTTTTTGGTGGGCTTTTCAAAATGGTGGTGGCACGCTTCTGCCTGAAGAAGAAGGGAACACAATGATGGTGTAGGTAAGTTGGCTATCAACTTAATTAATTCAGTGGTATCATGTTATAAGTCGAGACTCCTGGAAAAGAATCAAGGGCTGGCTGTTTCTAAACTTGGACGGTTGTGAAGTACCCCGAATGGACGAAATTAATTATTAGTGACATTTTTTTTTGCTGGATTCGAGAGCTACGCGTTGAGACTCGGAGTCTGCTATCGGGTTTAGCGACGGGCTACTTTCAAACAGTGCTTCTGACTGAATGACTTAAAAGGAGTGTCTCAGAACTAGCTGGCCTGAAACTTAAAACATTTATCTAGCCCTTGCAAGTTGCAAGCTCTATTTGCTGAAGCTGGACTTCCAAGGAGGATGCAATGGAGTCTTCTGCTTGAGTAAAACTTCTACCTTTTATTGTTTGCTACCAGGCTCTTCTGTCTCTGGAGCTTTTTCTTTGTTTTCTTTTTCTGGTGAGTTTTCCCAGCGTCTGTAACTTCATTCGGTGCAGAATCCGTTGAAGGTGTCCTTTTTGTTAATTTCTCAGCATTCTTGTGAGGATGAGGGTTTAGATCCCAATACTGATACCATGAGGTAGGCTTTGTAGTCTTGAATATATTAACAGCAGGTCTTTATTAACAACTCATAACTAGGTACATATTTACAGTAGAGGGTACAAGTATGGAGCTGACTCCATTCTAGATCTTTACCCCTCTCTGTCCATCTTGCGACTGATCCTAGCTCTGGGTCATGTGCCTTCCTACATCACTGTGTGAGCGGCACAGTTTTCAGTCCCACATTAACTCTTTATATACCAGACCCTACTACTACAAGTTCCACATTCTAAGTGGTCTCAGGATAAAGATGTTTCTCCTGAATCCCCTGTTGGATTTATTAGAGACTATCTTATGCATTATATATATGGCCTCTAACATGTGGAAACTTCTCATCTGTGTCTATCCTATCAAACTCAACATTAGAAAGAAGAGTAAGCCATTCAGCACCCAAAACCAGCCACCCTCCACCCTACGTCTCACCGCCACCAGGACTACATTGATATTCTCTATTGAATTGAGTCTCTGAGTTCCATATTGGATTTATTTGTGACAATTTTATATTTACGGCTCCTAGCTCTGGTCTCCACACACAAGTGGAAATAACTTCTCTATATCTACTCTATCAAACCCTTGTATAAACTTAAAGACCTCTATCAGTTCACCCCTCAATCTTTTGTATGCTAGAGAAAGATCCTGTTCAATCTTTCCTGATAGGTATAACCTCTCATTTCTCTGGTAATTTTTTTGCACTGGCCCCATTGGCTGTATTTCCTTTTTATAAATTAGCGACTAGAACTGTGCACAGTATCCCCAAGTGTGGTCTAACCAGTGTTCACATTAAGTTTATTGTAACTTCTCTACCTTCCAGTTCTGTATTTCTAGAAATGAATCCCACTGCTTTGTTTTTTTTTAATGACCTTATTAACCTGTATTACTACTCTTAGTGATTTGTGTATTTGCATCCCAAGATCCCCCTGCTCCATTCAGACATTTATTTTCCAAAGAATATTTGATCTCCTTATTCTTCCTACTAAAATGTACCAGTTCACTCTTATCTACATTGAAGTTCACTTGTCAATCAAGGCTCATTCTGCAGGTTTATTAATGTCTTCAAGGATTTTGCCGCAGTTCTGTTCTACTTTAACAACACACCCAATTTGTAACATTTGCAATTGTAATTCTGATTCCTGTCACATGAAGCCCTGGACTGAGAGGACTAAATCATATTCCTTTTTCCTTTCCTGTATTGAATTCAAGCATATTCAGTGCTGAAGTGTGAGGCCAGTGACATCACATTGTATCTGCAAGATGCCATCACATGTAAGATGTCCTATGTTCAGTTTTGTAATGCAATTATTGGCATGTGTATAAACCATGCATTTTCCATTTTTGTTGCAGTTAGTGAAGTTCCCAATGTTTCTGTTTTTTGTGGGTTGTTAAGGCTGTCAAGGGAGTTAGAGCAAAGGTTGGTAAAAGTAGTTTGTGACAGATCAGGCATGAGCCAGTGGGATAGCAGTCTCGGGTGGGAGGTGCTGAATGGCCTACTCTTGTTTCTCATGTTGAGTTTGATAGGGTAGACATAGATAAGTTTCCCTCTGTTGGGGAGACCAAAGCTAGGGACCGTGAATATAAGATGGTCACTAATAAATCCAATAGTTCTGAGAGCAGTTAGAATGTGGCACTTACTACTACAAGGAGTAACTGAGGCAAACGAGATTATGCTAGGTAAAAAAAAACAAGAGGGAGACCTCCTGGTAATGCTAATTGGGCATCTATATTTGAAGATGGTGTTGCATGAGCGACACAGATGTGAAGGGGAATGGGGATCTGGAAGTTATCCAAGCATCAGTTTGCCAAACCTAGGGTTGAATTTTAAATGCCCCCAGTGTGGTGGCCGTATTTCCCACGGTGGGAGGGGGCACATAAACTGGGGGGGGGTCCATCCCATCACCTTCCCACCCACCCCAGCCTTCATCCCCATAAAACAAGGGTTGAGCAGGCACCGAAATCGGAAGCCTGCCCATCATTTTAAAATGACCAATTAAGGGTCAGTGGGCTTGATAATAATACATGGCCAATGCCACAATACGTTTGGCATAGGCAGCAGGGTGGGAGCGGAAAGCCCGATTTTTAACCTGGAATGGTTAAAGGGCGGGAAGGAAGATGGGGGAGTTGCTCTTCAGGGGCTGTCCTTTGCCGATCGCAGGGTGGTCCTTAGACTGAACCCCGCCTTTGTTCCTACCCGCTCCCTAACGCTCCCAAATCTCCCGGCCCAAGGCCCTGGGCTTGCCTTCTCTGGGGCTCCTTGGCCTTGGGCTCCACCCCTCGCTTGCAGTCCTGGCTGCGGCCACTGACGCCTTCCTGGCGCTGCCGGGACTGATGGAACTGCGGGTCAATCGGATTGGCCGGCAGCTCCAGAGGGCGGAATTGGGGCAGAAGTCTCAATCAGCCCTGGTTAATGAGCCTCACAGCACTTTGTGGCTGAGAGACCGCTCGGCGTTTTGTCAGTCAGCTTCATTGCCGACGTGGCTTCCTGCGGGGGGTGGTGGGGGGGGAGGGCTGATTGCCCCTCTCCCCCCATCCCCCCAATGGATTATTCAACCATTTGATTGAAGGTAAAGCCCCTTGCATCTGAAATTAAAACTTCCAGCTCAGCTGCCTCCCTCGTCTCCACTCATTTGCTGTAAACAACTTAATTTAAATAAAGACGAATAAGGTTGTGCAAAGAAACAAGTTGTTGGAATGGCACTCAGATTATTTTTTATTTTATATGACTTTAGAGAATAAAGAAGCGAAACTGGTTTAGGATGAGGCTACCCTGAAGGCATCCATTCTCATGTCAGAACTCATTGTTTGGCCTCACAATTGGAGAGGTGTCTTTTTTGAATTAAATGCACAAAAATAAGGGGAGGGAAAGAAATTTATTTTTCATAAATGCTCTTGCCTCAGGAGGCATGGGTTTATAATCATTTTCCAATTGCTATCGCTGCTGTGTATTATCATGAAATTGAGTTTATTCCAAAACGAGAAAGTTTCAGGTTCAAGCTGCTGAATGCCGATGGAGATAATGAAGATCAGCCCCTCCCCACCCCCCCCACCACCTCACCAGTGAAGCGACTGTTTGGAAAACATATCCACGCCTTCAACTTAAAAATAAAAGGAGTTTGCGGATCTCCTTGTGTCTGAAATTAAAGCTTCCTGCTCGGCTGCCCCCTCTTATCCAACTTATTCCCCCCCTCTTGCCACCTTCCAAACTCCTTTCCCAATTATCCCTCAGCTCCCTTTGAGGCCTCCCAATGAGACCGAAACACCTGCTTCTTCAACCCCAGCCGACTCCGCTCCTAGTACCTCCTTGTCAAAATCGTCTCAATCCTGCCTTTCTGGCGTTGCCTTGCGCTCTTCAAAATTGGTGACAATTCTCCACACCCCCCCCCCCCCCCCCCCCCCCCACCCCCACCCAAGCACCATACACTCCAGTTCACAAAGGTCAACCCTGGTCCCCTCAGCCATCTCCAACTACCACCCTACCTCCAGCCACTCCTTCCTGATTCTCATGTGCTTTGTGTCCACCCACAACTCTGCACTGACCTCTTACCACTCCCCTGCATGAATTCCTTCAGTACAGTTTCTGGCATTGACAAAACTATTCTCAAGTCAGTCTTATATGCCAAGAGTCTCTTTTATTTTCTCTTTTCTTTGATTGCCTTTCTTGTCTTCCTACTTCTCCTTATGGGAGAATGGTTTCACAGACACTCATAGGTCTTGGCACCCTAGGCAAGTGCTATTATTTTACGCATAGGCCTTATGATGAATGGACACAGACTGTTCAATCTCACAGGGGATCATTGACAAGCCTAAGGTCAGGATTTTCTGCGTTCGGTGGCGTCAGCGGACGATGTGGCGCAATCAGTTTCACGAAGGCATGAAACCAGTTCGCGATCGTCCGCTCAGCCCGCCAATTGCAGGCCACATTCTCTGTCATCAGACGTCGGGAACCTCATTGTAATACATCAGCATATCATGTGGCCTGCCCGCCGGACTCATCCCTCATCCCCCTGCTGCACCGTCAGCCCACGTCAGCGGGAATACACACCGACGTGTTTCACAACAGCACATGAGCAACGTGCACCTGGCGGGCTGCACTTCACTCAGGACTTCGAGGTTTGTTTGCCCACCTTGCTTCGGGCAACACTCGCAGTCATCAGCGCCAGGATTCACAAGCAGCACCACATCACTTTTAGGGGGTTCACAGGTAGGTCTCTATGTACCAGACCAGCTTCATGTGGGTGGCTTTTCAACGGCTGCAAGCCTAGGGCTTACTTGGGGAAGGGGGAGAAGTGGCCTCAGGCAAGGGAAGAGGCTGCAGATTGAGGGCTGTACTGGAGAAGGAGGGTATCCCAGGGTGTCTGTGTGGCACATGTTGATCTGTGCAAGTGGCCTCAAGATGGCGATGCCCGAGGAGGCAGTCTCCAGAGGAGATGAAGCCAGATGGACTTATGAGGGTGTGTGTGAGAGAATGGGTGGTGATGTCCTTTGAGTGAGGGAGCTGCCAGTGAATGTGTGATGGGCTTGAGCGTGTGAGTGTAGAGTGCTAAGATGGCTGCCACACCCTGGCTGCAAGGATGAGATCATTCATCCTCTATCTGCATTGGATGGCCAACCTCTTCTGTGCAGCATTGGCACCGACCACCCCAGCCATCGCCTCCCAAGCCGGAGTGGTAATGTTAAACAAAAACTCAGCAGGTCTGACAGCATCTGTGGAGAGGAAGACAGAGTTAACGTTTCGAGTCCGTATGACTCTTCATCAGAACTGGTATTGGTAATGTTGCTGTGCCTGCTGCGGCCAGAGCGGGGGTAGAAGACATCACAGCGAGCTTCCACAGTGCCTAAAAGGCACTCGAGGGCTGCAATCCTCTTGCCTTTCAGGGCTTTGTCTTCTTTGCTGCAATCCTGGGCTGGAAGCCCGGCTGTACTTTAAATGTGCTGCTTGGCATGATGAAGCGGCATTGCAGGCGAATCGGAGCCCACCCATCATCGAAACAGTATGTTTCCTGGTAATGCATAACTAATGTGGCGGGATTGAGACAACATGGCATGAAAACCCTAAAACGTTGTTTTACCCGCCTGCTACTGCACTTGTTGCAAATCTGGGACGATTCTGCCCCATCTGTCTGACCATATCCAGGCGTCAATCAGGAGTAGGAACCCTGGCTCAATTTACTCTTCTCCAGCCTAAACATATGTCAGCGGTGTGTGATTAGCTACTTCAAAAGAGATATAGGATCATACTTGTGACCTTCTGATCTCCAGGGTTCAATGCCACACCTGGATTGTCTGGTTATTCACTGAAGCTGCATGGTCCTTCCTTAAACCTACATTACTTAGAAGTGTATTTACATTTGAGAAGGTTTTTGGATAGATCTGATCACTAATGGATATCAGGGTCGTCCCTTGAGGCCTCTGACATTCTGGGCAGGATTTTCTTTCTGAGGTCGGGAACCCCCCTGACACTGGGAGAGTTTCTGACTCCACGCCCTGCACTGTGTCAAAAGTAGAGCCTGATGTGATTTTTCAGGGCCCGGCCAATTAATGGCTAGAGGGTATGCTTGTCATCCAATTAAGGATGGTGAGCAGGCTTCCAAGACTGGAAGGCCAAAAGGAAGCGAGATCTGGTGATGTATGCAGACGAGAGAGAGCGGGCACCTCAAGGTATAAACAATAAAGAGGCTACAACTGTCAGGCTGTCATCATGTAAGGGGAACCTCTCCACAGGGCAACCTGTTGCCATAACTGTGACCAATAATCACAACATGTGGCACTGGGTGGAAGTGTTTGAAAAGCCCACTGCAATATTGGCCCCTCGGTCTGCAGCCAAGAGGCCGCCTTCTCCCACTGGCCTTGCTTCGGTCACCAGATAGGGCCTTAATAGGCTCCCTCATTACCTTTATTGGCTACCTGCCACTTGTGAGGGGGGCAGAGTATTCATTCCGAACTCAACATGACTTTTTGAAAATTGCTTGGGGTGGAAACTGCACTGGCAAACTGACCCACCAGCTAGCAGCTGCCCGCCTGCCTTCATTCCCACCCCCATTGGGCTTTGAAAACCCAGCCCCATCTGTTTGCTTTCGAAGTTGTGTTTCATAGACGCCGTGGGATTGTTCAGTGAGCAAAGACAAGTTAGAAAGGAAAGGAAAAATATTTCAGTCATACTTCAATCATTCTTTGGTTTCATTTTTAGTTTATGAATAGGAGAGATTTCCAACAACTGGCGACTAAAAATATATAAAAGTAAGAAAAAGTTAACAATTTCTAACCTTCTAAACACTTGACTTCTACCACCAGGAAGAAGCACTCACATGTGAACAGCGCCACCTGCAAATTCTCCTCCAAGCCACACACCTTGGAACTATATCGCCATTCCTTCACTGTCACTGATCAAAATCCTGGAACTCCTTCCCCAACAGCACTGTGGGTGTACCTGCACCACATGGACGGCAGCTCACCACCACCTTCTCAAGGGCAGTTAGGGGTGGGCAATAAATGCTGGCCTTGCCAGCAACGCTCCCGAGACAAATTTTTAAAATGGACATAGGCTAAATCAATGCATAATGCTACCCTACAAGGGTTTGAGAGCTCGATTCACCTCCAATTCTGACCTCTTATGCATTCCCTGACTGCCCCACCATTAGTGTCCATGCCTTCAGGTGCCTAGGCTCTAAGTTCTGGAATTATCTTCATAAACCTCTCCAGCTCCAACTCTCTCTCCTACTTTAAGATGCTCATTGACCAAGGTTATGGTCAACTGTCCTAATGACATGCTCCTGTTAAGTGCCTTAGGGCATTTTACTATGTTAAAGGTGCTATATAGATGCAAGTTGTTGAAGTGTAAGAGGCAGGGTTGTCAGTGCAGTGTTATGAGTTGGCACATGTATGAGCTACTACAATTTTCTTTTTGAAAAAAAAAACAAAGGATGAGAATCCTAATTTGCAACGGTCTTTATTGGCTGCTAGGCTACTGGAAGAAAGCCCACGCATTAGTGATGAGGGTAGATACCTTATGCTTATAGGATATTTATAAGCCAAAACAGTTCAGTATAAATTCATCAATCTCAGTTGCTACTGCAATCCATTCTCCTTAAATTGCTTAATTCAAATGCTCTTGCAATTCAACTTTTCATAACGCTAAATTCCCATTTGATTATTGTGTGCTTAATTATTAGATAATTCAATGTTTTAGTGCAAAAAAGAATTGTGGGCCAGATTTTGCCAGAGTGAGGAATCGAACAGCTTCTGCCGTTAATTAGAATGGCCCCATCCAACCCTCAGTTCAAAGACTTTTGCCTAATAAGTTGCTGGAAATGTGAACTGATAACAGTACAGTGAGGAAAATGGGGCATCTAGGACCTGAGTGAACAGGGAAACCAACACGGTATTTCCTTAACTAATCATGTCGAAGAACTGAGATATAAAAAACAGTGGGACTTGAAAGGAGGATAACTTAAAAGGAGTGAAATCAATGCCAAATTAAGTTCAGAAAGAGAAATAAAGTGGGGAAGAAAGATTGGATTCCAAGGAAGAGACAAGATAGTATAGAAGAAAGTTTACCTTTAAATTTGGCATCTTTAAAATCTCTAACAACAATTATTGCCTGAAGGAATGAGACATCACATTTGTAATGGTTAGTTTTCAGTGCCAGGGAGGTTGATTGGCAGTAGTTGACATTTCCACATCTTGCTAAAAAGGTACTTGTATTTGAGATGATGAGAATTACCTTCCTATGGCAAATTTAGTTCATAGCTGTGACACAAATGCAGCAATTTCAAACCATTCTCTGCATTTCAATGGTGAGGCAGACAGCAATACGTCATTTTCATGAAATTTAATGATGGAACAGCACAACACATACAGAAATCTTTGGACATTGACATTTAACCTACACCACATGGACAGCAGCGGTTTAAGAAGGTAGCTCACCACCACCTTCTCAAGGGCATCTAGGGATGGGCAATAAATGCTGGCCCAGTCAGAGAAGCTCACATGAATGAATTTTAGAAAACGCATAACCAGCCCTCACCTGAAGTCATGTACCATTTATGTGTAAGTAATGGTGAGTACCATTAGCATCACCATTATTTTGACAGCAAAATCTGGTCTTTTGATTTTAGGGGGTAGACTTTTACCCCACTTTACCTTGTAGGCTTCAAGCAAAAAAATGTTTTCAATTTTGAGAGTAGTCACCGCTAAGATTAGAGAAGCTGGGGTTGTTCTCCTTAAAGCAAAGATGGTTAAGGGGAGATTTAATAGAGATGTTCAAAGTTTTGAGGGCTTTTGATAGACTAGATGGGATGAAACTTTTTCCACTGGCAGGGCGCTCTGTAGCCAGAGGACATGGATTTAAGATAATTAGTTGAAAAAAAAAGCCAGAGAACAGATGAGAAGAAATATTTTTACGCAGCATGTTGTTTTGATCTGGAATGCAGTGCTTGTAAGGGTGGTAGAAATAGATTCAATTGTGACTAGCAAAGGAGAACCACGTCTTAATTAAAAAGAAAAAAATTGCAGAGCGATGAAGAGCACGGGAAAGGGACTAATTGGATAGCTCATTCAGAGAGCCAGCACAGGCACGATGGGCTATATGGGCTCCTTCTGTGTTGTATTATTCTACAATGTAGACTTCTCCACAGTGATATTGGTGTAACTCCACCATTCATAGAAATACATCAAATACAAAAGAGGTCATTCAGCCCAACCGGTCAATGCTGGTGTTTATGTTCCACACAAGTCTCTTCCCACGTTACTTCATCTCACCCGCTCAGCATAAAGTCCGATTACTTTCTCCCTCATGTGTTTATCCCCTCCTACAAGCAGCAGTGAGATATCGACCAGATAATCTGTGTTTCTGATGTCAGTTGAGGGATTGGCCGGAGCACTGGTGATAGCACCCCTGCTCTTCTTAAAACTAGTGCCATGACATCTGTTACATCTACCTGAGAGAGCAAACAGGGCTTCAGTTTAAGATCTGGGAAACAGCACCTCCAACAGTGCAGCACTCCCTCAGGACTTTTGTGGAATGTCAGCTTCAATTGTTGAGCTCAGTTGCCCTGGAGTTGGACTTGAACTCTCAAACTTCTGTTTCAGAGGCGAGAGTGCTACCCTCTGGGCCATGGCTGACACCTCAATGAATGTTTGGTGCCACTCTTTCATTGCTGGTAGCAAAATCCAGGTTATTGAATATAGTTGGTTACACCCATTTGATGTCAGAATCACCTCTGATGATTATCATTTTTGACATCGTTTTAACATGAAAACAAATTCGCACTCACCTTTATTGCCCTGACAACGGCTGCTGTACTGTGATGATGATTCTTTTGCATTATTGAGAAAGCAAGCTTGACAATACTGTGTGGATGGCATCAGCAGAATTTGAAAATGGCAGTTTAGCCCAGCTCAGTCATTGAAGTCTGGTCAAGTACTTCGAACTGAACTGCAGGAGTAGGCCTCTACAGGAATATTCTTTCTTAGCACTTAAAATACTGTATATGCAGCTCTGCAAGAAAGAATAACCAGCTCACTTATTTTGTGTTTGTTTTGTTGTGAGTGTTAGCTTCGTGAGTACAGTTTCAAGTAGCTGAAAATCCAAGATTGCAACTATAAGTTCAGCAACTTAATTGAATGGTTTGATTAAGCATTTTCTGCTACTTGCCAATTCAGGATTGGGGGCTAAGTGAAAAAAAAATCGAGTCATTTGATTACTTAGCTTTTTGCTGCTCACTCATCCCTTATTGGCACCTGCCCAGTGAATTGCATTTGGCATGTTCACATTTAGTTGATCAGATATGTGATTAATAAGCTCACTAATTTCTCCTAGACAACTGTAAGACACTTTGACGTGTGCTAGCCGAGAATGTGATGCTTTTGCGATGCAATGCCTCAAGGACACTTCCAGGTGCTGTGTTTGAAAGCTGTGACATGACTGGTGTATATTAGGTGCGAGCCTATTGAAATGATTTCAGAGGAATGTTGTCACAGACTCTTGCGCCACATTTAATCACAGTCAAATTTGTCAAACTGTATTAATTTATAACCCCATGCTACGAACTTTCTGGAGATATAAAAATTTTATTCCACCTCAAGCATGTTTTCTGCAGCTGATTGGGCGCCATGCAGATTTCATTCGGATTAATTTAGATGTTAATTCGTTGGAAGAATAGACAATCTAACTAACCCTCAGGAAGCAAAAGACGATGGCGAGGGCAGCCCTGCGTAACAGTTGCTTTCAGACACCATCTCAGATTGGCACCCCACGTACCTCAGGGGGTTGGGTTAAAGGATTTCGTGCAGAATGTCAGAGAGCATGGAGGGATCCAACTCCAACTTCCATGTTGTCTTCATGCACAGCGTCTAGGCCATGAAGTCAACCATGGAGACTGGTTAGCTCAATGAACACTAGGAAAGTCCTCCTGTCCACTGCCTCACCCCAGGGTGCCCACCTGCACCTCTTGAAGCCATTTCTTCATTTATCCTTCCACCGTGTATCCATTTTCAGGTGTCATGGAGCCTTAGTGGGATCCCAGATTGCTGCCAACATGGCTCCAAGGACCAGCATCACCTCTGACTCAGAGAGCCTGCAGGAGAGCAGAGGTAGGAGCTTTGCGACCCTCCCGCTCCTCATGTTTTCTCACATGAAGCAGTGGGATTGCTAATGCTCAGCCTCGAGACTGGTATTAAAGGCACAATTCCAATCTCACTATGAGGAGAATCCTAGATGACAATCTGTGCCCTGCCTACTCAGCAATATGTCTTCCTGCACCAAGATGATCCCAGATTTTTAATTTGATTAAAATGAACTTCTATCGGATAATGCTCTGCGAGTGAGGTTTGTATTAATATCAAACATAAATAATTTACAACTCAGTAAATTATTTATCTTTTATTAATATAAGCATTTAAGGAATCTTTAAATTATTGAATTACAATGTGAGCTCATCCTTCTCAAAAATAAAAACATACTTTGGCTATCTGTTAGCATTTTCCCGTGAGGCTTAGAATTAAATGATTTACAGTAACTTTGTGAGCATGGGACTTGCATAGGCGTTCTAACTGCCATTCACTCAAGGATTCCTCAATAGGGCACCAAGCATGGGATCGGCTAATTGGAAAGCCGTCTTGGGTAAAATAGCTCTGCAAATCTGCCTCTGGCAAATGTGGGCTCACATTTCGTCCTGACATTGGGTGTTATGATCCAAGTTGAGGTTATCCCGGACAAGCCTGATCCCAGAGTGGAATCCAGCTTGATGGATCCTAACTTTTATTTTTGTTTGTTTAGATACATGGAGAGTAGCTACTGAACAGAGGCATAAGAGTCAGCTCCAGAGTTTCAAACTCTTCTTCTGATGTTCCTCTTCCCTGGGTCACCACTTGCACTCAAGCTGTCTTCCGTGCACTCTCTCTCACCAACTCAGCCTTAACAGTGCACCACTGCTTCACATGCCAATAGCAAAGAATTACTTCAATTGTCTCTTAGAACCTTCAAGCTGTTCTCACTTTAACTCTTAAGCTTAGAGCCTTTCTCTCTGCGCCTCACTCTTAACTTCACTTAACAGGACCTTTTCCCAGGTTCCCGTCCTTCCTTTTACTAGTAGGTCTTCTTTGGACTTTCTCTTCATCCACTCTCCTGGACTTTCGGGGTTTTTCTTAGCTTGGGACTTGCTATCTGTCCCCTTTTTGGCTGTTTCTGCTTCACAGCTACCATCAAACCAACTGAACTCAAACAACTTCCGAAACAAACTGCTGTCTTTCTTCTGTGTGTGTGTGTGTGTGTGTTTGTGGGAGGAACCTGCCTACCTGGCCCCCCTGTTGCTAGGCAACAGTACTGTTCTTCCTACTCTTGTGTTTACTTTCACTTTATAGGGGTCATAAACATCTCATTAGAAATGCAAGCAGCATTTTAAAGTAAAACTAAAACTCCATTTGACCTTTCTTAACACATAGATACAGATACATAAATCAAACTTAAACTTTAAAGTTAAAATTCATTCCTAACACCCACAAATACAAGTATAACTTTCATAATCTATCTCTATTTCCTAACATTTGGGTCTCAAAGCTGTGGGAAAATCCTACTCTTAATGTCTGAAAATGATTAGAGCTATTTGCCTAAGGATGTAAATGCATTAGAAGCAGTTCAGAGAAGGTTCACTCGACTGATATCTGGAATGGGGGGTGGGTAAGGGTGGTGGGGGGGTTGCGGTTATCTTATAAGGAAAGGTTGGACAGGCTGGGCCTGTATCGATTGGAGTTTAGAAGATTGAGAGATGACCTTATTAAAACATATAAGATCTTGAGGGGACATGACAGGGTGGATGCGGAGAGGGTGTTTCCCCTGGTGGAAGAGACTAGAACTTGGGGACACAGTTTAAGAATAAGGGGTCTCCCATTTAAGACAGATTTGAGAAGAATTTTTTTCTCTCAGAGGGTCATGAATCTTTGGAACTCTCAAACTCTGCCTTAAAAATATTCATTGACCCTGCCTCCACTGCCCTCTGGAGAAGACTGTCTCTTCACTAACAAGGGAGTCAAAGGTTATCAAGGGTGGGTGGAATGTGGAGTTGAGGTCACAATCAGATCAGCCATGAGCTTATTGAATGGTGGAGCAGGCTCGAACGGCCGAATAGCCTACCTCCGCTCCTAATTCATTTGTTCTTATGCCCCAAACTTTGACCTTCTGCTTCATCACCTGATCTCTGTCCCCAATGTACTTTATTTTATGGGACCAGTTTAAACCTGTTGCTTACTCATCAAAATGGGACTTTGTGGATCAACTTAGAGCCAAGGACGCAAATCATTCAGCTGTGACGAAAGAATATTTTCAACAAGTTGGAAAATAGGATTGAACGATGTATCACAAAAAAGATGGGGAATGTGTTGAAGCCTAAAAATTCAAACTTTATGAATTTTGCTTTCTTTTCCCATGTGTACATTCAAAGTTTTTGAAGTTGCGTAAGAATTTTCTAAACAACCTGTATACATGTGTATATGGAACCTGAGCTATATACATTGAGCAAATTAGATTTTTCTGTCTCAAATGATACAAAACATGCCCTTTGAGTACATCCAAAACAAAAACAGAATTACCTGGAAAAACTCAGCAGGTCTGGCAGCATCGGCAGAGAAGAAAAGAGTTGACGTTTCGAGTCCTCATGACCCTTCAACAGAACGGTGATCAGTTCTGTTGAAGGGTCATGAGGACTCGAAACGTCAACTCTTTTCTTCTCCGCTGATGCTGCCAGACCTGCTGAGTTTTTCCAGGTAATTCTGATTTTGTTTTGGATTTCCAGCATCCTCAGTTTTTTGTTTTTACCTTTGAGTACACCGCCTCTTTTAAAAAAAATATTGTTGCTCTCATAAAGTGGCATTCCAAGGGGCATCTGCTGAGAAAATAAATTCCAATTCCGATATACAACCAGAGGCTTGTGACACCCTGTATGAACCACCCAACATTGGATTGCCATATGGGGAATACAGCATCGAAAAGGAACGTTCAGTCAGGTTAAACATACGTTAATGTCTTGGGTGTGACCCTCATCAGCTTCAGTGAAGGGTCAACTTACTTTTCTATTTTCAGATGCTGCCTAACCTGCCGTGAACTTCTAGTATTTCAGATTTTCTACTTTTCCGCATTTGTGTTTTGTTCCCTTTTGTACTCCAAGGACACCCTGGCTACATATCCTCTGACATCAAAGAACCTCGAGTTATTCCCAGTGAACCTTCCACCCCAAAGGTGGACAGGAATTTTGAATGAGTGAAGCTACTAGTTTATGGTGGCTGAATGGGTCAAACTCAATTTTCACTGCATGGCACTCTAGGATTTTCATTGATACTTGACGAGCAGATCTGTGATTTTTGTTCATCCCCAAGAATCAGATTCTGGAACTTTCATTTGAGGACCTGGTGATCATATTTGAATATACCTGAAAGGATTTGGCAGGATAAACGCTGGTGGCTGAATTTTCAGTTCCGCCAATGTCAGGAATGGAGGTGGACAGGGCCCAAAAATTACGAGGCCAACCAATGTGCCAGCTTCCTGACCCTGTTCCCGACGTTGGCCATTTTGGCCGATGCAGGCTTGGGGCATGAGAAGGGAGCCTGCCCCCATGAGCTGGATGGGCAGTTAGGTTAGAGCCTGGTTAAAAGAGTTTAGGAGGCTGTCCGGGACTGGGAATTTTGGGTTTTGTTTTTAATTAATGGAAGGCCTCTGATTGGGCCACCAGCTTTGAGCCTCTGCCACACTTAATTGGACAAGGAACTTGTCTCTGTGCCATTTAAAGTCTCATCCATGTGAAAAGCTTGACTTAATCAGTTTACCACTGGAGACAGGTTTGGGGTTTGAAAACAGTCCTGACTCCTGGTTCCACCTCCAGAGGGAACACCCTGAGGGGCTGTTTCCCCGGGCTGGAGAGTATAGAACCAGGAGGCATAGTCTTAGGATAAGGAGTCGGCCCTTAAGGACTGAAATTAGGAGGAACTTTTTCACTCAAAGGGTTGCGAATCTTCTTAATTCTTCACCTCAGAGAGCTGTCGATGCTCAGTCAATGTTCAAAGCTGAGATTGATGGATTTTGGACTCCACATGCCAGTGCCACATGCAAGAGAATTAAGATTAGGTAGAAAAGTGGAGTTGAAGTTGAGGATTAGCCATGATCTTATTAAACGGCGCAACAGGCTTGAGGGGCGTATTGCCAATTGCTGCTCCAATTTTTTATGTTCTTATGACTCAATTCTGGGATTTGCACTGATCTCTGAAGCCCTGATTCTGGAATTCTCCCTGATGCTTGAGGGCCAGATTCTGTGATTTTCATTGCTTCCTGGAATTTCAATTACTGCCCTGCAGTGAACACTGTGCAAATCTTCAAATGCACATTGTTTTGGACTCTACCCCTCCTCTGCCAACCCCACCCCCACTATTGTAAGACTCAATAAAATCAATTCTGGACGTGGTACTGTGATTGGAAACAGCTTTTACGTTTTTGTTTTAGCTGTTTCTCATCATCTTGCCCCGATAAAGTTTGTTGGCATCAAACTAACAAAGAAACAGTGTAACGGGTACAGAGAAAAAACCCTAGAAATTTAGCCATTCAGTGCCCATATTTTGGGTGCTAAACACCCTCCTAAGCCTCCAATAGGACAGACAGGAATTAAACGTACGGTTATGATGCTTGATATGACTGGCAGTCACCAGCATGTGCTTGCAATCACTGGCTGCAAGAGAGAATGTGCGGCAACAAGGAGACTCAGTCTGAGGTAGCAGAGCTTGAGACCGGACAGCAGGGAGAACTTGAACTGAAGTAACCAGTAGAATTTGGGACAGGTCAGAACGACAGTCAGAACTCAGCTGTTATGGGACTTTAAAAAATTTCCACTGGTGAATTGAAAATCCTGGTGGTCAGTTGGTGGTTTCTGATGGCTTGTGACTATGATGACTTCTAATGGTTTGTGATGGATTATTATCAATTGTGGCGGCTTGTGATAGATTATGATGGGCTTGTGATGAGTTATGGTGGGTTGTGGTGGTTTCTGATGATCGTTGTAATGGATTGTGATGGGTTTTTGGTGGGTTGTACTGGATACTGAAACAAAAATAAAAATAGCTGGAAAAACTCAGCAGGCCTGACAGCATCTGCAGAGAGGAATACAGTTAACGTTTCAAGTCTGTATGACTCTTCATCAGAACTGTGCTGGATACTGATGGTTTGTGATGGTTGTAATGGGTTATGATGGCCGGTAATGGTTTGTGATGGATTATTATCAATTATGATGACTTGTAATGGATTATGATGGGTTTGTAATGAGCTATGATGTGTTGGGATAGTTTCTGATGACTTGTTATGGATTATGATGGCTTATAATGGATTGTGACGGGAGCTCAGAAATTCCCCATGAGTAATTAGCAGAGACCCGATTTCCATGTCTGACCTCCAGCACCTTTAACATAGAAGAATATTCCAAGATACCTCACAGGAGCATCATCAAACAAAATACGACACCGAGCCATGTAAGGAGGCATTAAGGCAGTTGAACAAAAGCGTGGTCAAAGTGGTGGGTTTTAAGGAACATCTCAAAGACGAGTAGAGAGAGGTTTGGGGAGGAAATTCCAGAGCTTAGGACCCAAGCAGCTGAAACACAGCCGCCAATGGTAGAGTGATTAAAATTAGGTACATGTAAATGACCATAATTCCTCTGCTTCCAAGTGATATCAAACAGATGTGGTCTTCACAAAGATATTTATAATACTGTTTGTAACAGTAACCAGGAGAATTTCAGGATGCAAAATGCTCGGTTAACTGTGGAGATGGAACTACTGCATCGTGTAAAGTTGAATTAATGTTCTGGAGTTCCACTTGATTACCTTTGAAGGTGAGCGAGAAATTTCAGCTTCATCTTCTTCAAGATTTTACCTGTGACTGGTTAGTGCCCACAGTAGATTGAGTGGGTTGGAGAGAGCAGTTGACAGGAAGGAACCATTCTTCTCCCAAGGTGCTGCATTAACTCTGTTGTAGTTCATGAATGATTAAAAACTATTTGCGCCACTCAGTAGTTTATTTCAATGCATTAGTTTCAATTTCCTGTCCGGAGGAGGGGCCAAGCTATCCAATTCAAATGAGAACATCTTGGACAAATTGGATTGTTCTTTCAATGAGTTAGCGTGGGCAGAATGGGCCAAATGGCCTCCTTCTGTGCTGTAAGATTCTATGATTTTACAATTTTGCTGGCATCCTTCTTGGTGCTTAACACATTTAATTAAATAATTGTTTAAATGTACTAACACAGAATCATAGACTAGTATAGCACAGAAGGAGGCCATTCAGCCCATTGATTCTGTGCTGGCTCTTTCAAAGAGCTGTCCAGATGATCCGTCTCCCTCAATCTTTCCCCATATTGCTGCAATAGTTTTTCTCTTTCATATATTTACCCAATTTTCTTTTGAAGGCTACTATTGAATCCAGCTTCCTATCAGGCAGTGTTTTCCAAATTCCAACTTCTTGCTGTGTAAAAATGTTTTTCCTCATGTCACCTTTGCATGTTTTGACAATCACCTTAACTTCTGACACTTCCCTTCCTTCCCTTGACCTATCTCAATTTCTGGTGATAGACTATCCACCAATATCCACTACAAGCCTACCACCTCCCACAGCTACCTCGACTACAGCTTCTCACACCCCGCTTCCTGTAAGGACCCCATCCCCATTCTTTCAGTTCCTTCGCCTCCATCGCATCTGTTCTGATAATGTCACTTTCAAAAACAGTTCCTGTGACATGTCCTCCTTCTTCCTTAACCGAGGTTTCCTACTCACGATAGTTGACTGGGCCCTTAACCCTGGCCGGCCCATCTCCCGCGCATCCGCCCTCACACCTTCCTCTCCCTCCCAGAAACATGATAGGGTCCCCCTTGTTCTCACTTATCACCCCACCAGCCTCCGCATTCAAAGGATCATCCCTCGCCATTTCCGCCAACTCCAGCATGATGCCACCACCAAACACATCTTCCCTTCAACCCCCCCCCACCCCGGCAGCGTTCTGCAGGGATCGTTCCCTCCATCACCCCCTGCACCTCAACCCCTCCCACAGCACCTTCCCATGCAACCGCAGAAGGTGCAACACCTGCCCCTTTACTTCCCCTTTCCTCACCACCCAAGGACCCAACACTCCTTTCAAGTGAAGCAGCACTTCACTTGCACTTCCCTCAATTTAGTCTACTGCATTCGTTGCTCCCAATGCGGTTTCCTCTACATTGGAGAGACCAAACGCAGACTGGGTGACTGCTTTGCAGAACACCTTTGGTCCGTCCGCAAGCATGACCCAGACCTCCCTGTTGCTTGTCATTTTAACACTCCACCCTGCTCTCATGCCCACATGTCTGTCCTTGGCTTACTGCATTGTTCCAGTGAAGCTCAATGCAAACTGGAGGAACAGCACCTCATCTTCCGACTAGGCACTTTACAACCTTCCGGACTGAATATTGAGTTCAGCAATTTTAGATCATGAACTCTTTACTCCATTCCCACCCCCTTTCCGATTCCCCCCCGCTTTTTTTCCAATAATTTATATAGATTTTTCTTTTCCCACCTATTTCCATTATTTTTAAATGTATTTCCATCCATTGTTTTATCTCTACCTTTTAGCCTATTTCGATCCCTTCATCCCACCCCCCACTAGGGCTACCTGTCCCTGGCTTGTCCTGCTTTCTACCCTTAATTAGCACATTCCTTAGATAATATCACCACCTTCAACACCTCTTTGTCCTTTTGTCTATGACATCTTTTGGCTATCTCCACCTACCACTGACCCTCTATCCAGCTCTACTTGTCCAGATGATCCGTCTCCCTCAATCTTTCCCCATATTGCTGCAATATTTTTTCTCTTTCCCCTTAAACCAGCTTATATTTCACCTCTCTTCTATTTTTACTTAGTTCTGTTGAAGAGTCATACGGACTCGAAACGTTAACTGTATTCCTCTCCGCAGATGCTGCCAGACCTGCTGAGTTTTTCCAGGTATTTTTATTTTTATTTTTGTTTTGGATTTCCAGCATCCGCAGTTCTTTGCTTTTAACTTATGTGTCCCCTGGTTAGAGACTTTTCAACCAATGGAAATTACTTCCCTTGATTTACTCTATCTAAACCCTTCATGATTTTAAACACCTCTGTTAAATCTCCTCTTAGCCTTCTAAGTTGGTCCAAGGAGAGTGACCTCAGCTTTTCCAATTTATCCACATAACTGAAACCCTTATCCCTGGAGCCATTCTCGTATCTTCAGTGCCCCGTCCAAAGCCTTCACATCCTTCCTAAAGTGCAATGCCCAGAATTGAGCTCAGTACTCCAGCTGGGGCTGAACTAGTGTTTTATCTCTGTTTAGCATAACTTCCTGGCCTTTGTGCTTTATGCCTCTATTTATAAAGCCCCAGATCCCAAATGCTTTGTTAACTACTTTATGCTGCCTTTAAAAAATTGTAGCCAAGCGCTCCAAGTCTCTCTCCTCTTACACCCCATTTAGCTTGTATTGTCATCCCTCACTCTTCCTACCAAAATGGATCACCTCACAACTTTCTGCATTGAATTTTATCTGCCATGTGTCTACCTTCCACCAGCCTATGTCCTCTTGAAGCCTATCACTATCCTCTTCACTGTTTACTTCACTTCCAAGTTTGGTGCCATCTGCCCTATTTGTTATTTTTGAATGTATCTCTCAGCTTCCTTGTTCCAAATTGAAGCCTGCCTTGGAGACTTTAGAGATGGCTCATATCATACAGGTTTTACTTTAGCACAAAAGCTCATGAATATTTCTCATTTGTTACTCACTAACTGAAGCACAAAAAAGTAACAGAGCCAACAACAATGATGGATAGGTATGAATTATAGAGGAAAGGGTTTGATTAGTAATTTTTAACAAACAAGTAATTTATTTTCCAGCTCCTCAGCCTGACTTGACCTCCAACCAACTTGACCTGACCCCAACCCCTGGACCTGACCTCCAATCCTAGCCCCACCACGTGAGCAACTTATGTGAAGGTCACTGAGATGCTAGCATGGACTTGATTTTGTGCAAGCTATCTCCAGTAGGCTCCAGGGCTACACCGGTTCCATTAAAACAAAGCCGCACTATTTGCAAAAGCCTTGGGCCTCACCACTCAGGCACAGGGAATGTACGCACACCCCAGTCCACCACCCCACCATGCACCCCCATCACCAACCCCTACACTGCTAGAAATGGATCCTCCCATGGGCCCTCAAATATTATACCTTGATCTGACACCAGGCCTGTGAATCCTAAAGGACACTTCACCAATCTTCATTTTCTAAAATTATTTCCTTGGCTCCCCTGATGACTGGAGGAGTAAATGCATCATCACAGAACAAAAAAAAACTGGTGTTGAATTAGCATATTTGAAACTGGCTTTCAGTTCAGGCAATAAACTTGGGAACAACATTTCCAGTTTAGGGAGGGTAAAACAGCCAACATTCCTGTTCCTCAGGGTAAGGGGTCGGCATATAGGACTGAGATGAGGATAAATTTCTTCACTCAGTGAGATGTGAATCTTTGGAATACTCTACCCTGGAGAGCTGTGGCTACTCAGTCATTGAGTATATTCTATCAGTGTCTTAACAATTGCATTGTTAATGTTTGTTAATGTCAATTACATTGAAAAGGTTAGATAGGATAAACATTTGCTTTGAGCAGATATAAATAGGGGATAGCTGGGACACTGGGTTGTGTGGGAAGAAAGCTGTGAGACTGAACAAGTCACCCTCTGTCAGTAAAGAAAAGCTCTGTGTCTTGGTTTTGGCTTCACCAACCGGCTTGCATCCTATTAACATATTCAAGGCTCAAATCGATAGATTTTTGAACTCCAGATTTTTGGAATTGAGGGAGATAAGGATCAGGTGGAAAAAGGGAGTAGTGGTTGAAGATGGTCACATTAAATTAAAGCAGACTTAAGGGGCCCTATGGTTTACTCCAGCTCCTATTTCTTATCTTCTCATATCATTATCTAGTGGCCCTGGTGGAAAATGCTTGTGTCCTTGGACTTTGCCTGAGACCTTGCCGGGGGTGGGGGGGGCAGTGGTGCGATGTGGGTTGGGGGCAGTGGTGGGATGTGGCGTGGGGGCAGTGGTGAGATGTGGGGTGGGGGCAGTGGTGCGATGTGGGGTGGGGGCAGTGGTGAGATGTGGGGTGGGGTGGGGGCAGTGGTGCGATGTGGGGTGGGGGCAGTGGACTGATGTGGGGTGGGGGCAGTGGTGAGATGTGGGGTGGGGTGGGGGCAGTGGTGAGATGTGGGGTGGGGTGGGGGCAGTGATGAGATGTGGGGTGGGGGCATTGGTGAGATGTGGGGTGGGGGCAGTGGTGAGATGTGGGGTGGGGTGGGGCCAGTGTTGAGATGTGGTTTGGGGGCAGTGGTGAGATGTGGGGTGGGGCCAGTGTTGAGATGTGGTTTGGGGGCAGTGGTGAGATGTGGGGTAGGGACAGTGGACTAATGTGGGGTGGGGGCAGTGGTGAGATGTGGGGTGGGGGCAGTGGACTGATGTGGGGTGGGGGCAGTGGTGCAATGTGGGGTAGGGGCAGTGGACTGATGTGGGGTGGGGGCAGTGGTGCGATGTGGGGTAGGGGCAGTGGACTGATGTGGGGTGGGGGCAGTGGACTGATGGGTGGGGGCAGTGGTGCAATGTGGGGTAGGGGCAGTGGACTGATGTGGGGTGGGGGCAGTGGTGCAATGTGGGATAGGGGCTGTGGTGAGATGTGGGGTGGGGGCTGTGGTGAGATGTGGGGTGGGGGCTGTGGTGAGATGTGGGGTGGGGGCAGTGGTGAGATGTGGGGTGGGGGCTGTGATGCGATGTGGGGTGGGGGCTGTGATGCGATGTGGGGTGGGGGCAGTGGTACGATGTGGGGTGGAGGCAGTGGTGAGATGTGGGGTGGGGGCTGTGATGCGATGTGGGATGGGGGCTGTGATGCGTTGTGGGGTGGGGGCTGTGATGCGATGTGGGATGGGGGCTGTGATGCATTGTGGGGTGGGGGCAGTGGTGCGATGTGGGGTGAGATGGGGGCTGTGCTGCGATGTGGGGTGGGGGCAGTGGTGCAATGTGGGGTGAGGTGGAGGCAGTGGTGAGATGTGGGGTGGGGGCAGTGGTGCGACGTGGGGTAGGGGCAGTGGACTGATGTGGGGTGGGGGCTGTGGTGCGATGTGGGGTGGGAGCAGTGGTGCGACGTGGGGTGGGGGCTGTGATGTGATGTGGGGTGGGGTGGGGGCTGTGGTGAGATGTGGGGGTGGGGGCAGTGATGTGAGTCCTCATGTGTTGAAGAGCCCAGTCACTCTTGCTTTCTAAGCTTCCAGGTAGAATGGCTATTCTGCTGCTCTGCTTGATGAGCATTCTCATGCCTCGTGTCTTTCCAAAACATTTTATTGCACCTCACGAGGGAGCGGAATATGATCCACTGATGCTGCCTGACTGCTCTTTCTGATTTCAGTCATTGTTTTTAAGGATGCACTTATTTATCAGAGCTGATGTGTGTCCCATAATCCTGCCTCTCAAAAACACTTTCAATGACTTCCACAGCGACAGATGAGCCTAAAGGCCCAACATTAATCTTTAGAAAATCGAAGAATTTCACTTTTGATCATCTCAATAAAAGTGCCAGCTGCAAAGCAGTGTGTGTATTAGAAAAGCATCAAGTCATTTTGGGGCATCCACGCTGGTGGGTTTGTCTTAAGTTCATCAGATGGAATAACAGGGTCAGATGTAGACATTTAGATTAGAAAGATGCCTTTTGACATCAAGGAAAGTTCGACCAATAAATACCAATTATGAAAATCAAGGATGAAAGGAGTTTTCCTTCCTCCATATGTTGAATCTGATCAATAGCCGACAATCCCATCGTGGCTTAAATCATTCAGTGATGACAAAGCTGACAATTTTATGCTATTGAGCATCTTGCTCATCCCCAATTTTTGTCACTCCACCATTGGCGGCCTTTCCCCCAGCAGCCTAGGTCCTTAGCTCCGGAATTTCCTCCCTAACCTATCTGCCTCTTTACCTGTCTTTCATCGTTCTTTAAAACCTACCTTTTTTTATTCATTCATGGGATGTGGGCATCGCTGGCTGGGCCAGCATTTATTGCCCATCCCTAACTGCCCTTGAGAAGGTAGTGGCGGTGAGCTGCCTTCTTGAACCGCTGCAGTCCATGTGGTGTAGGTACACCCACGGCACTGTTAGGAAGGGAGTTCCAGGATTTTGACCCAGTGACAGTGAAGGAACGGCCAATATACTCCCAAGTCAGGATGGTGAGTGACTTGGAGGGGAAATTCCGGGTGGTGGTGTTCCCATCTATCTGCTGCCCTTGTCCTTCCAGATGGTAGTGGCCGTGGGATTTGGAACGTGCTGTCGAAGGAGCCTTGGTGAGGCAATGACATAGTGGTATTGCTGCTGGCCTAGTAATCCAGAGATAAAGACAAAATACTGCTGGAAGTCTGAAACAAAAACAAAAAGTGCTGGAAATACTCAGCAGGTCTGACAGCATCTGTGGAGAGAAAGACAGAGTTAACGTTTTGAATCCGTATGACTCTTCTCCAGCACAGTGAAGGAACGGCGATGACTCTGAAGAAGAGTCATACGGACTTGAAACCTTGGCAGATGGTGGGATTTGAATTCAATAAAAAATCTGAAATTAAAAGTCCCAATATGCCCATGAAACCATTGTCGGTTGTTGTAAAAACCCATCTGGTTCATAATTGTCCTTTAGGGAAGGAAATCTGTTGTCCTTACCTCATCTGGCCTACATGTAACTCCAGACCCACAGCAATGTGGTTGACTCTGAAATGGCCTAGCAAGCCACTCAGTTGTAACAAACTGCTACAAAGTCACCTATTTGGCTAAGCTTTTGGCCATCTATCCAAATATCTCCTTGTTTAATTCTGTCAAGTTTTGTCTGATGACACTCTGTATCGGGATGTTTTACTACATTAAAGGTGCTATATTAATGCAAGTTGCTGTTGTTGTTGAGCATCCCTGAAACTGCATGAAGCGTGTAGCAAATGGGCATCCTTTAAATATGCTTTATCAGAACCAGGCACCTTGCAATAATTAATTAGATGCTCCTGTAGCATTTTTAAAACCTTTTATTCCCACAAAAGTAAGTTGATAACTGCAATTAAGAATTGTAAATATGTAAATAGAAAATTCGAAGGAAAATATTTGAGGATTAAACTACCACATAGTTGGATGAAGGGTAAACGTATGTGTTCTTACTTATAACTTACTCTGCAAATCAGTATGCGTTGCAACATTGAATGCCATTTGTCACAGATCTATTAGACATACACTAATTAAGTACACGCTTAATAGCAATACTTAAGTCAAAACCTTGCAAGCTTTAGGTTTAGATTTTATCTTAAGTATTGCTGTTAAGAGTACAGTGAAGAATTCAGTTGTGTTTCTGCCCTCAACTCGCTGGACTGGTTGATCAGACTTTAATCACGTTCCAAACTACCGATTGCAACATCCACTTTTTATACCATTTCCTTAACCCCTCTGACAATTTGCATATTTTTCAACATTATATTTAGATCACTAAAATGCAGTAATCAGGTACAAAAATAATCATAAATAATAATGGATTCTCAGCCTTTATAGCTAGAGCGTTAGGATATAATGGGGAAAAAGTTTTGATGTGGTTGTACAAAGCCCTCCATGGTTAGACCACATCTGGAGTATTGTATACAGTTCTGGGCTTTTGCACCTTAGAAAGGAGGCATGAACAAAAAATGCTGGAAATACTCAGCAGGTCAGTGATCTTCCATCAGAACCCCGAAAACCACAGCTCCAGGAATACTGAATTTCTAGGCGATATCTGTCATGGTGGGTAGATTCAACACAAAGGGTGGGGTTCCAGTTGGAATTCATGTCGAATAAGTTGGAGCTGGAGACCAAAAACCTTTGAGGGAATGAGTGCACATTCGCCTGAATTTTACCAGTTAGATCACAAGGAAAGATTATATAAACTTGACTTTTATTCCCTGGACTACAGAAGGTTAAGGGACTATTTGATTGAAGTGTTTATGATTTTGAAAGCAACTGAGAGGGTAGATAGAGAGAAACGTTTCTATGGTGGGAGAGTCTAGAACAAGGAGAGGTAACCTTAAAATCAGAGACAGGCCAGAGAAGTTAGGAAACACTTCTTCACACAAAGGGTGATAGAAGTATAGAACTCTCTCCCACAAATAGGAATAGATGCTGACTCAATTTTATATCCGAGGGTGGATAGAATTTTACTGGCCAATGGTATAGCTAAGGCAGTGGATAGAGTTAGGGTACAAATCAACCATTTGTACCCTATTGAATGGCAAAATAGGTTTGAAAGGTTGGATGGCCTATGTTCGCATTGCATTGCTATCATTCAACATTGATTAAATGATCTTCTATCCCTAAGCTGACATGCTGTGATTGGCGTGGATCAGACCAGCAACCTAAAACATCTCTGTTTCTGTCATTACTTGACAAGAACCACACTCTCTAACCTTATAGCCGACAGGCTGTGCTAGTTATCTTAAATAAGGCATCAAGGCATCCCTCCTAATAAATTAATCTTATCACTTCCTTTGGTACAGAGGGAGCTCTTCCACCAGCCCTGTCCCTGTGCTTCTGAAGGGAGTAACCCTTTCCTTCCCATATCTTCTATTCGCTTTCCTCAATCTGTGAAGTTCTTATTATTTTAACTATCACAATCTTACTTCCCTACTTAGTAAAGGTGAAAAGCTGTCATCACTGCAATATGAAGAAGAACCATTCACAGTTAGTCGTGTTAACCCTTTCCTCACAGTACAGTTGCTATGTTTTAAGCATTTATAGTATGTAAAAAACAACAAAAATTGCCACCTATTTGACTGAAAAAGTGGGAGCAGATGCAGCTGAATTCACCCGAGGAGCCAAATGGCACAGACAGCTCAGTTCAGCTTTAAAAAACAAAGAAAACAACTGAACCCACTGAAAATTCATCCCGCACTTATATATTAGCTTTTACGTAATTAAATGTCTTGAGGCTCTTTATAAGAGGATGGAGCAACCCATTGGTAGAGAGAGGGAGTTGGAGTAACTGGCTGCAGTCATGGTCAAGGAGAGAGGTTTTGAGGAGTTTTTTTTTGAAAGTAAAACAAGCAAAGAGATTTAGAGTGAGCTCTAGAGCTGAGAGCCATGCTAATTGAAGGTTTGGAAAAACTCAGCAGGTCTGGCAGCATCAGCGGAGAAGAAAAGAGTTGACATTTCGAGTCCTCATGACCCTTCAGCAGAACTGAGTAATGTTAGGAGAGGGGTGAAATATAAGCTGGTTTAAGGTGGGGCGGGGGAGGGGGGTTGGGGGGGTGGGGGGCAGGGGGGGTGGTGGGGGGGGGCTAGTTGGGGGAGAGAAGTGAGTAGAAGTCAGTGTGCCAGACAACAACAGCACCACCCTTGTCAGCAGGTTTGATGACAATGTTGGGGTTGGACCTGAGAGAACGGAGTGCAGTAAGTTCAGAAAAAGACAGATTAGAATGGATGAGAGGAGCAGAGAAATTGAGATGACTAATGTCACTCCAACAGTTCTCAATGAAAAGATCAAGAGAAGGTAAGAATCCAGAGGGAGGGGTCCAGGTGGAGGGAGAATACTGGAGGTGGGTGAAAGGATCCGTTGAAAGGGGAGAGGACTCCTGCCCAAAGAAGTGAGCACGGAGACGAAGACGGCGGAAGAAGAGTTCAGCATCCTGCCGAGCTCGAAATTCATTGAGATGAGGGCGTAAGGGTATGAAACTAAGTCCTTTGCTGAGCACTGAACGTTCAGCATCGGAGAGGGGAAGGTCGGGGGTACAGTGAATACATGGCCGGGGCTGGGATTGGAAGATGGGGTGGGGAAGGAGGGACAGGCAGGGGTGGAGGGTCCTAGATGGGTGTTGGTGTCGATGAGTTGTTGGAGCTTGTGTTCCTTAGCACTTGACAGAAAGAGAAAAAGTTTCTTGTTGAGGCATCGGATGAGATGAAGAATAAAATGAAACTGGGGGCACGCGCAGCTTTGAAAAAGGGTACGGCGGTGCTGCTGGAGGGAGAGGTCGAGTGTATTCATATGGCGGCACATGGCACTGAGTGTGGATCTCAGAATGCGATGGGAACAGCAGTCCGAGAAACGTTTTATGTCCCGGAGATACCTGTAATTCTGGGTGGGTCCGAAACAAGGGGGCTGGAATTTCAGTTGAAATCCATGTGGGGTAAGTCGGAGATGGAGACAGTCACTGAGAAAGGAGATATGGCTGTGAAAGCAGGTTTTAGTAAACACCTTGTCAAACACCAGGAGAGAAATGGAAAGCAATGAAGGTGAACAAGGCAAAAGAGAGATACGGAAATCTTGTCGGAGAGAGGAGCAGTATTTCTTCAAAGTAGGCATTTCTTGAGGAGGAGTGGCAGTCAATTAAACACAGAGATAAGAACAAAAAACTGCGGTTGCTGGAAATCCAAAACAAAAACAGAATTACCTGGAAAAACTCAGCAGGTCTGGCAGCATCGGCGGAGAAGAAAAGAGTTGACGTTTCGAGTCCTCATGACCCTTCTGCAGAACTGAGTAATATTAGGAGGGGAGTGAAATATAAGCTGCTTTAAGGTGGGGGGGGAGAGAAGTGCAAGTACCCACTTATCTCCACGCACCCCCCTCCCCCCACCTTAAACCAGCTTATATTTCACCCCTCTCCTAATATTATTCAGTTCTGCTGAAGGGTCATGAGGACTCGAAACGTCAACTCTTTTCTTCTCCGCCAATGCTGCCAGACCTGCTGAGTTTTTCCAGGTAATTCTGTTTTTGTTTTGGATTTCTGACATCCGCAGTTTTTTGTTTTTATAATTGAAGGTTTGGTTGTTATAGAGTCATTATGGCAGAGAAGGAGGCTATTCAGCCCATCATGTCCAAGCTGGCTCTCTGTAGAACAATCCAGTCAGCTCCAGTCCCCCTGCTTTATCCTTGTAGTCCTACAGGTTTATTTCCCTCATGTGTCAATCCAATTTCCTTCTGAAATCATTAATCGTCTCCACTTCCATCACCCTCATAGGAACTCAGTTCCAGGTCATTATCACTCACTGCATAAAAAAGTGCTTCCTCATATTTCCACTGTACCTCTTGCCCAAAACCTTAAATCTGTGGCACCCAGTCCTTGTGCCATCAGCTAATGGGAGTAACTTTTGTTTGCTTGCCTAATTTAAACCCGTCATAATCTTGTACACCTCCATCAATCCTCCCTTCTTTGCTCCAAGGAGAACAACCCCAGCTTCTCCAGCCTAACCTTGCAGCTAAAATCCCTCATCCTTGGAACCATTCTGGTAAATCACCTCTGCACTCGATCCAAGACCCTTGCATCCTTCCTAAAGCGTGGTGACTCAAACCACATGCAGTTGATAGTGGAACGGGGTTTGGGGTGGAATCGTAGTTACCGGAGAAGATTGTTTTGGCAGAGAAAAGCTGAAAAGCTGTCGGGCTAAAGCCCTGAAAGGGAAACCACCTTGCAGAAAGCAGTGTCACCTTCACACCTCAGTCGCATTCCTGATGGTGCCAGAACAGTACAAAAGAAATGCCCTCTCCGTGCATTAAAAAATCGGTTTCATTTTAATTTATTTTGCGGCGGTCGCTCAACCAGCATATGTCTGAAGAGAAATGCAATTAATTGATAGAACAATAACTGAATGTGGTAAACTTAATGGCCACTCTCCAAATTTATCATTGCGATGCTAATTTGAGATCGCCATGGCAAATACTGTGAACTTTGAACAAAAAGAAAATAACCCCAAGAATATCCAGTTACTTTTGATTAATTTAAAATGTAATTTATCTAAAGCTGCTCGCCATATTCGCCTTGTTTGAAACTTCATGAATATTAATAAGCAGCAGCCCATTGTACAATTACATACTTGAGATAATAGCCTTTCAGTCCCTCTATTATTTTTAACAGGGGCCTATAACAGGCTGAGAGATAGGAATACAGTTACTAGGATCAAACTAATGCCGCATCTGGCAGCCAACTGCATTGAATTAATAGTTTTGATAGTGTGCTCTTTCGGAGAAATAAATTAGGTTCCTGTTCAAAGTGAATCTCGCCTTGTAAATAGTACGGTGCATATTTACTCAGTGCGGAAGGAAGAAGTTCAGCAGAGGCACCTGCTCCCAGCTCCTCCTTGCTGCTGACAAGCTCAACTTGACCTCTGGCAAATTCTCCACTGCTCTCTTTACACAGACAACATTTGCTGCACTTTCACTGTGAAGGAAGAGCTGTTACTGCACATGATGGTAACCATCACTCAGACTCATCTCCCATCTGTGCTTTCTCCTGCGTATCATTTCACATGCTGTGCTTTGACACCCAAACTGTAGTAGCTCCCTGCTCCTCACATTTCCATCACGGCTCCGCTCCCCCAACCACACCCTTTTTCTCTTCTTTTTACCCCTTACTGTTACTGGGGTACAGTTTTGTGAGCATTGGCAGCCCTTCCCTCCTCACTCCCCCTTAACCCCCCAGAAACATCATTTCACACAGCTGATTATTCTCCCTGATTGAATTTTGATGGACAGGAGTCAGCGAGTCACTTGTGTAGGATTACATTTCCTCACCTGATATCCCTGCATGGCCACTTTCTAGCAGAGGAGCCCCTGGCTAAGCTTTCAGTGGCAGCCCCTTCAACTACTGTCCCCAGTAGGAGCATAGAGTACAAGAGCAAGGAGGCTATACTGAACTTGTATAGGACACAAGTTAGACCTCAGCTGGAGTATTGTGCACAGTTCTGGGCGCCACACTTTAGGAAGAATGTGAACGCACTGGAGAGAGTGCCAAAGAGGTTTACAAAAATCATCCCTGGGATGAAAAGCTTCAGTCATGAATATAGGTTGGAGAAGTTGAGACTGTTCTCCTTGAAGAGGAGAAGGCTAAGAGGAGATTCAATAGAAGTGATCATGAAGGTCTGTACAGAGAGAAACTGTTCCCACTCGTAAATTGATCGAGAATGAGAGGGCGCAGATTTAAAGTGATTTGCAAAAGAAGCAAATATGATGTGAGAAAAAACTTTTTAACACAGCGAGTAGTTAGGGTTTGGAATGCACTACCTGGAAGTGGAGACAGGTTCAATCAAGGCAATCAAGGGCGCATTAGATGATTATTTAAATAGAAACAATGTGCATGGTCACGTGGAAAAGGCAGGAGAGTGGCACTGAGCATTGAGTCATAATGCTCATTTGGAGAGCTGGTGCAGACATGATGGACCGAATGGCCTCCTTCTGTACTGTAACAATTCTGTGATTCAGATCAGCTTGTGTGTTCAAATCCCACTCCAGGCACCTGAACATGTGATCTTGGCTGACGCTCCAGTAGTACTGAGGGGGTCCTGCACTGTCGGAGGTGCCGTCTTTCAGATAATATGATAAACTGAGGCTGTGTGTGTGTGTGTGTGTGTGTGTAAAAGATCCCATGGGCAGATTCGTGTGTAGGTGACAGGGGTCTCAGTCGCTGGCTGGAGACCTTGCAAGACCCCCCCATTGCTACTTATTGAGAAGGCCCGCCACATTTTGCACCACTCAGGCACTTACCAGGCCAGTGACGGGCTTTCTCCTGGGATCAAGGACTCTGGGTGGGGGCGGTGGGGGGGGTGGGGGGGGCGGTGAAGTCCCGCCTGACAAGAGCTGTTGGCTAATCAGAGGCCGGCAGCTCTACCGTACTCAGCAGCGACACCAGGGAGGCAGTGGCTGCTGCCAATACTACACCCGCTTGAGGCCTCGGATTGAGGAGGGACCCAGGCCACGCGAGTGATGCCGGGAAGCGGGTTGGTGGGGAAGGGGTTTCAGCAGCGGCTCACAGCACCAGTCCCCGCACCCCCCATTACCCTTCTTGATGCTGGGTCCCTCGATCAAGCACTGAGTGCCTTTGACTGAGAGACACCCTGGGAGCCCTTGAGCAAACACGCCAGGGTTAATACCAGCGGGGATGGTATGAGGCCCTTAAGTGTGCATTAACTGGTCACTTCATGGCTTTGCTGCCCTGGAACTAATTGTGGTGAAGGCAGGAAGGTGGCGGGGTCTCCAAACGCCATCCTCCTGCCCAATCAAATGCTCCCCCACCACCAAACTCACCACGGAGGAGGGGCACAAGATTCAGTGCCGTGGCACCATTCGAAGAGGTTCTCTTTCTGCGCAGTAAGTTCCTGCGATTAGCCACCAAACCGATCGACTCCTGGGGCTCTGGATTAGCTGAGACACGGCCCTTCGGCTGGTTTTCAAGAGCAAAGCTCATGGGCTCGTTTCGCAAGTTGCTTCAATCTCCAAAAAACAGATGGTGGGAGCCAGGAGCGTAAAGAGTAATGTTGCTTGGAAAAATAATAGATAGAAAAGGTAGACTATGTGAAAAAATAGTGAAATTAGACTGTAGCGATAAAAATATTTTTAAAAAAGAGGAAAGGACAAGTAAAATGTAAAGAGTTTAGTGTGATTTAAAATTAATAATTTTCATGAATATTTCAATAGGCTAGATGGCTGTTACAGTGGTAAAGATTCTGCCAATATTTGAGTGTTGTCAGTGCAATTTTGATCTTTCTTTCAGTATCAGTAGATTTTTTAGGTCAGTTATTAAGCCCAGGAGGACAGGACAGTCTTGGCAACCTCCAGCAACCCACGGGTTCTGTGCAGGCAGCAGAACCTAAACAACCAACTGCGCTTCACAAGTGCTGAACCAACTCAAACTCAATTAATTCACTCCAGCAAGAGGAGACATTAGGATCGATCCTGCAATCCCTAGCGAAGGAGCTCTGTGCTGTGGTGGGTGGCCCTCTCGCCAGTGACAGTTGTGCATTCAAGTCCCACCCCAGAGACTTGAGCGTTTTGCTTACCTATTTCACTAAATCTCGGCTGACACTCCAGCACCAGCAATGAGGAAGCTGCACATGCTTTGGAGGGTGTCTTTCCGGACGGGAAGTTAAACTGAGGCCCTGTCTGCCCTCTCAGGTGGATGCCAAAGGAGCACTATCTTGAAGAAGAGCCGGTGGGGGGTGGGGGGGGGGGGTGGTGGGGGAGGTGGTGCGGGGTATTATTCTGGCGATTTTACCTCAATCTACGTCAGAAAAACAGATTATCTGGTCATTTTCACATTGCTGCCTCTGGGAGCTCGCTGTGTTTCCTACAAATAGCGACTGCAGTTTAAAAGTGCTTCGTTGGCTGTAAAGCACTTTGGGACCTGAGACCATGAAAGGTGCTATATGACTGCATGTCCTTTCCTTTTCTTTAAATGGGAACTAAGGTTGGGATTAGAGCTGCAATAATGCAGGCCCCATTCAGAGATCCACCGTCCCTGCTGGTGTGGCTTCCCGCTTGCAAGGTGGCATGGCAGAATTAGACCAAACACCAGTTGTTGTGGTCTGCCTACATTCCAGGGGAACACTAAATTATTCCGCGGAATCCACTCTCTAGGCACATGCCTGAGTTAACCCAGGTCTCCACCTAGTTATCCCTATCTGTCCCTTAGCCTGGATAAATAAGGGCAACAATTGTGCACTTACACAAGTAGATTGGTTTGTCAACAGCGACACAGTCCAACTGGTGGACACCACAGATCATGAGCTAAGTGAAGAAGACCATTCGACGCATCTAACCAGAAAAGCCCACATTTTCCCAATCGCGGTCGTCCATAAATGATTCCAAGGTATTTCCCTCCACAGTTCTACCTGAAACCCTGGGATCATTTCCTGGTATCAGTACAAAAGTCTTTTTTAATCATTAAGCAAAATACTGGGGGGTGCTGGAAATCTACAATAAAAACAGAAGATGCTGGAAACACTCAGCAGGTTATGGCAGCATCTGTGGCTAGGAACAAGGTTAATGGTCAGAATCTTGTGCTGTCGCTGGTGGTGAGCTTGGGGGCGGGATGGACAAATAATTTGGTGGGATGGTGACATCCCAGAACCCTGCCACCCTCTGCCTCCACCAGAATTAAGTTCTGGGCAGGAAGGCCCATGGGTCAACCTTCCCATCCCGCCCACAAATTGAGACCCTTAAGTGGCCAATTAGTGACCAATTAAGGGCCTCACCCACCGCCACTGGTATTACCCCAGCTGCAGATGGACCTGTCGCCATGCAGCATGCACGACAGGTAAAACTGTGTGGGCAGCTTGTCACCTCGGGGATTGTGGGGGAGGGGTTTGTGGGTCCCTCGATCAAAGGCTCTAATGCTTGATCGAGGGACTGGACATCAGGAAGGCGGAGCCCGCTGAGAGCCATCAGCCTGCCCTTGCTGCCAACCTCCCTCCCCAGCACCCCTCCCCCCTGTGACCCACACTCTGCAAACCACCCTCCCCGCCCCCCACCCCCCCACCCCCTGCACATTAGTTATCCCTGGCCTGGGTTGATCCTGGGACTCCAGTGCCTGTCCTTCCAGCGGCAATCACCCGGTGGCGCTGCTGAGCACAAGAGCCGCTGGCCTCTGTTAGGCTGGCAGCTCTCAGTAGACAAGACTTCCACCCCCTGGGTCTTGATCCCAGGTGAAGGCCCGCTGGCGCCCTCGCAACTGCTTGATCGGCTTGCTGGTCAGCGTGACTTAAGAGGCAGCCAGGTCTCTCGCTGGCTCTCCAGCTGGCAGGTGAGACCCCCAACGCTTCAACGAGGTTCTGCCCAACGTTTCAGGTCTGCGACCTTTCGTCAGGACTGCTTCTTTTCTTGTCCTGTCACCACTCCCTTCGGGCCCTAGCAGACTAACTCTTCTGTCATTCACTCTCTCCAGTCTCTCACCCTGTCACAGACTTCCCTTTTGTCTGTGGCCCAGCTATCCCTTGCTCAAAACCTATTATGCCTCTAGTTTTCATTTTCCAGTTCTGATGAAACATCACAGACTTGAAACATTGACTGTGTTCCTCTCCACGGATGCTGCCATAACCTGCTGCATATTTGCAGCATTTACTGTTCATATTCAAATTTTTTGTTTCACCAGTTTAAACCTGAGCTTCTTTATTCCCTACCGCCGAGCTTTACATTATTCTTCTTATTTTCCTGTGGACCGCCTAATGTCTTTTGTTACTCTGCTCAAAGGACCCTCAACAGGCAGTCTTTTCTATGTTAACAAAGGCCAATTTTCTCCCACCCTTTGTAATAATAACTGTGGATCAGTATTGATAAGAAATTACCATCAGTCGCAGTTAGATCAATTGTAAACATTTAAGGCTCAAGCTGTTACTCTGTAATAAGTCGTTTCAGTGTGCTACAGAAACCTGCTAAATTCTGAATCTCAGTTCCAAGATTTAATGTACCAAGTACTTCATACTCCATCGAATGCATGATGAGAGCAGTGGTGGAAGGAGCTCTCTAATGTCTTACACTCTGAGGCAGAACCTGAGACTATTGCTGAAAAGAGAGACATTTTGCTGCAGCTTTCTGTCTTGCGCTACATCAGGACAAATGCAAGAATGCCAAATTTCAAAAGAATGCAACAGTTTAAACTGCAGGAAAAAGGGTGCTCACTGGTTGGCAAGTTGACTTTGTTCCCTGTTGTTTTCTCTGTGGCAACACCTTGGCCAATCAAAGCCAACTTGACAACCAATCAGCACCCTTTTCTCCTGTAGCATAAGTGATGGTTTCAAATTTGGCATTCTTGCATTTTTCCTGAAAGGTTTAAGACACTAAGCTTTGGGAACATGTCTCTCTTTTCAGCAATATTCAGGTTCTGCGCTACCAAACGAGAAACTGAGACTAGAGAAGCAGCTCCGATCTGGATCATTGAATCAGTCTCTCTCTCTCTCACAGATGCTCCCAGACCTGCTGAGTATTTCTAGCATTTCCTGTCTTTATACCAGACTTGGATTGTCCTCCTTAGAGCAGAGAAGGTTATGGTGAGATTCAAAATCATGAAGGGTTTCAATAAAGTAAGTAAGGAGAAGCTGTTTCCAGTGGCAGGAGGGTTGGTAACCAGAGGACATAATTTTAAGATAATTGATGAAAGATCCAGAGACGAGACGAGGAGATTTTTTTTGGCATTGTGACCTTGAATGCATTGTCTGAAAGGGTGGTTGAAGCAGATACAGTAATAACTTCCAAAGGGGAATTGGAAAAATAGTTGAAAGAGAAAAATTTGCAAGGATATGGGACTAATTGGAGAGCTCTTTTACAGACCCATCACAGGCACAATGGACCGATGCTGTATCATTCTATGATAACTAGGGTTTCGTTCTCAAAATTATTTTCTTTGGAATCGTTTCCTGAATCAGGAGAAAAGTCTAAAACTGCTCGTTCCTCATATTTTAGAGATGTTTAATTTTCCTTCTGAGGAATTGCCATGGAGTTCCAGGGAAAAGCACGTTCAGCCAGAATAGTCCAGAACTTGAACACTGCTGAAAAGAGAAACACGTTGCTGAAGCTTTTTGCCTTGCACTCATCAGGACAAATGCAAGAATGCCAAATTTCAAATGATTACAACTGTTTATACTACAGGAAGTATAAATTGTTGTGGCCATTTGAAATTTGGCATTCATGCATTTGTCCTGATGAGTACAAGACAAAAAGCTTCAGCATCATGTCTCTCTTTTCATCAGTATTGAATAAATATTTTGTTGCTTATTATTTCAATGCAGCAGATGTAGAGACAGAGTGTGAGAACTGAGAAGAAGCATTTGAAACCTGACTATTGCCAGTAGGCCCAGGTTAAGGTTTGAATCGTTAAATTGCATTCTGCGGTTGACCATGATGGTACCAAGTGCCCCCAAAACAGACTGTGAGTAGCAAGAGAGGCAAAGAGTGGAAAGGAGAAAGAAGAAAGGCAAAAACGAAGATACTGATGCTAACTTAGGAAGCAAGCAAAGACTGACAAACACTTTCAAGAAAGCTGACTTCAGAAAAAAAATTTCTTAATATAGCCTCGAGCTATGTGAAGGCAAGATGGACAGTGTGATGGGCCACAGGCTTGTGTTGCAGCTCTAGGTCAGAAGGTTGTGCATTTAAATCCATTCCAGAAAATTGAGCATAGAACCCAGGCTGACATCTCTGTGCAGTACCGAGGGAGCGCTGCGCCATCAGAGGTGCCGTTATTTAGATGGGATGTGAAACCAAGCCCCATCTGCTCTTCGAGGTGTCTTTTACAAAATTATTTAGATTCAGGAATGGCCCCATTAGATTGGAAGTTGGCAAATGTTACACCACTTTTCAGGAAAGTGAGGGAGGAAGAAGGCCAGTACAGGCCAGATAGCCTAACAACAGTTGTTTGGAAAATGCTGGAGTCTATTACTAAGGAAGTCTTAACAATGCATTCGAGAAGCATTGCATGATTAGAACATGTCAACAGGGTTTGTCATGTTTGACAAATTTATTAGTGTTTTGAGGATGTAAATAGTAGGGTGGATAAAGAGGAACTAGTAGATGTTGTATACCTGGATTTCCAAAAGGCATTCAGTAAGGTGCCACACCAAAGGTTATTAGGTAAGATAAGCGCTGATGGAATTGGAGTGGTATTTTAGCATGGGTAGAGGATTGGTTGGTTAACAGATAAGAAGCAGAAGAGTGGGCATAAATGGGGCTTTTTCAAGCTGGCAGGTAGTGAATGGTGGAGTGCTGCAGGGATCAGTGCTGAGGCCTCAGCTATTTACAATCCATATTAATGACTTAGATGAAGAGACAGAGAGTAACAGAGCAAGGTTTGCTAATGATACCAAGCTAGGTGGGAAGGTAAGCTGTTGGGAGGATACAGAGACGCTGCAAAGAGATATAGACAGGGTTAAGTGAGTGGGCAGCAGGATGGCAGATGGAGTGTATTGTAGGGAAGGGTGAAGTTATTCACTTTGGTCATAAGAGTAGAAAAGCAGAATGTTTTTTAAAAGGTGTGAAATTGTAAGTGTTGATGTTCAAAGAGACTTGGATGTGCTTGTAAAAGAATTCAGGTATAGCAAGCAATTAGGAAGACTAATGGCATGTTAACCTTTATTGCAAGGGGATTGAAGTACAGGAATAAGGAATTCTTGCTACAGTTGTACAGGGTTTTGCTGAGACCACATTTGGAATACTGTGTGCAGTTTTGGACTCCATATTTACATACATCACTCTCTGTCTCTTCATCTAAATCATTAATATGGACCGTAACTAGCTGAGGTCCCAGCACTGATCATTGCGGCACTCCACTATCCACTGCCTGCCAACTTGCAAAAGCCCTGTTTATAGTTGTCAATGTTGCAGGAACGCAGTAGCCAATTTGCACACAGCAGGATGCCACAAACAGCAATGAGATAATGACCAGATAATCGATGTTTAATGATGTTGGTTGAGGAATAAAGACTTGTCAGGATACGGGGAGAAATCTCCTGCTCTTCGAAATCGTTCCATTTTACACAAGAACACAAGAAATAAGAGCAGGAGTAGACCACACAGCCCATCGAGCCTGCTCCGCCATTCAATATGATCAAGGATGATCTTGGGCTTCAACTGAATTTTCCCACCCACTCCCCATATCCCTTAATTCCCTGAGAGACCAAAAATCTGTCCATCCCAGCCTTAAATGTATTCAATGATGGACCATCCACAACCCTCTGGGGCAGAGAATGCCAAAGATTCACAACCCTTTGAGTGAAGTAATTTCTCTTCATCTCAGTCCCATAATCGGTCCCTTATCCTGAGACTGCGCCCCCGTGTTTTAGATTCCCCAGCCAGCGAAAACAATCTCTCAGCAGCCACCCTATCAAATCCCTCAGAATTTTGTAGGTTTCAATGAGATCATCTCTCATTCTTCTAAACTCCAGAGAATATAAATCCAATTTACTTAGCCTCTCATCATGGGATAATTCCTTTATGTTAGGGACCAATCTAGTGAACCTTCACTGTATCGATCCCAATGCAAGTATATCCATTCTTAAATGTGGCTATAATGCACTTTGAGATGCCCTGAAGCCATCAAGGCACTATATAAATAGAAGTCTGCCTTTCAGGTCATGACTCAGGCAGTAGATCTATAAATAGTCTTTGGTAGCACAGAACTTGAGCATTGCTAAAACATGAGACTTTTTTTGGCAAAGTTTTTCATCTTGCATTCAACAGGACAATTTGCAAGAAAATACCAATGTCAAGGGAAACAACATATTTATAGTGTATGAGAAGAGAGTGCTGATTGGTTGGCAAGTGGACTCTGATTGATAGAGGCACCAGTTGATTGTGAATGACAGTTAACTGCCAAACATTGTTTGAAATTTAAACCAGACAGCTTGACTCTGATTGGTCAAGACATTGCCCTGGGGAATGAACCAGCAAATGGCTGTCAATTATTTTATTTAGCTGAAACAGATGCAATGTGTGTACATGTTCGTTTTGTCTGCAAAGAACAGAGCCCAGTGTATTAGTATATGTAACTTCCAGTATACACAAATGCACCACACTGTGAGCCTGACTGACAATCTTAAATTGGTTGTCAGTGTTATTCTTAGCACACTGAGGATTATTTGGCAAATGTTGTCCAGTTGCAGAATCACATCTAATGTTGGACACTGTGTTTTGAGTTTTGCAAGCATAGGCTGACTGGGTACTGTCCATACTTGCCCATTGTGAACAGTTGATGGAACATGCTGTTTGATACGATCCACCCGTCTTTGAGACGTATGGCCTGCCTATCTAGCATCACACTGGCTCTGAAATTCATGCGTCTGTCTTGAAGCTATTAATATATATAATGTTATTGGAGATTATTTTAAAGTGGACTTGTAATAGGGCCTGTGTCTGTGAATGTGTGTGGCTTAATTGGAGTAAAGCCAACTGGTCTGGTTGCTTTGATGTATAGTTGTTTTGAGATGTTAAACAGTAAGGAAGATAAGATAAAGAGGACATTTGCATTTTGTTGAATAAACCATTCAAAGACTAGGGGTGAAATCTTGCACCTAGCCAGGAGACACCAAGCGATATGTTTATATTACATATAAAATTGGTACTATGAAAGGGGTTTTATTGTTAGAAGAGGTGGAATGCAAAGGACCTGGTGATACAATGAGAATTTGCATTCAAAGGGAAGGCTAGGTATATACAGAAAAGTTTTGTGTGTGGAAGTCAGAGGCATGTGATATCTAAGTGCTTGTAAACCTACAGCTGTCTGCAAAGGAACCTCATTTTGAATTCATAAGATAAAATGTACTTTGCCTGGTGTCTGTTTAAGTCTATGGGTTATTGTTGCTTTGTGGAAGATTACCTGGGAATGATTAATTTGCCAATTTGTTTAATAGATATTATGGTAGTAATTTGTAGACACGTGTATGTGTTTAATACCTTGTAAAATTAAGAAATGTTTAATTTAATTTATATAAAACAACCTCTGGAGGAATGGTGGTTTCATTTCCGAATTCAGAGTTGCATCTCAGACATACCAATTGAAAATATAAGTTATGACAGTTGTTGAAAATTTCCCTCTGGGAGTTTAAATAACTCAGCCATTATAAACTGCAGTGTCAAAACACACCACATTACTTATTTCTGTGATAGGCATTTTGCCTTTTTGGCTTGGCAACAGAATCTTGTTAATGGTGAACACTATTCGTGTTGCTATTGCATAGTAGTAGCAGATGAAACAGCTGTTGCTCCCAAAAACAGTCGCCAACACCATTCAAAAAAGTAAGGGCCACTTTTCCTGCCATTTGAAGTGGGCTGTTCCTGTCCAGGCCAAGGAGTGTAAAGATATTCTTGTCTTAGACACCCCAGGAAGAGGGCCTAGCACTGGAAGAAAGGGAAGAGGTTGATTGGGTAAATAGACTAAAAGGTATGGCAGTAAGTAAACATTGGAGAATATTCAAGGAAACAATTCAAAATGTTCAACAAAAATACGTTCTGCTGAAAAACAAAAATTCAGCAAGAAAGATCCATCCATGGCTTACTAGGAAAATAAAGGATAGTATTAGGTTAAGAGAGGAGTTTTATAATGTTGTGAAGAATAGCAGTAAGCCTGAGGATTGGGAAAGTTTTAGAAATTATTAAAGGAGAATCAAAATGTTGATAAGAAGGGACCAGTGGAATGTGAGAATAAACTGGCCAAAAATATAAAAACAGATTGTAAGAACTTTTGCAAATATATAAAAAGGAGGAGAGTAGCTAAAGTAAACCTTGGTCCCTTAGAGGCAGGAACCAGATAAATTTTCATGGGGAATAAGGAAATGGCAGTGATGTTGAAAAAAAATGTTGTTCTTCAGATAATAGACACAAATTACATACCAGAAATAGAAAGCAACCAAGGGCTAAAGTAATTAATATCAGCAGAGAAAAGTAGTGGAGAAACTTAAGGGACTAAATTCATTTTCATATATTAAGTCTGTTAACTCAACGTGACATTTTGTAAATTGCCCTTAACTATCCACTGCCACTGACATTCCTCACAACGATGCAATTGTGGAACAAAAATATCAAAATGTGAAAAATGTTCTCATATTACCTGATACAGAGGAGTGACATCAAGGCTCCCCCTGCCCCTGGAGTTCCGATCACACTTCTTATGGCTCATGAGGTGATCTGGACCCATCAGTTAGATTCTAGCCTGGAATGCACTCATAGGGTGAAATCTTGAGCCCTTCCCTGTGGCGCGTTTGTGGCAGGGGAGGGGCGGGTGGCATTTAATGGGCAGGAGAGTGGCGGGTGGGGATCCCACTGCTTTCCTGCCTCCTACCCGATTAAGCTCCGTGGTGGGAAGGCCAGTGGACGGCCTTCCTGCCCTGCTGCCAATTGAGGCCCTGAAGTGGACAATTAACGCTCACTCAGGTGGGCATCAAACCGGCAGATGACACTGCCTCCCCAGTGGCGCCGACGTTCGGTGGAGCTGCTGGCCTCTGACTGGCCATTTCAGGTCTCCTGCGGGCTGGTAGCCGAGACCCTCTGTCGCCTCTGCAAGATTCCCGCCCCAATAACCATTCATCTATACATAGAGCATCTGAACCACTCGATTAGAGTCCAAACTGTAACTCCCTCCCAGGTATCCATTATGCTATACATAATTCATCTGAAGCCCTCGACTAGATCCCAGTCTGTAACTCACTCCCGGGCATCCATTATTTGATGTGTAAAAAGTTTAAAAGAACGTCAGTCTGAGACAACAACATTTGCAAATCCCAATAAAATCCTATAATGTATTTGCTTTGCCAAACTGTGGTGGCTGTATTGATTGGGCTTTGCAGAATTATCAAAGTTATTGCAGCTTGTAAGGAACAGCATACTGACAGAGAAACAGCTCTCAGTTGACCCTGAGCAGCACCGTGGTAGCAAAGTAATTTTCTTTTCGGGTCAGCAATCCTGGAGTGGGCATTTCTTTCACAGTAAGTAATTATTCAGTCAGTGACAGCTAAGGTGCCGCTGATTTGCGACTGTTGTGTTGCCGTGGTTACCAGCATCTGGCAGTTTGAGAAGGTGGAAGTAGGCATTGCAGAACGTGCAAGCGTTGGCCAAGTTGTAGATTCGGATTGATTTACCAATAGTCAATTAATTGACAGCGAATTAAACTCAACCCTGGAGCTTTCACATAAGACAGTGGAAGTGTGCCATGCTGGATAAGTGCAATGTTGGAGCCTGTCTGCACCTTGAGTACTGCGGCACTTGGGCTGCCGGAGGCTCGAGGGAGACATCCCAGTCCTGGAGGCATTTTAGATAAAAGCCACGTGGCTGATTTCTGGAGACCTCTGAGAAGACTGGCTTATCAGCCTTGAAAAATAGGCGACTTATTCCTCTTTAGAACAGAGGGTGTTAACAACAACAATAACAACTGCTTATGTTTATAAAGCGCGTTTAACAGAATAAAACATCCCAAAGCACTTCACAGGGGCATTATAACACAAAATATAGTGCCGAGCTACATAAGGAGGTATTCAGTCAGATGACCAAAATCTTGGTCAAAGGTTTAAGGAGTGTTCTAAAGGAGGGAAGAGAGGTGGGGAGGTGCATGAAGGGAATTCCAGAGCTTATAGAACCTAGCCAACTAAAGGTGTGGCCAAGAGTGGTGAAGCAATTGAAACTGGGGATTCTCAAGAGGCTAGAATTGGCTATCCCAGATGGTTGTTAGTGGGAGATCTGATGGAGGTGTTCAAAACTGTGAGGAATTTTGATAAAGTCAATGAGGAGACTGTGTTACCCGTGGCAGAAGGGTCGTTAACCAGAGGGCACAGATCTAAAGTAATTGGCAAAAGAACCTAAGGTGAATGAAGAGAATTTCTTCCAATGCAGTGAATTGTTATGATCAGGAATGCACTGCCCTATAGGGTGGTGGAAACAGTTTGAATAGGAGTCTCAAAAGGGAATTGGATAAATACTTGAAGGGTAAAAAATGGCAGGGCCGGGGGAAAGGGCAGTGGACTAATAGGATAGCTTTTTCAGTGAGCCTGCCTGGACACATTGGGCCAAGTGGCCTCTTTCTGTCCTGTATCATTCTATGATTCTATGCTATGCCAGCGGTGTATAGTTGTAAGCAGAAAAAGTAAAAGTGGAGCATTATTTACTACCGGTGTCAGGAAGCTCTTCATAAAAAGAATGATAAATATAAGGAAAGGACCTCTAGGTTGGGTACAAACCACGACCCTTGGAATCATTTAAGTGACAGTTGGATGTTTTACAGAGATGTTGTAGATTTTTCCAGATCGATGAGCTAAAATAGGCTGAATGTCCTTCCTCACCTCTATCTTGTGATCTTGAATTATTGCAGTTTGTTCTCATTACCTGTAATGTAGCTCATGGTTCAGTTCCACAGTGGAGATTCACTAACCGTTACAAAGTCAAACCGTTCACGGAATTAACAGGAATAATACCTTTCTCCCTAAACTTCTCCCCCTGCCACCTCCCAACTTTTGTGAATTTTTGCTCAGCAAGAAAGCAAAAGAAAGAATTTGTATTTACATAGCACCTTTCAAAGCCGCCGGATGTCTCAAAGCCCTTTACAATGAATAAAGTACTTTTGAAGTGAAGTCACTGTTGTAAGGCAGAAAATGCAGGGCAACCAATTTGTGCATAGTAAGCTCCCACAAACAGCAATGTAATAATAAAGAGAATTTTTTTTAAAATGATGTTGGCTGAGGGATAAATATTGACCAGGACACTGTGGTGAACAACCTTGCTCTTCTTTGAAATTGTGCCATGGGATCTTTTAGCCTAAGAAAACAAATGTTATTGTTGAGAAATGGAGCAGCTTCTAGATCAAGCAATGAGCCTTTAATTTCTGTATTGAAATTTATAGTTGTCATGGCCCAGTGGGAAGAAGCTTTCAATAATAAGGCTGAACACTGGCCACACATCCTGCTTTTTAAGGATAAAGTGGTGTACTGGGCAAGCAATCCAAAAGTCATAAATACCTGGCATTATATTCCAGAAAGCCAGCTGGTGAAGGATAGAACTGGAGCCAATCTTAACACAGTTTCATATTTATTTAGAGTTACACATTATAGGCATACACCTCCCAGCCAACGACCACAGTGCCTCTTCATTTAGAAGCTCAAGAGAATCCCCAATTAATGGCCACCGCCTCCATACAATTAAATGCAATTAATATATACAATTAACACACGGCACATTATGAAATCAAACTTGGTCATTTATGGCATAGAACCAGGGGCAGAATCCTCTGGCTGGTGTGTGGGTGGCAGATTCCGCATTCCAGCGCTTAAAATGTCACGCGAGTGTCCCGACGTCAGCATACGGCATTGTGATATTTCAGTTGGTGGGCGCACTATGCAGCGGGACGCACCCCCGCCATTAATTAAAGGCCACTAACTCTCCAACGGTATTTTGAGGGGCCCGTGCGAGCTTCGGGTCGGCGCACGAGTCCAACGGGCAGGCGGGTAAGTGATTTTTTTTTACAAACCTCATCCAGTAGCGGGATGAGGTTTGATATCGAGTTTAAAAACTTCTAATAAAGTGTTTGTGATCTTCACTAACATGTCCCATCTCTTGTGACATTTTCACACGAAGGGGACATGTTAGTGGTTTTTTAATTTTTCTATTTTTAGAGTTTCAGTGACCTCCCTGAGGCAGCACTTAGCCTCAGGGAGATGTGCGCTCTTTCGCATAGCGCTTCCCTTCAGGCGACATACTGGGTGGGCCTTAATTGGCCCGCCCACTTAAAATGGTGGCGGGGCCCGTTTCAGCGGTAGCGATCGACTGCCCGCCCATCGAGGGCAAAATTCTGCCCCAGGTCTTCAAAATAGTTCTTTGTTGTAAGAACCCATACTGCTACCCCTATCCAGCCTGATCCACAAGTCCAGTCCCACTATATGAGTGAGCCTCAGTCCTCTGAACTCACTAGGTCAAGGAAAGGATCTGCTACCATCTTCGCAGTGTAACTATGAATGGAGAGGAAAGCTGTTGCTTTACCAATGCTGTTCAGTCCAAAAACAAGTAATGAAATAATCTACCCTTTCTGCATTACTGGAGACAGGGAAAACATGGTTCGATGCAGATCAAAAATATCCTTATTCTGGAGCAGCAGTGTATCTCAGCCTAAGCCTCAGTAAAGCATCCCTTACAATACTAGAGTGATGTTTTCCATTTTCCAACTTGCATACCCTTTGGCTTCTCTCAATGAGTTTGTTACATAGAGCTCCATTAGAGGAAGTTTTCTACTCAGGCCTACATTGGGTTGAGATTGCCAAGCCTTCACCTTATTAGTCCAGGTTGTCTTCAAATCCAGATTGCTAAGGTGAAAAGCCAAGGGAGGGGCCAGATTAAGTAGCTAAGCATCACAGACAGACTGCCACCCTACCCGATTGTCCTTGTCATTGACCCGATGGAGTGTCTCATGGGCTGTCAATCCAATGTCAAGAACTGCCATATTCCCCACAATGTCACGTGACCCTTCAACTGTGTCCATGACGACAAACACTTATCACACTCAAACCAATTCAAAAACACTTCATGGTCTGAACACATCTCAGATTCATTTCCAAGTCCACTCAATGACCAAGTTGCTTGCTCCCCATCCCTCCCCTGCCCACTCACTGTTAGAGATAGACTCATGATGAGCAAAACCATGGGAGATCTGTTAATATTAATTAAGTGACATAAATGTTTTGATACATTTTCATAATTATAAAAGCATGGATATAGTTAGTATGAATTTGGAATTGGACAATCTGAAAAACAATAGATGCAGTCAAACAGAACTGAAAGTAAAAAAGTTGATAGATATAAATTGACTAGGGCAAAAAAGGTTAAATCATGAGGACGGGTTGCATAGATTAGATGTGTGTGATCTCTTGAGTATAGAAAATTAGAAGATGATTGAACTGAGGTATTTAAGATGATTAAAGAAATGTATAGGGTAAATAGAGAGAAACTATTTCCTCTAGTGGGGGAGTCCAGAACAAAGGGGCATAACCTTAAAACAGAGCTGGGGTGATGTCGGGAAGCACTTCTTCATACAAAGCGTACTGAAAATCTTGTACGGTTTCCCCAAAAAACTGTTGAGGCTGAGGGTCAATTAAAAATTTAAAACTGAGACAGTTGGGTTGTGATTAGACAAGAGTGTTAAGAGTTGTGGAATCAAGGTGGTTAAATGGAGCTGAGGTACAACAGACTTGACCTAATTGAATGGTAGTACAGGCTTGAGAGGCTGAATGGCCACCTCCCCGATTTGGTGTGTTAGGCACCAGCAAACCAGAAAATGGTGATGAACAGCAAGAACCTTTGGCTACAGTTCCCTCCCTCTCCCTGACAAGGCACTTCCCAAATCACAACTGGGTGTTGATAACATTTCCCAGGCACAGCTTTGTTATCAGGGCCTGGCCAAAAAAGGCAAATGGGTTCACCTTAATCTCCATGAATCTTCAGAGAGTTACATGCCATTTCTGATGCCGCAGCTCAATTCAGCACAGACAAAAACAAAGGATAATGGTAAGTGACTACACAGCTTATCTACTGGAGCAGAGCTGTCCTTTAAGTGGATTTGACTGCACAAATACGTGCAGACTATAATAATAAGGACAGTTTTCTACAGGCTACAGGTTACTAGTCTTTTACAGGGACACAAAGTAAATTGTTTACAACAAAATTTTAGGTTTGCGTAAAATTAATTAGCCTTAGAAATATTTTCTTTCCTTCATGTATTTCTGAGGCAGTTTTTAACATTTCCCATTAAGGGCAGCGTTTCAAAGAGAAAGTTTGCAAAAGGTGAATGCTGACATTTCTCCAATGCTTTTGCTGTTTTTACTGCCAGTCGTGGTTCAGTGGGTAGAGCAGGAAGGTTGTGGGTCCTTCTCCAGGATCTGAACACATAATCTAAGCTGATATTTCAGTGGAGCACTGAGAGAATGCTCCAGTGTCAGAGGTGCTATCTTCTGGATGAGATGTTAAACTGAGGCCCAGCCTGCCCTCTCAAATGGGCCTAAAAGACCCATGGCATGATTTCAAAGTGTAGGGGACTTATCCGTGGTGTTGTGGCTAATATTTATATTTCAACCAACAGCACTAAAGCAGATTATCTCTTAAGTGAATCATTCTGTACCCTCTCTATGATCTTGACTTCTTTTTGAAAGTAAGGTGCTCAATATTGGACGCATTGTTGAAATTATTTCCTGAACAGTTATTTCTTCAGGCTCAGCATTATCTCTTTACCTTTCTGCTTCATACCCATTATTACAGTTCTGCATGCTCTTTCTGTGCATGTTCTTCAACTTACCTTCTGACTTTTAAAGTATCCATGTCTGAATCTTATCCATATCTGCTCCTGTATTCCTTTCAAAGTATTACCATTCAGTGTTCCCGATCTGTACTTATTCATACTCCCACAGTGTATCACCTTGTATTTTCTGCTGCATTCAATCTCACCTGACATTTATCTACAGATGTGCCATTTGTATCAAGAGTAATCAAGTGTTCCAATTGTCTTACAGGACATGGAGATTAGAGTAAATGCAGTTAAGTATCTACCTCGCATCAACGAACTGCTGAATAAGGTCCCTCGCCAAATGCTTCTGCTCCTAAAGACTAATGACCTCCTTCGGGGGATTGAAACATCACTCCAGACCCGAGCCAGTGCTACTTACTTTATCAACATGTCACGTTGCTGTGTCAGAGCTTTATCCAGGTAGGTTAAAATGCCTTGCACCCAGTCGGTATCATTCTTCAGTGCTTCAAGTTCAAAAATGAGAGGCAGATTTGGCTGTATCTAGATTTGTTTTGGATCACCTGATTACTGTACGTGGAGGAACATCAAGCCGGCTGCCTTGTTCCCATGAAGGTTCTCATCTACCCCAGGTTTCCTCTGTGCATTACACCCAGGTCATCCAATGTGCCCCCCCCAGGAACATCTACCTTTAATTATTCTCTCTTTGTAACTACAGTGTTCAGTGCTGTGTCACACTCCAGTAATTCCCCAGATTTCAATACCTGATCCATACTCAATTACCTGATCGCTGCTGTAGTGTTAGGGGCAGCACCATTGAGAGAAAAATATAGCCAATGTTCTTACTCTTGGCAGTTATCTAGAGATGCCTGCTAAAAGATCGGATGAGAGCAGGAACAGGTCCAACTATGATTGCAGTTATGATCAAACAGCCTGCTGATGTTGATCCATTGAAATACATAGAACTTAGCCCATCAAAACAAGCCATTCGGTCCAATTGATACCTATTGGCATTCACCTTATTTTTGAACAAACAGTTCTAATCACATTTACCCCTCATATACTTTCAACCTCTTTTCTTTTATCAATCTCGAATGTTGATATAGTTTTGCCTCAAGCATTAACTCTGGAGTTCCACAACCTTACAGCTCTCTGTGTAAGGAAGTTTCCCCTGCCTTCTCTAAAATCTCATAGATTTAATTTTTGGTTCCTTGTCCTTGATTCTCTCTGTACTGGAGATAGTCTGTTCCTATCTACTCTGTCGCAACTTTCATCACTTTAAACATTGCCCCATAACTTCCATTGTTCTCATGAAAACAGCTCAATATTTCCAAGTTATTCTTCATGTTTGTATTTCCTTGCACCAGGCAGCTTCCTTGTGAATGATCAGCTCAAACCTCAATCTCCTTCCTATCATGTGGAGCCCAATCCTGCACATGGAGTTTTAGCTAAAGTCCTATTGAGGTTTTATATAGATTCATTGTTCCATAGGCACTTATATTGTATAGCACTTGAGATAAAACCAATTCCATTTGTTTTTCTTTATTGCCTTACCATCCTGAGGTTCTGCCTTGAATGTTCTATGAAGCTATACTCCTAAAACCTACTCTTCCACAGCACCAAACCTACTTCCCATCAGAGCATGATTATTGCTGTATGTTCTTTCATCCAAGGTGCATCAGACCTACTGAGATTGATTTCTATCTGACACTTTTCCCTCCGGTTTATCAATATCGATTTGCTGATTCCTCTCCTCTTCCAAAGGCTTAAGTGTGCCACATATATTGGTATCCTCTCCAAATTTTAGCACCAATCTGTCCAGGCCTATACCCCAAATCCATTGGTGGACACAGTGAACAGAAGTGAAATGAACACTGCTACCCGTTTTCGGGAGGAATTAAAATCGGGCGGGTTCTGTAATAGGCAGGTGGGCAATCCGTCCATTTCATCATCCACCAGATTACCAGCCGAGTGGTAATTGTTAAAATCACCTCCTATCTGTCAGCCTTGTCTCAGTTAATAGCTTGTTCAAAATCCTGGAAATCCCTCCCAAACTGCACTGTGGGTGTACCTACACCACATGGACTGCAGCGGTTCAAGAAGGCAGCTCACCACCACCTTCTCAAGGGCAACGAGGGATGGACAATAAATGCTGGGCCCAGCCAGCGAAGCCCACAACCTGTGAATGAATTTAAAAAAAACTCCTGTGTCTGTGTTAGACAGAGTGGGTTCAAATCCCACTCCAGGGACTTAGCACAATTCTAGACTGACACTCCAGTGCTGCGCTGAGGGAGTGCTGCACTGTCAGAGGTGCTCCCTTTCAGTTGAGAAGTTAAACTGATTGCCTGTCTGCCCTCTCAGGTGGATGTGAAAGATCTAGTGATCACTATTTGAAGAAGGGTGGAAGATCACCAAAAATAATTATCTGGTCATCCATCTTACTGCTGTTTGTCGGAGCTTGTGGTGCCCCAACTGTCATGTTACCCTGAATTATGGCAGTAACTATGCATCAAAAGTACTTCTTGGTGCTTTGTGATGCTCTGAGGTCATGAACGGATGCAATAGAAATGCAAATTTTTCCTATCTTCTACTCCTTTGATGCTTTTGCTCACCTTCCCTGACGTGTGATCAGTGCCTGCTTTCTTTGCTACTCTTCTTTCCCCACACATTTTTTGTAAATCACTTTGGGGCATTTTGTTCAGTAAAAGGCTTCTCTTTTTTGCCATGTGGCCAGATCTCCATGTCACCACCCGTCATTGGGCAACTGGGGATTCTGGAAGGTTCTGAACGGCGAATGTTGGCCGCCAGTGCTCCCAGTGACCCAACCCCTCCCCCCCCCACCCCCGGCAACTGTCATAAGGATACAGTCTTAATATTCATGAATGGGGCAATAGAACTTTCTGGATATTGGCATTGCTGTCAAAGTAATGGCCTCACCAACCATGACCGGCATTTTTTTTTTTTTTATTTTTCCAAACACTGATTTCCTCTATTCTGCTGCTCTGTTTAACAATCTCTAGTTCAATTTCACAGAATCAAAGCTAGCCAAGCAGTGACACCAGTGTGCTGGAGCTGACAGCTCAGGGGATATGTTGCCAGCGCAAATGTTTGAAGTAAACTTATTTCTGAAAATGCCAAGCAGGCGACGTTTTCCCTGTTACAGGGATCACAAAATACTGCCGAGCGTTTTATTTTACCCTTGACTAATTTGTCTTTTTTCTCATTTGGGATCCAGGTTGAACTCAATGCAATGAAAATCAAGCTGGTCGTACAAAGAGTGAGCTGATCGCTCCACCCCAGTGCTGCCCTGGCTCCCACTTCCCCCTCCCCCCACACCCATTCCTTCAAATCAACTAAATAATGAATATTATCTGAGAAATGTTAGCCATTGGCCAAGGTGCTTAGGAAAGCCTCTTTCAGTCACAGCAAAATGTATATTTTATGTTTCATACTGGATTGGAAATTCATGTTTATTGGATAAGTTGACCTCTCGGTGGAAGTTGATAAAATACAAAACCAGGAAGTTTTCTGGTTGAGATTTCCTATTGTGCAGGTTAGTTGAGCTCATGCTGCTCCTGGCCTCAGGACCAATGGGTTGAGGAAAGCACAAATCAGCCAGGGTTCACCTTCCTCTGGAGCCTGTCAGTGACTGGATGGTAGGCACCTTGGGAGGTTTTGCTACGTTAAGGAGACTATATAAGTGTTGTTGTTGCAATGGGTTCAGCTGTGATGCCACCCCGTGCTTGAATGGCCTATTGTTGAGTACCACAGAGCTACTAGCACCTGCTGAACTACTTCTTAACATGAATCGATGCGTTGGGCAACAGCCAAGGAGAGAATTAAGCGGATTTTTATTTTTTTAATGGCATGGTGTTAAAACCATGAATAAAAAAGGCCGGTATGAAAGGGTTGAGTTAAATGCTGACGGTTTGCTGAATGATCACCAAAGAGCCTCATAGTGTCTGTGTTTCTTATTCCCTTAGGAATTTAACACAGATTTTCTGTTTAATTTGGCAGGTACGAGAGGGATAAGTGTAAATCCTGGTACGGGAAGCTGAAAATCTCCTGGGCCAAAACTCTTGATCTTTGGCAGATCAACCTGTACGAGGTCTTGCTCTGGATTAAAGCGTCGTTGTTGGGGAGTTGGATTGCTGGCATCCTGGGCTATGATCATCCTCTGCAATGAAGCCGCTCTCTGACAAAGAAAAGACCATTAATATTTATTCTTGGGTTTTCTATTCTTCTGCTGCACTTAATGACCATTTTGGCCAGCCTAAAGCTTCCTATGTGCTGTGAGATTGTAGCAGGCCAGGCCCTAATTAACTTATGGACTTGCTAGAGTTTCTTTCCTCTCGTTGTTAAAGGTTGAACTCATTATCATATTTCCAACCATTTACTCGCGACGCTTGTTGTGTTGAATCAGTCATGTAGCACTCCACTGCCCCTCCCACACCCCTCTGCCCTGTAAGCATTAGAAATCCAATTCTGGGATCTATCTGAATAAAATGATGCCCTCTGATGGTTGTCCCATCCATGTCTGAACATGACCATCAAGCTCTGCTGATGGCTCAGCTCCCTTGAACTTAGAAGATTAAGGGGCAATTGAATTGAGGCATTCAGGATGAAGGAGTTGATGGTAGATGAAAACTTTCTTCTGGTTGGTGAGGGTGGGATAGGTGAGGGGGTTGGGCAGAGTGGCGCTGTGGGGGAGTCCAGAACCAGTGGGTCATTCAAGGGTGATGTCAGGAAGCACTTCTTCACACAATGGCTAGTAGAAATCTGGAACTCTCCCTCCACCCAGGATGGGGAATCAGTTGTAAGTGTCAAAACGGAGCTCAAGCTCAATTTTTGTTAGGCAAGGGTCATGGAAACAAGGTGGGTAGGTGGGATTAAGATACAGATCAGCTGTAAAAACAAACAAAAAAACGTTGGGAATACTCAGCAGGTCAGGCAGCATCTGTGGAGAGAAACACAGTTAGCGTTTCAGGTTGAGGTGACCTTTCTTCAGAATTGAAGAAAGATAGAAATGTAAGAGCTTTTAAAAACAGGGTAAGTGATGGGGGCAGGGGCGAGTGGGCAGGAGGCAGAAAGAACAAAAGGCAAGCTCTGTGATAAAGTAAAGGGCAGGGAGGATTCAATAACAAAAATTTCATGGGTGTAATGTTGGAAATGCAGCAGCCAGTTTGTGCACAGCAAGCTCCCACAAACAGCAATGTGGCAACAACCAGTTAATCTGATTTTTAGTGATATTGACTGAGGGATAAATATTGTTAGTCATTCCAGGAATAACAACCCTGCGCTTCTTCAAAATAGTGCCATGAGATCCTTTACATGCACCTGAGTGGCAGGCAGCAGCTCAGTTTAACACCTCATCTGAAAGTCAGCACTGTCTGACAGTGTAGCACCCCTTTAGTGCCAGCCTAGATTTTTGTGTTCAAGCCTCTGGAATGGGACTTGAACCCACAATGTTCTGCCTCAGAGGCACAAGTGCTACCAGCTGAACATCAACCTTCAATCTTATTGCTCCTAGTGGTGAACAAATTTTGCAATTCCACTTTGTTGCGAGCAACCACGTCCAACTGACCCACTCCTTTTACTTCAGTATTCACAACGTTACACCTTTTCTTGGGTCTGCCTGATTTTTTTCGTTGGAGTTTACTTTTCTAACAGTCTCGAGCGAGACAAATTTAGAGTTTTCTCAGGAGATGTCCAACCCATCCCCACTTTCCCTATCTTATTTGCGAATCCATTCTCTCCTCCCAGTCTTAGCCCCCGTGGTTCCTCATTCCCGATGGTTTCTGGCCGGCAAATGTCCAAAATTATTTATCCTGACAAATGTGTGTTCCTTGTTTGCTAAGGTCCTGGTTCCTCCATTCTATGCAAAGGCACTGATTTTGGCATTGGTGTTAAAAATGCAATGTTTGGTCTTTTGAGATAATGTTTGGGATTCAGATGGGATCATTTGACAACTTGGCAGTGGCTTTCTTCAAAAGAATTAAGTTCACTCCTATGTGTGAGGCATTTTTTTCTTCATGGCCAGATTAAACTGCTTGATGTTCCATACAGCCAGAATCCATTCTGTCTTACTTAGGCCCAGCAAGGATAGGTTGTACTGCTTGATAAAATCTGTGCAATCTTACTGATTTGATACATAGAATGGTTACAATACAGAAGGAGACCATTCAGCCTGTCAGGTAAGTGCCAGCCCACTTCCATTGTCCCACCTTACTCCATAGCCCTGCAAATGTCTTATCTTTAGCTGTTTATCCAATTCCCTTTGAAAGCCTCAGTCACATCATTCCGGATCTTAACCACTCTCGGTGTTAAAAAAAAACTTTTCTTCATGCCAGCTTTGGGTCTTTGCATCAGTTTGATGTTCTGCGTTTCAAACCGAGTGATCCCCTCAAGTGTATGAAGACAGGGCACCTGTGAGCTGACATCCTTTCAGCTTTTGACTGTACCCACCTCACCCTTACCCCACTCTTGCTTCAGGCCTTGTTTGACAGCTGTATTTGTAGACGTTTCAGGAAAGTAATGCCTACAGTATTTTTTTTTAAATCAAGGTTAGGCGGGTGAGCTAACCTCAATCATCCTCACTTTTTCCTGGCCTGGAATCAGCAGCTACGTTGAACTGGAACAGCTGAAGCCTGTGGCACGCACATCTCCAGCCCATTTTGGAAGTGGAGGCGAGATGTTGGAACGTGTGAACTAAATGAATTTAAATGGTAACTCATTCTGGCTGGCATTAGAGATTTTCTTTTAATTTTGACTCTCCTTTAAGGGCCAACCGCGTAACATGCTAACTGCATCAGTTGAAAAGTGTTGAAAATCCTCAGTGGATCAGTCAGAGTTTGACAGGGAAACAGGTTGTTGGAACTCTCATTGGAGCTCTGAGTTTGAATGTGCTGGGTTAAACCTTGTTCTGTATATCACTTTCTCTTACATTTCCTTTCTAACTTTGGGATTCCTGCTGCCACCAGCTACCCCAGGACAGGTGGATAAAGTGGTTACAAAACCACTTGGCAAGTTTTCCTTTATTAGCCAAAGCATAGACCATAAGATCATGGAGGTTAAGCAAGAACTGTATACAATAAAAGTTAGACCACAGCTAGAGTACTGCATCCAGCCCTGGTCATCACATTGCAGGAAGGATGTGATCGCACTGGACAGGGTTTACGAGGATGATGCCTGGACTGGAAATTTTTATCTATGGGGAAGGGTAGGATAGGCTGGGGTTGTTTGAACTGGAGCAGAGGAGGCAGAGGGGAGGGTGACTTCATTGAGGTGTATAAAATTATAAGGGGCCCAGATAGAGTAAATAGGGGTGACATGTTTATCTTAGCAGAGGGGTCAATAACCAGATTTAAAGTAATTGGCAGAAGGATTAGAGGAGAGGTGAGGAAACATTTTTTCATCCAGAGGGTGACAGGAATCTGGAACTCACAGTCTGAAAGGGTGGCAGAGGCAGAAGCCCTCATCACATTTAAAAAGCACTTGGATGTCTACTTGAAGAAGCATGACCTGCAGGACTACGGACCTAGTGCAAGAGGGGGTTGGGCTTAAGACTGGGTAGCTCCTTGCCTACCAGCATGGGATGTGATGGGCTGAATGACCTCCTCATGTGCCATATATTTACTATGATTTCCTCCCCCTGACCCATTTACCCACACACTCTCATGTATGGGCACCATCATTTGTGCAAGCGGGCACACACTCACTTCCTTCTGGCAACCAGTGGATTATTTGTTTCCATTCAGCCAGTAGGGGATGTCCTTCAGCGAAGCATAGCTGACCCTACTTTATGGCTTTGAAATGATGAAGGGAACTGGTTAAGATGCAGGGAGGTTACTCACTATGGTGAAGGGTTCATATGTTAGGGGACAGGAGTCAGATGGAAAAGCTGAGTGGAATTTCTTTGCCCAAAAACCTGTCAGAAAAACTACCAGGGATGGCTGTTACACACCTATAGAGGAAATAGTTTGAGGGTCCTGTTCGAGGAAATGCTTGGACTTGATGGCTAACAGAAAAGAAAAGATGAGCAGCCCGAGAGGTGCTTTGGTAAGGAAGTGGAGCAAGACCGTCCCAAATAGCAACCTAGCTATGGGTGTGTTCAAAAAAAAAAACCAGGGTGGGTAACCAGACAAAACATGGGTGACTGCAGCCATTCTAAAGCTGGGCTTTCTCTGTGTGATTCCAGCACTTGAGGCCAACCAGGCCACCAGAGACAAAGAGAATAGACAAACACAAATGTAAGCCAGAAAATAAGTTATTTCCTATGGGAATTTAGCTTGAAAGAGTTAAGACAATTTACTTGGGAAATCCTCTTTTTCTTTGGCCACACATCTGATTTTGT